>NC_054054.1:18337788-18695288 GCF_017639655.2 Falco naumanni | reverse complement strand
AACTAGAACTCTGAGGTCTATTTATCTGGGAAAACTGAAGTAAAATCCGAGTTACAAAAGTATGGTCAGTGTTTTTACTCAACTCTGTTCTGAAGCTTCCACTACATGCACATCCAGTGAAGAAGAGGCTAGCTACAATCTGAGTTGTTATTAGGTTGAATTTCAACCAGGTTTCGGAAAGAACTTCCAACAGGAAAGCCTAACTTCCCATTTCATTTCAGTTTTGGAAGCACTTTAAGATAAACTGACATTTTTCTTAAAACAACAAAATATTTCCGTATTGAACACACATGATCCAGCTACCAGGAAAACACAGTGCAGCCTGACACAGCAGATCAGTGACAGCACCCTGACCACACAGCCAGAGAATGTAGGATCTTCACAATGAACAAAAAGGCTGCAGCCCAGCCCTCTCCCCACAGCAGGTGCAGTACAAAACCTCACTGGAAACCCCCTCAGCTCAGAAGTTAAGATTACAGTAACCTATTCCTAGCACCTATATAAATACTTTATCAGCTTAATGCCTACATGTGAGAAATAATGCCTATAGGTATTTCCAGACTATTATCCCCAAACAGATGCAACTATAATGTAAACCCCTCTACTGACAATGTTCAGTTTCTCTAGGAAAAAATCCACTTACTTTACTAAGTCCAACATTGTGGTATTTCTTTTCCATTATTTTCTTCACTGGTTCCTCTTCCTTGAAAGTAATGAAGCAAAATCCACGCCTCTTGTTAGTTTTGTTGTCCATGGGGAGCTCTATCGATTCAACCTGGTAGGAGACAGTGGTTTTATCTATTAAGCTGCCATTCTTGCCACTTAAAAATGTTTCTAACAGGTCATATTTCTTAACCAAAATTATTTGGACTTTAATATGATAATGTGCCTCTTTCATAAGGCTTTACATCACTAGAAACCATCACCTTCACTAGAAATAGTGTTCGTAATTGTGTAAAAAACATTTTTCCCTCTTAATTCATAGTACCATCTGCCCATTCAGGAACTCATACAAAATGCACTGTACAAATGTTTTAATTGTGCTGGATACATAAATAAATGTCTCTGTTTGACTTTCAGTTTTAACTCTGTTAACACTGAAGTAACTAGGTGTTTCAAACCTTCAGCAGACCTAAACTTTCAAGTTCCATATGAAAAAGATGCAGCTTTGTGCAAGGGCATAGTTCTTTCACAACACTGCTGAAATTGTACGTTAAACAGGACAAATATTACATCTGACTACAAACACAGAGTAAAGCTGTTCTTACATCTGGCGCACGAGGCTTCAGGCTAGGCAAACAGCAGCTGAAGTCTATAGTCCAGTGTGAACTGTCTGTAAGGGAGTAATATGGCAGGTATTTGACAACCGAATTCCCTGACAATGGAGCTGTCATGACCTGATGCTGTCAACATCTGAGAACTAACAGGGAAGCAGCAGCTGTACCAAGCTCACACAAGGCTAACTTTTAAGAACTGCAGGGATACTTTGTTCACCTGCACCATCAAAAAACTCGGGACAGAGACAAGAAACTATACAGCTGCACAGACTTTAGGAAACCTATCTGAATCTGTGCCATAGCAAATCAGCTGGGGTGGCTGAAGAACATTGCATCCAACTGACCAAAGCATCACACTCAAAAACAGTGCTTCCCATGCCTGTGCAAGTCAAGACTGTCAGACATCCCATGAATCAGTTCCTGACTCTCTGGCTTACCCCAGCTTCTCCTTCCATTAAATTAATACCCTTATTAAAATTCTGGCTACCAAGACACACAGGGCTACACTGGCCATTAAGCTTACAACAGGTCCACGCAGGTTGCATTTGGGGGCTCTTTTTTCTTACCAGACTTGTGAAGACAGAATAAATTCTACAAATGTAAGCAGTCTATTTCACCACTTACCTCACCAAAACCTCCAAAATATTCCCTTATTTTCTCCTCAGGCGTGTCTGGAGATAAGCCCCCAACAAAAATCTTTTTAACGGGTTCTTTTGTTTTCATGGCTTTAGCTCTTTTAGGATCAATGACCTTTCCATTCAGCTTGTGTTCCTTCTGGTCCATGACCTGTGGGTAATTAAAACACGATCTTACTCGCAGTTCAAGCTCTATGTTTCACTGGTGTTTTGAGCAAGGCCCAGTTATTTTATATTTAGGTTTTGTTAATGTTATCACTTCAATTTCAATACTTTGATTACAGCAATAATTTGTTGCATGAAACCAGACAGTTCCACAATTGTGATCACTATCCACTGACAGACAGTTCTGACAAAGCCTTTCAAGAGTCCCCTGGAGCCATGTATCACCCAAGAAAAGTAAGAGTGTAACATGTCTCAGCAAGTACTCTACAGTCCCATCCTCAAACCTCATGCAGTAAAGAATCTGTACTTTAGGTATCACCAAAGGTCAGTGAAGGTGAAAACTTTTCAGTGTGCTTCTGTCAACAGGATTTTAGAAAGGTTAACAGCTAATTTTTGCTTTGATAAAGCCCAGATCTATCAAAGCCACTGGCTTTACTCTAGGGGTTCAGGTTGCAGCTCTGAAACGCAGAGACTTTATTTTCTTTGTAAACACTGCTTTCACAGTAGTAGGCAGCAGACATTTATATATACAGTATTTTCAAAGTGCTCAAGTCCAGTGGCTTGCTGTCCCGATCCCCTGTAAGTACTCAAAGCCATACTTTGGGAATTGCTGCCGGTCCTGGCCACCGCATCACAAGTAAGATGGTTTAGGAAAAACACATTTCAATATGCATCTTATTGTATCCCATAATCATCTTTAAGAGATCAACTTTAACAAACACCTATGCATACAGTCAGCCGAGTGCTGCATTTTGCTACCTAAAATTGAACATGTGGTCCCATTACATTAATACTACCTTATCTACGCTCTCCGATTCTTTGAAGAGTACAAAGCCGAAGCCTCTTGATCGCCCAGTGATGGGATCTAACTTCAGAGTGCAGTCTACAACTTCACCAAATTTAGAGAAATAGTCCTTCAGATCTTTCTTTGTAGTGTCCCAGCTAAGGCCACCAATAAACATTTTCCTGTTAAAACAAGATGGTTAATCTGTTAATGTGTCGTAACCAAAATCCTGTACTGTCAAGCTTTATGAGCTCAGTTACCCAATAGAAAAAATAGCAGTATTTTTTATCAGTGACACTACACACACAGGCCTGCACTTTTTGAGAACTCGGTTAAATGATCCTGGCCAGATGAGATAAAGACTTCCATGTACACAAAAATTTTGCACCATCTTCCACTGCAGTTGTTCACTGCTATCCCAAGAAACTACAAAGAATGATAAAGAGATATTTTACTACTTCCTTGCATCCCCACCACTACTGACCCAACACAGGCTTAATTCCATTTAGTTATCTGCAGAGCCTCTGCACAACTGCTTAGGAAATAAATGCAGGCAGAAAAGATTTATAAGGCAGTGCAGTTAAACAGAGGCATTTATGGACTAGTCGGGACTGGGCATATGCCAGTATCAGTAAACTAAAACATGTGTTTAGTCAAGTCCTGTTCCCCAGAAAGCAGTAAAAAAGCAAAGTATAGGATGGCCAAAACTTATCTTTCCTCCCAAAAACAGGATACAGACACCTTGCATAATCCCATACAATCACAAGAACATCTTCCTAATATACTAACTACAGGATCAGTGTTGCTGGGCAAGTGTGTACAGCAGGTAACTCTGATCATGACTTGTGATTTCAAAAGCATGCTGGAAGCTTGGAATCAAATCATGACCATCCCATATTGTTAAGAAGCCACAAAAAAAAAAAAAAAAAAAAATAAATCAATCAAGAAACACTGTGTCTTGGAACACTTCATGATTTGCATCAACTAAAAATCAAGTTAGTATGCACACAAATGAAAACATTCCTAGTTATTAGGCATACGGCTTATGCATCCATTCAAGAGGATTTGATTTGAGATGATCTCTTCTAATACTGATAAAGAAGACTTTACAGCAAGCTCAAAACAAGACGTATGATCCATTATGATCTATAAAAAACTTTCTACAAAGCTTTGTCCATTTTCACTGTACCAACTGATTCCACAGTCACATGCAACTACCTGAGACTTGAAAAACCACTCTAGCATGTTCCCAGTTCCTCTACTTTCCACATACAAATATTTCTGCCGATCACGTACAATTGCATTGTACTCCCACAAGTCAAACCCTCTCAAATCAAAGGCTGCTTGTGTGAACTAGCTCTGTTGAATTAGCTGAGCTCTTACAGAATTAACCAGACCATTCAGCTTCCGACAAACCTATCCAACCTCCATACAGATGAGGGGGTTCAGAAGCTTCAGATGTTTCTATACAAAGTCCTGAAGTTTATAAACAGGAAGAGCGATTCCCTATCCCTTTTATCCACTTTTCCCATTAGTTCCAGATCTCTCTTTAATAAAGCACCAAAAGCCCCTTCTAGTGTGACATCTTCCTGTCTTCAGGACCAATACGGAAAAAATGGTCCACACTGGTAAACCAGAAGCCTCACACCAGTACCGATAGCAATTCAAAGGGTGCTTTGTGCCTTTGAGTTCATCCATCACTAAGGTTCTTGTCCGTTTTGTGTTTGTTTTAAGCAGCAAAACAGGGCACATACAGAGGATGCAGCATCCTATTTTTGACACATGCGGGACAGTGATACTCTAGCAGTTACTACTGAACATACACTCACTACATGACATACAAAACAATCTCTTTTCTAGTTATCAACAACCTATTAACATAAACGTGCAACCCTGTTTTTTTTTTTAATATTTATTAACATTCAATCAACATTAACATACAAACCCCTGCCTTATATCACTAAGCGCAGGACAAAGAACACAAGTCTGAAACTGACAGCCCTCTAAAGGATTTTCTTCCCACCACGCAGTAACTGCATCTGTGTCCATTTACAGAGCGGCAAAACATGACTGCTTCAGTTTGCCACTGCAGTAGTTGACAAATTACTGATCCACTGCAAAACAGAGGTCATACCAAGCCTACAACACCAACTAAGCACAACAAACAATTAAGGTGCAATGTCACAGTGCTGTCAAAAGCTTATAAAATGCGTACATTTCACAAACCACAGTTTGGCTGCTCTAAGTCACATCAGCACATAGAGTTTTCCAAAAGAAGTTGCCAGAAGTGTACTGGGAAAGCTTTCAAACATCAGACTTGGCTAAGCAGAGTACAAACATCACCATGACTAGTGGCTTTGACCTTCCTCCAACAGGCTAGTCAGGAAGTTGCCAACATGTGGGTTTCTCAGGTCCACCATTCTCAGTGAGGAAATCTGAGGGTATGAGAACCCTCACAGTTTTTTTCCTGAAGACGCTGCCTCTAACTCCCAATGCAAAGGAAACACCAATGTACCTGCACTCAGTGGCTACCAAGGATGTGCTGTTTTTCCCTCTACTACTAAGTGAACCCTCAAAACACTTTTGTTTCCTGTACAGTATTACCCATAAGAACTGACGGGTCAAAAAAACCGGCTGAACTGAACTACAAGTCAATGTATGCTACATGTAATCACTGCACCACGCGGTGACAACTTCTAGGCTGTGTTGACTCAAGAAGATGGATTTCCTCATGAAAACCCTTTAACAGGCGTGCATTCAAGGGCAAAAAGCAAAACAAATATGCAAACTGCAAAGGCACTTAAAACCATTAAAAGCAGGTGACAAGTAACAAAAACATTCTAAGTTTTCACTAACCCTAGTAAAACACTGGGGGGGGGGGGGGGGGGGGGGGAGGGGGGAGAGGCTCCTGTCCTCTCTCTCCCTGTTTCCAACAACATCCCAGGTTATTTAGAAGGAAGACACTTGGGAAGAAGGTTTTCGAGCAAGGCTCTACAGGACACAGTAGCTAGTGTTCCTTTATCCAGTTTATTTTCTCCCTTAATCAAAAGCAGATCTGCAGCTTGATGTTCTTATTGGCCTGACAGAAGACAGCAAACAGCAGCAGCCTATCCTGTAACTGCATTTATTATACGCGAATTTTGCCTGCTATATGAAAAGCGATACTGCCCCATACCAGGCATCAGGCAGAGAGACCCTTAGAAATGAAAAGCTGCCTTCATTCCTAGGCTGTCACCTAAAGCACGGTTCTCACAGCAAGTTTCACGAGAAAAGGAGGAATGGTTTAGGGTGGTAAGGAGTCAAGTGTCTCACACCTCTCACACGCACCTGACAGAGCATTTATGTTTGCAACAGAGGGCAACGCCGCAGTGACCGCAACCTGAGCGTTCAGCTACAGAGTTACAGTCCTTAACACGTGCACCGCACGTTAACTTTCAGAAAAGACATCTCCCCTCCGCACAAAAAAAAAAAAAGAACAAAACACCCCCAACAACAAAAGACACGAAAAGTTTGCAGTTTTTGTAGTTTGGCCCCCATCAGGCCGGAGGTACACGTACGGACCCGCCACCGCCAAATGCTGCGGGCTTTGCGCTGACGCGGGTATGAACCCCCCCCCCCCCGCCAGCAGCACTCGGACCCCGTGACAGCGCCGCGCCCGCTAACGCCGAAACCCGATCGGGCCACGGCGTCACCCCCGTCCCCTGCGAGGCCCAGGGGCACCCCAGCTACCCGCCCGCCCACGGCTCGCCAGCGCAGGCCGGGCCCGGGTGCGCAGCCCCCCGCCAGCCACCCGCTCCGGGCCGGGCCGAGGCCGCGCCCCCGCCCCTCACACCCCGGTGCCCCCGCACACGGGCGGGCGGAGGTGCCCGAGCAGCGGCGCCCGCCCGAGCCCCGCCGGCGGCCCGCCCCCCGCCGGCCCGGTACGTGACGTCGCCGCGGCGCCAAGTAAACAAACAGGGCGGCGAGCGGGGCCGCGCCGGCGCCCACCGCCCGCCCCGCGGGACGCCGCCAGGGAGACAAAAGCCGCGGGGCGCCCGCGCCGCCCCCCCCGCTCACCCCTCGTCCTCCTCGTTCTTGCTGGCGTCGATCTTGGCTCCCTCCGACTCGATCCCGCCGCCACCGCCGCCGCCTCCCCCGTCGGCGCCCCCCGCCCCAGCCCCCGCCAGCCCCTCGGGCTGCTCCGCCGGCTCCGCCGAGCTGCCTCCGGCGCCCGCCACCGCCGAGTCCATAGCGAACTGCTGCTCCGACATGGCGCCGCCGCCGCCGCTGCGGCTTTCCCGCGCCGGCCGGCCGGCGACCGCCCGCCGCCCCCCCCGGCCCCGCTGCCGCTTGCCCGCCGAGGCCCCGGCCCCGCTGGCGGCCCCGGCGACGGCACGAGCGCACCGAGCCCTCCTCCCTTCGCTCGCTTTTTTTAATGGCGCCGCCACCAACCCAACCTAAAATGGCGGGCGGAAGGAGCGCGGCGGGCGCGGTCATGTGACACCACCCGCCGGCCCGGCGGCGCGAGGGGGTGCGGCGGCCCCGGGGCCGTCGGTGGGCGACCGTCGGGCGCGAGCCCCGGGCCGCCCCCGGCCACCGCGCGTGGGCGTCTGTCGGGCCGCCGGCGCGGAGCGGGGCACGGGGCGAACGGCGGCCCGTCGGGAGGCCGGGCGGGCCGCTGGCCAAGCGGCAGCTGCCGGATCCCCGCCTGAGGCGGCTGGCCGGGCCCGCCGCCCGCGCTGAGCTCCTGGGCGCCTCGCAGCCGCGGACACCCCCGGAAGCACCCCGGGCCTGAAGGTAGCGAAATGAAGTTTGTTTTGGTTTTTTTTTAAAGTATTTTTATAAGTTAAAATATAACTACCTACAGGTTGAAGTAAAACCTGACTCCTGCAACAAGCGCGGTTTTTGTAGACAGAGGAGGGACTACTGCTGGTGAGGGTGGCTTCCGCGCCCGGGAGTTGTTTGGGAGTACAGAGCCACGTACTGCTGTGGCTTCTCCCTGTGGGCAGAGCCAGCAATGCCAAGTCTCTCATCCAACCTCATTGCTAATACGACAGGAACATACTCTTAACCTGTAACAGTTATAATACCCAGCTGCCTGAGAAAAAGAAATGCTGAAATTATGAAAATTTTAGAAACCTCTGCTCAGACTGGTCCCTTTAAGAGCCTCCCCTGTGAATTAGCTACTCACATTACACTCTTCTGACAAGCAAGGTTTATTTTTGGTCCCTGACTAGATGTTTGCACTGAGGAAAAAAAACCAACCTTGGAAGCAGACTGTTGCAATCCTGTGGCTTCAGACAGAATGTGTATGCTAACTTACCCGTCCCAGCTGCTGTCCTACTCAGGAAGGAATTTTCTGGTTAAAGCAGTTTCCTTTCTCTAGCAATCACTTGTTTAGGCTTTTATGTTGCTTGCTAGTATACACAAGATGGGAAACTCACTTCCTGATCCATTTAAGTTACATCCCGTACTGAACTCTTTCTTGAAAGAGTAGATCCCAACTTGTACAGAAACTAGTTGCTGACCCTGGACAGGGAGCAATTGCTATAGAGGTGCAATTAAGTGATAGCCTTCAGTATTCCAGAACCCAAGTGCTTGAAAAACCTTGAAAGGTGGTATAGATCTCACCCTCTAACCCCTCAAGCAGTGCTGAGTTATCACCATGAAAGAGGTGCTGCTGTGGTTCTAAACACCTCCCTTAAGATGTATGACAGTGGCAGTCCTGTGCCACAGACCATGCTCTTTCCTGCCGCAGCAGAAAACAGCAGGATTCCACACAGTGCCTCTTCAGACAGGTCAGGAAAAGGAGTGAGTTGTACTGACTCATATATAAAATAATTTTGTCTTGAACTGTTCATAATCTCCAGAAAGATACTGCCCTTCTAATACAAGTAAAAAGTTAGTGGTACCACTGTAAGCTGACAGCCAACTGCAAGACCACACATTCACTTAGGTAAGCGTTTATTAGAGAATCCTTTAACATGAAATTATACAAATAAAGTTCGTATAAACACAAGTCCACATTGTGTCATAACATGAATGGCAAAAAGAAAGTAAAAACCATAAAAGAAAACTAGTCAGCTGCTATGTACAGTTGGACACAGTTGTGTCATACACTAAGTCTTTTACAAAATAGTCATTTCCTCTCACGAAGACCACCCTCCGTTCACTCACGATGTGCTGCAAGATGGCTTTGTTGCAGTATCTCTACCTAAAAATCAAGACAAAATGCATGTCAGATCTGTGCAAGTTACTACAAGAATCGTTAAAAGGTCCATTTTCATGAACTGCTTTAAGTCTTCTATATATTCCTTTCTTCACTGTTAAAGATCATATGCATATTTATTAAGGTAACACAAGAGGTTTTGTTACCCATCATTAATTTATCTTCCCAAATACAGCCATTCAGCCCATTTAAGAAGCTGTTCCAGAACACCACATCCAATTTAGACTATTAATGAGGCTCCGGATCAGTTTATTTCTACTGGAAACACTGCCAAAAGGGTGTCAGTTTTTTTTTTTAAATCCATCTAGACTGCTGTGCAAACAGAAGTCAGGTTGATTTAGTTCACACAGTGCACATGCATATGATCTTTAATGTTTTTCCAGATTTAAAAGTTCGTTTTGGTTTGCAGATTTCACTATTAGCTATAAAAAGAAAAAAGCAAGCATTAAATCTTAAAGAATGCACACTTAAAATGAGGTTCCACAATTGAAATACAACACTAAACAGAAGACCAAATGATTAAGCTGTAAAGGCATTTATGTACTTTAACTCCTGTAAAAAACCATTTAAGTTAAGACACTTAATCTCCAAAAAGATTAAAAAAAGAAGCCAAAGTCTGAAGTTTTCCACTTTAATCTTTACGCTGGTACATGAAGTTGGAAGAGACCATACCACAGGACAGCGTTTTCTGGTGTATGCCTTGCGCTCTGCCTGCAACGTGCGACCCCAGAGATAGACGTGGTCAGGGTGACACACGGCCTGCAATGAAGTTCCCGCTGGCGGGTACAAACAAGGTATAATGTCAGAGTTAGAAGACAACATTCTTGTTTTCCTTAAGTTGTACCCATTTCAGTACTTTACCTGTTAATACTTCTAATAAGTTTAATTATTCCTCTAGACCACCTGGTACACAACGCAAAACAGAAAAACTCTTATGTTTTTCTGAAGTACTAAAGAAGATAAAGTCACATTTTAACAAAGTTAAAGATCTATAGACACTGTAGGCAAAGCTGGTTTTAAAAAAAGTATTTTTTTAAGTTAACAAAAGCTTAATTAAAAGGAAAAGTCATGCTACGCAAGTTTTTACTCTTCATTTGTCTATTGATCTTTAAATTAGATTAGACCTACTCAGAGTGGACCTTGCACTCATGTACACACCTGTTTCCTCAAGTACTAGGTACTGCTTTAGTACGGCTGGTAGTTGTTTTGGTGATTGCCGCCACCACGGGATGCCTTTCCGTATGTGCTTTGTTGACCTGTAGATAACATTGAGGGGAAAGGGGAAAAAAAAAATAAAAACCACTCAGAAGCAGTAACATCCGATACTCTGAAGGCAACTGTTCCCATACAGCACACCAGCAGCGCTACTCTTTAAAGCTGTGTGTTATGAGTAAGAGGTGTTACAGAACTAGTTACTATAAGAGGCCCCTGTTTAAAGATGCATACTATTATTATCTGGAATGAGATCAAAACCACTTACCGCTATAATCTGTGTATCCTGGCCCATATCCGTAATTGGGATAGTTGTACCCAGAGTAGTCGTATCCTCCATAGCCACTGTAGCTTTGATCACTATAAGCGCTATTGTAATTTCCATATCCTTGATCATAGTAGTTATTAAATCCTTGATTCCAGTTTTGTCCCTGCCCTGAAACCAAGCATAGCATTTAATTTACAGAATCTACTATTTTTCACTCCTTTCCTATGCCACTTCATCTAGCTTTCTATGGCAATCTTTTTATGCCAGAACTATTACCTGGAAGAATCTTCTTGTCTTCCCAAAAAAAGACTTTTCTAAAAAGAATCAAGGCATCTCATTTGGGTATAAGACAGGTCATAGGATCTTATCACCCACAACAACATTTGAGAAAGACAGCAGGTAGCCCTGCTTATAGAAACAAACAGCCAGGAAAAACCCACAACACCAAAGGCATGCACTACAGCAGCTCCTGGATGCTTTCCTTTAACTTTTGTTTTGCATCATTAATTGCCTCAACTCCAAGTTAAACCACAGGATCAGCTTTACTGCATTGTGTTGGTTGTGACTCCTTGATTTTAAGACTGAGATGCATTAACCTGTAACGTAACAGCTCGTCGCTTTTTATTTACAAGGTGTAGCAAAGCAACCATCTTTTGCAAAGAGTTCACAGCCCATGAGCCAGCAGTATATCCCTTCACATGAAGGGTAACTGCACTATGCATTTAGCTGTACTGTCTACTGTGGGTATACAAGAGCACCCTACATCTATTGTCACTTCACCACTTGAAGGCAAGCAGAGCAAGAGATTCTCAAGCTTCCACAAGCTATCACAACCACTAAAGTGCCATTTACTAACAGGCTACTTCCCACATTCAATTTCAACACAAGATCTGCATGCAGCCTGAAACATCTACAAACACCTTTGTGTTTAGCACAAACACTTAAGCATTGACTTGAATTTCAACATCCAAAACACTCACCCCGTCCACGCCCCCTTCCACCTCCTCGTCCACCAGCTGTATTGCTTTTTCCTCCTTTCTGCTGCTGCTGCTGTTGCCTGTATACCTCTTTGGGCTGTGCTACTTTGATCTCACACTGTAAAGAAAAATCCTGTAACTGGTCAAGAATTTAAGGACCAGACCATTCATTTTGTGAGCTGCTTTTAGGGAAGCCTTCAAAGGTGGCCCATTTCACACGCTGAGAAGGAGAGCTTCCATACCTTGCCTGAACCAATTTGATGGTATCTGCTTTCTAGTAACTTCTTTACTGGCTCTTCATCTGTGTAGGTGATAAAACAGAAGCCCCTCCTTTCATTTGTCTTTGTGTCCATGGGAAGCTCAATATTTTCAATCTGAAATCAAAAGTACCTATCAATAACACATCAAATCTGTAAACTGCTTTTCATGCTACCAGCACCATTTGGGAGCCCAATGTCTGTGCCGACTGCTTTTGACAGCTATAAATCAGCCCATCACAATACTATGGACTCATTAACATACATATAGCTTCCAACAATCCCTAGCCTTATGTAAGTCTGAGCCAGCTCTCTCCTCACATATTCTTTTGGCTTAAGACAAGAGGCAACACGGCACCTGAAAACCAGAGCTGTGCTTATATGCCATTATACTATACCTCGCCAAAAGCGCCAAAGTACTCTTTAATCTGCTCTTCGGAAGTATCAGGACTCAGCCCACCAACAAACACTTTTTTTGGTGGCTCCTTCCCTTTTAGGGCTTTTGCCCTTTTAGGATCTATTAGCTTCCCATCCAGTTTGTGTTCCTTCAGTTCCAACACCTAGAAAGCACACAAGGAAAAAAGTCTCAGATCCCTACAGTTGACACGGGCAGGCTTTGTGCCATCGAGACAAGAAATCCACCCACCTTCTCCACACTGGCAGCATCCTTGAAGAGCACGAACCCAAACCCCCTCGACCTCCCAGTGACTGGGTCTGTTTTAATCGTACAATCCACAACCTCACCAAACCGAGAGAGATACTCGGTCAAGTCCTTCTTGCTGGTGTCCCAACTGAGGCCTCCAATAAACATTTTCCTAAAACGCAAAGGGTATACACGAGTATGTGTAAATACGTATGTGTACACACACAGCTGGGCGGGTACAAGCGCACGCGCGGAGCACGGCGCAAGCCAAAGGCCATCAGGAGGCCACGGCCATCCGGCTCGGCTTGCAGGGCCTGGCAGCCGCGCCCGCTGCTCCGGGCCGCGGGGGCAGCACCGGGGGCGCCGCAGCGGCCCGGCCCAGCCGCTACACGTGGGCCGCGTCCGTGCGCCCGGGCCCCGCCCCACCGAGCCCGCCAGCAACACCACCCCCCCCACAGGCTACTGGTGACGTCACGCCCCCTGATTGGCAGCCCCCCTCCCCGCCCCGCGGAAACTGGGTCAGCAGCACGGGACACAAAGGCGGGCGCGGCCATGGGCGCGGGGAGAGAAGGCCCCGCCCCCCCCCCCGCGCCCGAGCCGCCCCCCCGTCCCGTGCGGCCAGGGAGGGCGGGGGAGGGAGAGGGAGGCGCGACCCCCCCGGCCCTACCCGTCGTCCTGCTGGTTCTTGCTCGCGTTGATCTTGGAGCCCTCGGCGAACTCCTCCGGGCCGCCGCTCATCTCGGTCGCGTCCTCCATGGCGGGGCGAGGGCGACGAGAAGGTTTTAGGCAAGCGGCGGACACAGCGGAGATCTGTGCGGGGGAGAAAATGGCGGCGGAAGAGATCCGGGCACCGCCTGCGCCGCCCTTATATACCCGCGCCGGCAGCCAATCAGTGCCACCCTCGCGCCCGGCACCGCAGCGCCCCTAGCGGCTCCCGGCGGGGCCGCAGCACCCGTCTGCCGCCGGGCTCCCCCCAGCCCCGGGGCCAGCCCCGGCCGCGGCGCCGCTGGGGCCCTGCCCTGCCCTGCCCTGTCCTGCCCGCCGCGGGGCCCGGAGCCCGGCCACCGCCCGCCTCGCCTCTCCGCCGGCTCGGTGCTCCCCGCGCCCTTCCCGCCGCGGGCCCTGGGGCGAGGCGGCGATCGCCGCCCCGGGCGCCGGGGGCACGCGCACCGGGGTACCGGGCCAGGCGGGCTCCGGCGCCGGAGCTGGGGTGGGTGGGGGTACCGGTGCAACCCAAAAACCCCGTTCAGGCGGCGGCGGGGCGGGGCGGGCGCTCCGGGGGCGGGCACAGGCGGCGCGGCACTCCCCGCCGCCGGGGCGCCGCCATCGCCGCACTCGCCCCCCGCGATCGGTGCCGGCGGCCCGGCCCGGCCCCCCGCCCAGCCGCAGGGCGGAGCGGCCCCGGTGCGCCCCACGTGCCGCCGCCATGGGCGTGCTGCCGGTGCCGGCGGAGGTGCGCGCCATCCTGCTGGACATCGAGGGCACCACCACCCCCATCGCCTTCGTCCAGGTGAGACCCGGCGGGGCGGGCGGCGGCGGCCTCCCCACGCGGCCGGGGGCCCCGATAGCGTCGCCGTCTTTATCGTGACACATCCCACCCCCCCCCCAGCCCCGGCAGCCGGGGCGGGCGCGCTGCGCCGGCCGCACGTCGGTGCCGACCCGGGGCGGGAGCGGCTGCGGGGGGGCGGGCGGCCGGGGCCGCCCCGGCAGCGCCAACCGCGGCGCGTTTCTGCGTTTTTCCGAATGACGCCCAGGGGAAAATCGGTCTGGTTTTACCGATCGCCCGTGGGCAGGGGAGCGGGAGCCGTTCCCGTTCCGTGAGTGGGTTTTTCATGGCTACAGGGAGCGCCCTGGCCTCGCCTGGCAGCAGCCCCCGCAGCATGGCTGTCGCTCAGCGCGCTGCCGCCGCAGCCCCGCACCCCGGCTTGCAGCGGGCCGGGGTCCCGCCGCCGGGTGCCCCGCTGCCTGTTCCCTTCCCAGGGCCTTGCAGCCAGCTGTGTCCCCGCCTCTCGCACAGCGCCCGGCTGTGTCCCCAGCTGTGTCCCCGCCTCTCGCACAGCGCTCAGATGTGTCCCCAGCTGTGCCCCCCCCCCCGCCTCCCGCACAGCACCAGTGCGGGGGGCAGGTGCACTGAGGAGGGCTGCACCGGCAGCACATCCCGACGGGCGGCTTCCCGGGCTTCGGGAAAGATGTAGGACTATTGCACACGGTGGTTTAGGTGCCGAAGCCGGAGGGCCGGGGCGGGGGTGGGGGTGGGGGTCGTGGAGACCAGCGGGAGGCATCCGGACAAGTGCTGTAACTGTGCCACTAACACTCCAGCTGCTGCGGGGCCCCCTTCTCCTGGAGGATTTGGTCCCTAACCAGGTTGGTGTGCTTCGAAGGAAGGAGCAATCTCCACTGAAGGCAATTGTCCCAGCTCCTGCCATTAACCTGTATTTCTCCAGGAGACTTTATGGCTTTCAGTGGATCTGTGTTGCCGGTACCACCCACGTGGGTGAAGGCGCTTGCCAAGCTTTCCAGGTGTTTCTGCTAACACAGTTTAACAGATGAACAACGTGACCTACATCTTCCCTGTCCGTGTTCTTCCAGTGCTCTTGAAGAAACTTTGGGTCTAGATGGCATTACAGCTGCCTCCCTCCCCTCAGTATATTTCCATTTAAACAGTTTGAACAGCTCAGCTTTATTAATGAACATCTCTCAGAGCAGCAAAGATGGTTAATAGCCACCTTGAGTCCATTTTGCTGTTGTGCAAATAGCATGTGATATGCCTGCAATGGTTTCCTACCCAGAGTTCTTTCTCTTGCAGGGAGGCTGAATGAGTTACAGCTCTCGATGAAACTTGATTTGCTGGAAATGCTTGAAACAAAGTTATTTCACTTGGACTTTCAGCTAAAACTCCATAGAGCCTGTATTTCTCTTTGAAAGGCCCACTGCTGGTTCTGCAGGCATTTTCATTTGTTACCTTTAAAGGATTTTATTTAATCCTTTCTTTAGTATTAAAATTATTGAGTATGCAAAGTAAAGAAATGGAACGAGCACAAGCCAGTTGATGGGTGGATTAAGGAACGATACCAGAAAAGAGAATATTTGATGGCCCCTAGTTAGAGGTCACCAAATTTTCTCTTTTGCCAGGCCCACCCTGGCAGCGAAAAGTAAATGGCAGGGCAGAGATGTAATGTGATAAACTACATCCCCTGGCATTTGCCACATCTCCTGTAAAAGAGCAGATTGTCACTGAACTTTGTGGCAGTTTGCATAGACATTAGGAGGAAAATTGACCCTGGTTGCTTGGAATCCTACAAGTGCTAGTGATGGCGTGCTGTGTAGGTGTCGACTGATGATAAAAGTACCACCCTTCCTCTACTGGGTTTAACATTGCTGTGAGCAGTTGCAAAGGCTTAGGAGGGCTGCTGAGCCATGTTTGCTGACGGCTGTTTCTCCATCCTGCCGGGCTGTGTTGAGGCAGCCACATCTGGGGCTGGTTGTCACTGGGGAGCCCAGCTGGCTGGCAGTGTGGTGAGGTGATAGCACCCATCTCCCCAGCACTCACGGGAGATGGACAGAGCGATGGGAACTGTGCACAGGCAGGCTTAGGTCTCCTGCTAGCCAAGATAAAAGCGGGTGAACCTATAAAGGTCAGCAACAGCCCCAGTTAAACCTATTCAGGAGTTTGCAGCCACCGACTTTTGCTGAAAGCTGAAGTCGCGGAGATGGAGGTATTTCCATGCCAAGGAATCTTTCTTCCACACAAACTCATGGCCTTTTAAACTTAGTACATCATTGCCTAGGATCACTCTAGACATTCGTAAACTGTCACCCTGACTGTCCACCACTCCAGCTGCCACATGGGTGTCCCCTCCTGGACCACAGACATCCATGTGTTTGCCAGTGGGCCAAGGCTTTTACCCTTTTAAAATCCACTGAATCACAGAATACACTGTGCTTTTGAAGCCTGTTTGGAAGTTTTTCTTCGCCAGCACAAGAGCACAAAACACTGCTTTTGGAAAGCAATTGGGACCTTTTGACATCCAAGGTAAAGGGAAGTTAAACCAAGGCAGTGAGTTGGTTGCATTTCCCAGTGGCTGCTCTTTAATTTCTTCCATGATTTAAAAGACTTTGAAAGCAACTATGCTCAAATAAAGGAAGTGAGAGGGTAATAGGGGGTATTGCAAGGCTGTTGATTTCCCTGGACACGTTTGTGGTAATTCTCTAGGCGTTTAAGACATTTTCCTTTCCCCTAAATTTACATTGTTTTTAAAATATACAACATGGAAAACACAATATTACAGTAATAGAAAATCCTGCAGTTCTGCCACCATATCCATGCTTTTAGCACCACCGTTTTCTTAATTCAGTAAACAAAGGTGACATACAGTGAGGAGAAAAATATCACTGACCATTTTTTGAGGAGAGACAAGTTCAGGTTAGTTTCTTCCCGTCTCTTCCCCATTCCTTGTTTTTCCCTGTTAAGAAAAGTTTGGTTCCGTACCTGAAGGCAGGATCTTTGCACCCTTCCCCTTGTCCTCAGGCTCTTCCACACCCAGAGGTGCTGTCGTGGCAGCCGCTTGTGGCTTCTCAGTTGTGAAACACCACTAATGAGAGCGATTTGTAATTATTTCAGGTGCCCTTGGGATCTCCAGGAAGGTTTGGCATTCTCCCATGGCACTTTTTCCTAACCCTTTTTCATGTTGTTTGCAAGACTGTCCTATGGAGCTCAGTGTCACTAAATAGACTTTTCCATTTTCAAAAGGTTCTCTAGCTCTGGTGAGAAGTTGAGCTGTGTTTTCAGAACGTTGGGACAAGCACCCCATTAAAAATAGGAGCACTGTAACTTGTCAGTTCAGAGTACATACACAGTCAGCCTTGTACTTATCAGCTGGTGAGAACCTGGGGTCCTGTCTGCCATCTGAGACACTTTTTCACAAGCCCAGGAAAAGTTATCACCCACTTTTTCCACCCTGGGATTTAAAAGTTGAAGCTGCCTAAGCATTTGTGCAAAAAATCCACCTGCACTGATGTTGGCCCAAGGCTGGCTCCGGGCTGCAGCCAGTGGCACCCCTGGCAGGCGGCTTCACAAGCTGCAGCGCTGCAGGGGAAGCTCCAGCAGGGAAAATAGCTGCACACACCGGCACGTGCAAACGGTTGCTTTAAAATAAGGTCAGGCTTACCTCTGCTAGGTTAAAGGAGCTGCCTTGTTTTTCTTGTGTGCTGCCAGGAGACCTTGTTCCCTTACATCAAAGACAATGTGAAGGAGTATCTGCACGCTCACTGGGAGGAGGAGGAGTGCCAGCGAGACATCGGACTTCTGAGGAAACAGGTGAAGTAATGGAGCTGTACCGTGTCTCTGCTGGTTTTCTCGGCACCGCCTGAGACTTCAGGTCACTCAGATTCCCCCAGTCACCCAACACGAGTCCGTACCTCTCTTTGCCCCCCAGCAGAGGCTGGTTGCCTCGATGGGTGGATTCTCCCCTACCCAAAGCCTGGAGTTGTGCTCAGGGAAGGGCTGGTGCTCGGTAGGCAGCAGCTCAGCTGTTTCCTTCAGCTCGCCTTGGTCTTCACGGCCCCTGAGCAAGTGTCAAACCACAGCTTTTCAGCTTCGTGCCTGCACTGTGCCCTTCTCTTGCTGAATCCACCACCTGTGGCTTCCAGGTGCTTGTTTGGGAAGCAGTGTGGAGGGACAGCAGAGTACTTGTCCAACACAGGGCAGCGTATCCTGCCTCTGTACAGGGACATGGCACCACTCGGAGACCTGTGGCTATCTGAAGCCAATAGATATATTTGCTTCTTTGCCTTTATTTCAGCAATTAAATACTTAAGCAAGTATAATTCTTGTTAAGAGTATTTACAATACAGCTACAATAGTGCTAATTGTGGGATTTGGAAAGTACAGTCCAAGCAAGTGTTTCTAGACACGACTGGAGTCTGAATTTCCCATTGAGGAAAGCATTCAGTGTTGTAACCCTTCATGGGAAGAGCAGCTCCAGCGTGTCCTGCAGAGAGGTGCGTTGATGCAGGTGTTGGACCCCTTTCCTCCATCGAGATGTTGAGACCACCCCACCTCTTCCCTTACCTCTTTTTATCATGAATGATTTCCAGGCTCAGGAGGACTCCAGCTTGGATGGGGCCGTGCCCATCCCTTTGGAGAGCGGAAGCGGGGAAGAGGAGCTGGAGCGGGTCATCCAGGCGGTGGTGGACAATGTTCACTGGCAGATGTCTCTGGACAGGAAGACCACAGCACTGAAGCAGCTGCAGGGTCACATGTGGAGGGCAGCCTACACGACCGGGCACGTCAAAGGAGAGTGAGTAATAATAGCGTACCCCTTTCCCCGGGGCAGGTGTGGGGTGCGTCTCTCCTAGGTGTTTGTTAGCAGAGTAGCTGCATAAGCTATTCCTGGAAACAGCCCCGCGTACAAATGCCAATAGGATTACTACCTCGCTGGAGAAGCCAGTACGTTTACATTCTCTTGTGGCTTAAGCCAGGCCACTGCTGTCATGGAAGCAACTGCAGACACTTCATTTCAAACTTGATCGTGCAGTGAAACAAAACCATTGAGCTTCATCTTTGGGTCTAGCGAAGCAAAAGCTTACGGCAACCTCGGGATTGACCAAGTTGTCTCAGTGCCCACTGGGAAGACAACAAGTGGGTGAGAGTGTTTCTCCTTAAGGAATGACCAGCAGGTACATGCTGGGAAACAGTGAGTTCTCCAGGCACCTGGGCAGGGCCTGTGAAGGAGATGGGGTTTGAGAAAGGAACAAAGTAGTGGGGACGGGGCAATTCTGGTCCCATGACCGGTGGAACTTTCATCTGGGACAACTACTGCATTAAAACTTTGGAAAAGGTCTCAATATTTCGCTACAGAGATTTCTTGGTAAACCAAGAGACTGAGGCACAAGTATGAACTTACAGTTCTCCATCTTGCATTTTTTATCCCTGAATTGCACTCACATTTTGGAACAAGCCTAAACAAGCTGGGGTTGCAGGGTGAGGTCCTTTCAGTTGTTTCCTCCTGCTTCGTCTCTTACCTGCACATTTCCTGCCTTTCCCCTTCTTTTTATCTTCAGGTTCCTCTTTATCTTTCAGCCACAACACAAGTGTGCATAAGTAGGGACAACTGGAGTTAAGCCTGATCTTATAGGTCAAGAGGTATTTGGTTAAATAAACTATGCATTTCAGGTTCCTAAAGAAGTAAAACAAACCCTTAAGTTCACAAAGTGTTTTGCCAAGGGAAGAATGAGGAAGAAGAAAAAGAGCTCACAGAAAAGTGTAAACATCTCCCAGAGAAAGCAACAAAACCCAAAAGCAAGTCAAGAGGGACAGTCATCCTGTTGGTTTTTTTTTTAAAAACATGGGTAATCGCCTTATAGTGGCCCGAAAACTGTGGAGCTAGCCTTGCTGCATGGCAGCCTTGGAGGAGTGAGATCTCTAAAGTCCCCCCTTCACCCAACTGTATCTGGCACATGCGTGTCTGAAATCCAGGCACTGAACTCAGCATGTGAAAACATGAGAGAGTCTAGGAGTTTCTGCAGGTGCCATACAACCTCAAAATATTGTCAGCTGACACCAGAGACATTTAATAAATAACTATGAAAAAAAGTGATTTTTTTTTTTAAATACATAACAAAGCCCTGAACAGATGGCTGAGAAACTGGAGATGAACAAAGGGCCAGCTGATTGCTACAAGTCTGCAAAATTCGATCCAACACCTCCTTTTGCATGTATTTGAAGTCCTCTTTCTTGAGGTGTTCAGGCGCTCAGATCCCCTTTTCAGGGCAGTACCTCTGGGCCTTGGGCCAAGCGGCCATACAGAGCTGTGCAGTGCAGGTGGGTAAGCTGCAATTTGGATTGGGATGAAAACTCAGTTCCCTGAGGATTGCGTCTCCTCCACCTCTTCTCCATCATTCTGCCATACCAAACTGAAACCTCTTCCCTACCCTTCTGAGGTTGGTTGTGGCCTTTCCTTATCAACCATCACGTGTATTACTGAGGGACTTACTGTCAGCCTCACTTTGTTCCTCTTGAGCAGCGTCTATCTTTCAGATTCCCCCAGCACACGCATCATCTTGTAAATGTCCTTTGCATACAAAAAGCTTTTACATACATGTAACTGCAGCACTAGAGAGATCTCGTGGTATAAATGAGAAGGGTATGAGGGAACTGACACATCCGTTAGCAGTTACACAGCAGTTGCCTTGGCTTTGGTCCTTCTTCCCTCTCTTGCAGCTTTGCTCCTCGATGCTGGGCTTGTCTTTGGGTGGCTGCTACCTGGGAGTGAGACCTAACTCCTGTTTTGAGAATTGTCAGCCCATTGCTAGACTGTTATCTTGCCTTCCCAGCCCTTTGCCAGGCTGGAAGAGTACAGGGAGGGGTGCTGCTGCCTAGTGAACAGAAGCTGGTTCTCCCTCTGCGGTGCAGTTAAGCCAGGGACACATCTGGCCCACAGGTACTACTGTACGATCTGAGTCACTGGGTAGAGTAGCTCTGACCTCAGTCCCTGAGGGGACGCTCCTTTCCCAAATTATTGTCTGGCTTCAGGCAGTTCGTACAGTGCTGCTCATTGAGCTCCTGCAGCTGCAGCCTGCTCTCGGTTCCTCCCCACGCGTGGGCAGAGCCTGAACCCGTGGGGTGCATTTGCCCCGTAGGGATGGAACTTACGGCCACAGCTTTTACCAACAGGGAAACTTGTAGCTTGCAAGGCAGGTGGGACTCAAGATGCAAAAGCCTGTGTTCTCTGTCCTCCCCCCTTATTCCTCCCTCGCAGAGAACAGCGGGGGGATGCCATTTCCCCCCACCTTTCCTTCCCTCTGCAAACTGAAGGGGCTGGAGAAACTCCTGTCAAAGGTCTGAAGTAGCCCGTCAGGGCTGCTGTCTGTGTAGCAGTCACTGAGCTGCTCGGTGGCTGGAGCTGGGAATGTGTGACCTGGTGCTGAAACAGACCCTCCGGTGGCAGGAGCCCTGAGCAGCCTGGGAATGAAGTCCCCTTGCAAACTGAGGGGACAGTGTCTGGCTAAAGGTGTCCCTCCAGGTGCCTCTGGGTTTGCCCTTACCTGTTGCCCTATTTTGCTCCAGAATCTTCGAGGACGTGGTTCCAGCCATCCGGAAGTGGCGGGAAGCGGGGATGAAGGTCTATATCTACTCCTCGGGCAGCATTGAAGCCCAGAAGCTTCTGTTCGGCTATTCTACAGAAGGTGATATCCTAGAGGTAGATAACCTTATCACCTTCCTTACAGCTTCTCCCTCTGCAGAGGACTTCACTCCCACAACTGCCCTTGCTGGATGCTTTGTGCACAGGGGCTGGGGCAGTGGCTTTGTCCCAGCAGAGTTACGCTCAGCCAGCTGAGCATGCTGCCACGGCTGCATCAGCCCCTGTTGCTGTGGTGGAAGGGAAAGGGGATGTCTCACTGGGGAGCGAGGTTTAGCCCTGCTCTTCAGGTGGCACTTGGCAGCTGCCTTTGCTTTTCTCTTTTTCAGCTCTTTGATGGCCACTTTGATACCAAAATAGGCCCCAAGGTAGAAAGCGAGAGCTACAGAAGGATCGCTGCCAGTATTGGGTGCGCCACCAACAACATCCTCTTCCTGACGGATGTCCCTCGAGGTAGGTGGCCTGCCAGTCCTGCTGGCTCTTACCTGTGCGAGGGAGGCAGGTGCTCTTTCAGTGCCTGCTGCTGACTTGTCACAAGCATCTCAGAAATGCTGCAGACCACCTTGCTTCGGTGGCTGGATGCTACCATGCTTCTTCCGCACGCATCCAGGCTCTGGCACAGCAGCAGGGGATATGTGAGCAGCGCTGCTGCGAGGGAAAATAAGTCAAGTAGAAAACCTGCCCTTGCACCAGCGAGCAAGGAGAGACTTGGAAGTGGTGGAGCATTTGCTGGAGGAGTTGGCGTACTCCATTTAAAAACAGGGTCAGTGGGTTTTGTGACCCCATGCTTGGGGGAACAGACCATGTGTGCTGCACCGCTACATGGCACACACGGTGGCTGGTTCTTTGCGCCACTTACTGTTAGGTTGTGCTCAGCAGCAGGAAAATATTGCTTCTGGTCGTCAAGACTTGACCCCTGGAAAGCCAGGCTCAGGAAGCTAATTGATTTCTTGCCCTTGCTGGAGATGTTTTTCTGGTGGAAAGGGCACTGGGTTGTGATCTCAGTCTAAGCCAGCACAGTCCCCAGGAGTTAGCCCTTACCCCCTCCCCAGCCATGGCAGCAGAGCTGGTGGCAGCTTCAGGTTACCTCCTCTTCCCTGTTTTTGTTTTCCCGGGGCCTGTTGCTGTGCTCAGGAAGTCTGTGAGAAGCGGTTCCCAGTGCGGGGTGCTGGACTCGCTAACGCCACAGCCTGACCACAGCCCAGCTACTTCCTGGCAGGAATGGAGCTGCTGGCGCGTGCTGCCTGCACAGCGCCTTGCACAGCCGTCCGCTGGGAGAGGGAAGGGGATGGCGAGGCCACCAGCTCCTGCCTGGTCACATTATGCAGCAGCTAGTGACCCACAGCGGCTCTGCCGGGAGCTGGTCCCTCTCTAGAGCTCTGCAGCATCACGTGCAAACGCTGCTCTCAGTCTCAGCCTTTAAAAGCACTTCAGTGTTTTGGGGCATCTTCAAGCCTTGAAAACACTTATGTGAAGAGGTCAGTGGGCACGTCTCATCTCCGCTTTCCCCACTTCTATTTGTTTCAGAAGCCAATGCGGCCGAGGAAGCGGATACTCACGTGGCTGTGGTGATCAGACCAGGCAACGCAGGACTGACAGATGATGAGAAATCGTATTACAGCCTCATCTCATCTTTCACTGAACTTTTCCTGCCTACCTCCACTTAGGGAAAGCAGTGCACGCACAAAAGACTATGCTTCACCTGAATTGTCCTTGTGTAATGTTAGGTAATCTTGTCCATAATCAGAATTTAAAACCAAACCCACATCATGTCTTGGACCTACAACTAGTGCAAGCAGGTATGGATAGAGAGTATGGTGTGGGGTCCCTTGTGCAGTAGGATGGAGGGCTGCAGCAGCCAGCTGGAGCTGGGAACAGGGTGGGGAGAAGCACCTAGGAGCCAGGCTGTTCCTCCCTTTCCCAGCTAGCAGTTAGCTCAGAGGATGCTTCCTTCAGACTCACCCATTGCAATCTGGTGCTGAGACACCCCACCACAAGCTCCATCATTTTTAGAAACAGTCTGCAAACAAGATGCATGGCCTTCTGTCCCAGGGGGACCACGGGGGATATGAGCTTCTCCCTGCAGACAGGGTTGCTGGCTAAGTCAAAACTGTCAGAGTTAGGGGAGTTAGAACGCCCAAAAGAAAATGCCAAATGTGGGCTATAATACAGTAGGTTTGGGCTGCCACAGCAAAAGCCAGCCCTTGCTGCAGGCAAGCTCTTTAGACCGGGAACAAATTAAATCTTGGCTATATCCACAGCAGGCCTAGGTACAAAACAGTACAACTTGCATATGGAAGCTGCTTAGAGCTGCTCAGCCAGCCTACCAGAATGAAGTAGAGCTTCATATTTCAAAGAGAAATACAGCTTTAAAAACTAAATTCTAGACCCTCCTCACTGCTGCATTGTGGTGCTGTGCTATGGGATCCAACTGGCTGAACACCAAAGTCAGCTTGACCGCGAAGTGTCTCGCTTAGTGCTAACCCATGGTGCTCCTCAGCAGCCAGCATCACCCCGTCACACGTTCATAGCACTAGTTAGCTGTGAGCAAAACTTGACACACAGCTGCTCCTGAGGGGAACATCCTGCTGTGTTTAATGAGAATTAAAACCCCGACCTTTTCACCCACCCTATCTAAATTGTGCCAATTTATATCATCAGATGGTCATGGAGCTTTTCCTAATGTAGTAAATAAAACCACAACTTTGCTCTCCTTGTGTTCACTCCCTCCCAGTGTTCAGCACCAGTAATCCCAGCACCTAAAGGCAAATATCTTTTTTTAAAACTTGTGAACAATTTGTTTTCCTGCTTTCGTCCTCCCTGGTCCTTTCTTCAAGGCAGACATCCCTGTCCTGCCAAGGAAGCTGTGTTGCCTCCCTGACCATCTTACCATCTCGGCAGGGGCTCCGGGGAGGGTGCAGGAGCAAGAGCCACAACTAGGTTATTCCTGGTAATCAAGGAGGCAGAGACAGTCTGAAACCCCAGTTCCCTGCTGCTGGCACTTTGTGCATGGCTGTCACTTGCTACTTAGTCATTTCTGTGTGACTGTGCTTGAGCTTGCCCTCGTGCTGGCTGAAATGTAATACCTTTGCCTTCCTGAGCTCTGATCTACACCTACAGCTGTCCCTGTTGAGGGGGTCTGCTCTGTAGAGAACAAGCAAGAGACGGGCATTTTGGGAGGAAACCACATCATGCCAGCACTGCCCTTCTAAAACTGATGGTAGCAGGTAAGGCTGTGAGGCAGCTAGTCTGGATGCATTTCTGGGCTGTGTATGAGTGTGATCCTCCTCCTAGAAAGAGCCTGCTAATTAGCACTGTTACAGTAAGTGTGTCTGCATGGCTGAATAGTCCCTGGCTTCCTTAAGTGTTAATTTTAATCATGACACTGCAACTACCTTTTATTTTGCCTTTGCCATCAGAAAGCTATGCATGGGGTAGGGGACAAAAATAAAACTCACTTTCTCCATAAAAGCACTTTATTTAGTGGTCATGTTTCAGTGTATATCAGTTGTCATTTAGTTGTACTGAAATGTGCTGTTAGAAATACTCTAAGAAATGTACAGAGTTATCACCAAAAACCTCAAGTTCAGTTTGGATTGCATATAGGAAAAGGAAAGAAAGACAAGAAAAAAATCACAAACATTTTTTTTTCTGATAAAATTACAAAATATAAAATGATAAACTGAAAATATTAATTAATTTAAAAAAACAGTCACAGTGGACTATTTACAGTAAACCATCCTTAAAACAAATTGCTATTTTGTGCTCCATATGCGTTGAGCCTCTGTGCCCATGTGAGAGGTTCCCCACTTGCATCTTCTCCAGACTATCCCCTCCTGCCCTCACCCAGGACGAGCTCCCCAGATGTGCTGCTAGGGAGCCCTGCACCTTATGCTGCTGTGCCCTTGGGCCACCCTTAGCGTGTCCCTCCAGGAAAGCTTCCCACTAATGACACAGCTACAAGGAGAAGGCCTTCAGCAGTCCAACAACAACCCTTCATCGGCTGGAGATGCTCTGGATTTGTAACAGCTGCATGAGAACAACTTTTGGCCCACAAGAGATAAAGGGCTGAAAGCTTTCTACTTACAATAGTCGACAGAAGTTCTTCTTAACTGTTTCTCCTTTCAGGAGAGGCCTCTGACCTTTGCAGAAGACTGAATGCCCTCGTGCCTTTTCCCTCTCTATCAGAAATGCCATGGTGCGGTACGAGTTCCCCTTCAAATGCCTTCTGCCGCTGTTTTAATTTCTGATTACTTTCCTGCAGCTCAGGCAAGATGCACGCCTAAGCCGAGCCTGATGCATGGGTGAAAACAGGAGTCATGTTCACGAGAAGCAACCTCCATCACTCCCCTGCCCACCCAATACAGCAGCCTTCCCAAAACCAGGTTTCTAAACGGGGGTTTGAGCTCCTGCTTTTTCTTTGAAAACAGACCTGTCTGAAAATCTCCCTCCAGGGAGGGAGAAGCCCTTCTGGTTTTGCTGTTCCCTTCCTGCACCTCCAGCCCTCAGGCTGCATCACCCAACCTCTGGTGCAGAACTGCCTCCCTGCACTTTGGAAGCCCACTGAAACCTGTGGCAGACTCCACTCGGGACAACAGGCCACAGTGAGGGGCCCTAAGCCCAAGCCTCGTGTCAGCGTATCTGAAGTTTGACTTCTGAGTGCACAAGGAGCAAAAGCAAACCCTACGCCCAGAACCACCTGCAACAGTTCTGTTCTTGCTGCAGGCAAGCCCAGTGTCTCCAACAGAATGTTTTCCCCTTCAAGGAATTAAAAAAAAAAAGCTTTTGAGATACTAGACATGATATGTGGTGGAAGCACTACACACTTATAATGAAAAGCCTTTTCTAGGTCACCTTCAGAGCACACGGGCATTCCCATCTTAATTCAGCACCTGGCTTCCACCAGTCCCCACTGTGGTGTGAAACACAAAGCCGAGGACAGCGCTCCACTGTGCCATCTCCCCTGGCCTGGGACGGGCTGCCCAGCTACATCAGCCCAGTCTCACTTCCCGATCACAACACAGCTTCTCCCAAACCTGGCTTTACTGTCGGCTGCTTTCCCAGATAGAAGAAATGCCTGCCTGCTCGCCACATAAGCCAGCCAGCCGGGGCTTTCCACTGCCCGGTTCCAGGTCCAGAAGAAACAGCTGCCCTTTCTCATCTTGCCAAGTCACAACAGTTGGCAGCAAAGAAAACAACACAAGAAACACACAAAAGATGCAGACTGGTGACTCCTGAAGACTCCTGGTGCCTGGAGAAGTCCATTTCCTTCACCTCCTCCTCTGCAGAACAGGCTGAGGAGTGCCTGTCTCAGAGGGGCATCGTGAGGACTGGCTGTTGAATGTTCTGAGCAACGCGAGTGTGACAGGGCCACTCAAAAAGAGTCACTGTTCAGTCGCAAACTAAACAGCTTGTGCTCCCAATGCTGCCGCTGAGAAGGGTCCACTCCTCTCCCAGCAGACAGATAGTTTTGTTTGGCTCTTAATGAGACAGCCACCCTCGGAGCCCTTTGGCAACATGATCATGATTGCACATGAAAAAAACTCATCGAAAAAGTGTGAATGAGGTCATGTTTAACCCATGAAACCACACCTGCCCCCCCCTCCCCCCGCCAGAGGACAGGCTACACCTGATCTGTCTGGTACTCCGAGGCTTCCGATAAGCTTTCAGAAAAGCTCAGAAAGTTTTCCTGGTACTCAGAGCAAACAATCTCAAATCTGTAGTGCCTGAACTCCACTGCAAAGGTGCCGAAGTAGCACAGGAAGCACATCACCAGGCCCCACTGGATCCTGGAAGCATGCATGTGAATGCCTTGTGCCATGAGGATGAAATCTGGAAGAGGCAAGTCAAGGAGAACTAGTGGGAGTAGAGACACCTGCCAGGATGAGAGAAAACCAACAGGGAAGACAAAATCTTAAAAATCAAAGTCAACCCAGATGACAGTCAACCCAGCCAGCCATCTCAGGAGAGCTTGCATGTGGTGCCAGAGATGGAAGGGATATCAGGTGTCCAACAATGCCTGTGGAGCACAGCAGCTCTCCTACACGGACCAGGGCTTCCTGATTCCAATTCAGGCTGCTAAACATTTACAGAGGGAAAGACTTAGGTGCAGAGAAATCAATTACTTGCTTGAACATCTAACTAGCCAGTGACACAGTCAGCAAGCTGGAGATCTGCCTGCGGGCTCCCACCTGCCAGGAGCCTCCCAGCGAAAGCTGGATCAGATCTCTGCACCGCAGGCAACGGGGACACCCTTCAACCTACATTGTGCAAGCTTTCATTCTCTTTAGATAGCCTGCAAAATCATCCCTTTCTGTGAAATCCAGGAGGCGTCATTCTAAACAATATGGTATGTTATACATAAAGGAGAAAGAATGCTGCCAGAGACAGAAACCATCCTCCAGGTTCATGCACCCGTGTGCTTGGACCACATATTGCCTGGCATCAGGGTCTCTCAGTGCCGTGCCTCGGGTTGTGTTGGGAGTACTCCATAAAAGCAGTTCTCACCTCCCCTAAAGCAGAAGGCACCCTCCTCAGCTGGGGACCTGCCCTAGCCCAGTGCACATCTCCTCTAAACCTACTGGCTCTTCTGTCTCTCGGGATTTCCTCTGTACTTCAAGAACGCAGCATCACAAATCTTCACAGGTAAAACAAATAAACAAGCAGCATCTCCTATGCTTTAACTGCACAAAGCAGATAATCAGAGACTTTTCATCTTGGGCTTAGTGTAGGCAACCAAAGCTTCATTTCAGCAAACAGCATTCTGTGTCTGTCTTTAAATATCATCTTCTTTCCCTGCAGTGCAAGGGTTATGCACAAGCCACATGAGACAGGGAGCCAGCCCCAAGCTTTTTCAGAGCTGGAGAGGCAGGGGGGCACAGAATGGGTCTCCTGCTTCAGCCTGCCCTCCTCCACAGAGGGCCCAAGGCCTTCAGTGCCATGCAGCCAGCTGGGGAGGGCTGGGCGCACCCAGCATGTCAGTACAGGAGCAGCTACACCCTGGCGTACCTGGCTGCTCCTGCTCCCAGCCTGGCAGACACCTCTGAAGACAGCAGCATAGCAGGAGCCTGGCCCAGCTCCTCACATGCAGCCCTACCCCATACACACCCTGGAGGACCTATGGTCTTGGGGCAAGGGGTGCACCACAGGCAAACTCCTACGTTATGTACTCCAAGGTATGATGCTCACCTCCAGATTTTCCCAAGGAAGCTTAAGAGGCAACTGATGGTACATCTTCACATCAATCTGCTATTCCTCTGCACACTGACTGAAATCTTCAAAACGAACCAAGTGACTAAGCAACTGTTTTAAGAACAGGCTGTTCCCTGAAGAGGGGGATTATCTTCCTTGCCATTTATTCCTGACCTCTTGCTTATCCCAGCACTAACTTGATGCAACTATGCAGTGAATGGATCCACCCTAAACAAACACCCAGGGTACAGAGTGCTGGTGTAAACAGAAGGTCTGGAGTGGGGTTGACAAGCACAAGGTGGAGAGGAAGCCACATGTACATCCAGCCTGGGTGACCACAGACCCCACAGCCCAAACCTCATTTGCAAAGTACTTAGTCTTACCCAAAGCTTACGTGACCCAGCAGCTCTTGGCTACGCTAAGCATTTTTAAAGGCAGAGCTAGATCTACCACCCCGGAGCATTTCAATAAACACATCAAAATCTTCTCATCTTCAGAAATCTCTTTTCTTCCCTTGTTCCTTTGTTCTCCTGAGATTTTGTATCTCAGTATTTTGCATCATCTTAAATGCTACTGTGTAGGTAAGCAGTGGTGCCATTAAATCACACAGATACTATGCAATATTGTAACCACTTTGGATATCACTACCAAGTTTTAGAAACATTTATGAAAGAAGTAAGCCCACCTATGAAACACTGCCTTCTGGTAAAACACAAGTAGCAAAATGAGCCAATCATGCCATGAAGGCAAGCTACACAGCATTCCTAAATGTTTTGAGATCCTAGAAAGGATGCGAGAAGAGCCAACGTTCCCTGCTGCAGAGAGTGTCAGATACGTATGATACCTGGCTTCCCAGGGAGCAGGACAAAAGGATACAGAGCACCACACAGAGGGTGATGCTGGCTGACAGCGCAACTCGTGGAATCCCAGCTTTCCGTCCCTCGTTCTTCAGGTTGATCTTGAGGGTGAGGGCAGACTGGATCCAGCACGCCAAGGTCCCAAAACCAAAGGTCAGCGATGTGCCCACATTGTGGATCTCCTCATCATTGGAAAGCTAGGAACAAACAAAATGGTCATTGTTTGGATGCAACAGGAGCTAGCTGCTAGCTGCTGGGTGGGATAGAGGAGAGTGGGAATAACTGGGGTTTGAGACAGAGATGCTGTATCATTTCTTCTGGCAAAGGTGTAAGGTATCACATAACCAAGATGAGTTGACAGCTGTCACAGTCAAGCAGATCTACTGCTCAAAGCCCAAACACAGTGGAAACTGCAGTTGCCTGGGGACTGCCTCCACAGCTCCCTGACAAGACTCGCTAACACAGCGCTCAGAAGTACATCCTTCCCTGGCTTGATATGATGGCCAGGGCAGGCAAGGACAATCCACTGGGGTCTTGTACAGCTCCCTGCATTGGACACAAACTGTGCGACCTTCAGTGCTAGCTGCATGGAGCAGTGCTGCCTGGGGCAGAGGGTGGCCAAAGCCCTACCACCTCTGCTGAGTTAGCACAAGCCAAAACACAGACACATGCTCCTGGTTTGGCAAGTTTCTATGACCAAAGAGCTTGACAGTCTGTTCCCTCTCCTGCCCATCCTTGACCATTGGGGTCTGAGGCAATATGAACCCAACCTCTCTGGAGTGCAAGTGCTTCTCTCTTCCTTGGGCTCTCATGTTTCACAGGGCTCAGTGACTGTGCAATGCCACAAGGCAAAAGGACAGCCAGGTTCAACAAGAAGAATCTGCAAAGAGATCCCCTGAGGCTGCAAATTCATTCAGAAAGTCCAGCACGGACAAGACTTAAGCCAGACAATCTCTCTTTCCTTCCGCTTCTGAGGCTCTTCTAGAAAAAACAGCAGTCTGTAATTCCTCCCTGCAGCCTTGATTCCTGTTTGGTGATTTAATAAATTTGCACCAAACAATATGCCGTCTACAAGATAATAGTCTAGTTACTGTGCCTCCACTAATCTTTCCCCTCTCCTCCCTACCTCGAGGTTTTTTTCAAGGGTACGTTCAAATGCTGCCCTGCCCCTCTGGCTTTGCATAACTCTAGTACCCGCGAAAATGGGATTGAGCTGCCTTTCCCAAGGCAGCCTGCACTGCAAGGGACTCAGCCATAACGTCCCTCTGACACACTCAAGCTGTAATTTTCCAGAAATACTGTTTAATGCCACATTCAGCTTAGCAATCAGGCAGGGAAAAACAGGGTTTCGTGCTTTTGTGGTTTGGCAAAAGATCTAAGCAAGGATACAGGTAACCAACAAGGAGTGGATAATTAGTTCAGAATTTATAACCAGGCATGACTCAAAGTATCCACTTTTAAATAACAATAATTTGCTCCAAGGAGTGAAAAAAAGGGAAGGAGAGGTTGAAACTACTTCCTAGTACCTTCCCTGTACTAGAAATACTCTTCTCATACCTAGACAAAGCTGTTACAAAAGCCTCATAGTTCCTAGCTGGGAAGCTCTCATGAAAAAACAAGACTCCAGGTTTTTGTCTGGTGCTGTGGAATTAGGAAGACCAGGTCCCAGACAGTCAAATTATCTCACACCTCATTAAAAAACAATAAAAAAAATATGAAAGGACACAAAGCTCCTGCAATTGCTCCACATCCCAAACCGCTACTCACCCTTCCTGCATTGGCAGGAAAAATAGCTCCCCGACTGCAAAGCCAGGAAAGACATCAGCCTACACCGAACTCTCTCTGTTCCTGTCATTATTGGGGGTCATTACTTGCACCCCAGTGAGAGGCAGAGCATCAGGGACAGCAAAGGGATAGGGAAACCTAAGGGCCGCTGACTCTAATGCCACGATTTTCACTGCAGACCTAACAGACACGCTTGTGATGACAGTGAACACCCAACCACACAAAGCAACGCTGCGGCTCTGACAGCTTGCTTGCTTGTTTGTATAATGCTGCAGGACAGATCGAGAAGGGAGGGACCCCCTGCTCAGGCACCCTTGCAGCGTTCCTCTGCTGTGTCCCTCTCGTGGCCAGTCTGAGGACAAGCAGAAGGTGGGTTTAAACAATGTATGTTTTAAATGAAGGACCCTGAACTGCCTGCTAAATCTGTACGGGCAGCTGTGCGCCCGTTCGCGCAGATGTGTACGTAAACTTCCAGGTCAGTCCTTTTACCCAGAACCATCTGTGCCAACCCCTAAGGCTCATGAAGCTCAGCAGGGTCCCTGCTCAGACTCTTGGCAGGTCGAGGGTAAGCATGCAGGTGCAAATCCTACTGGGAATATGTGAAAAATTATTGTGGCACTTCATCTCAGCATGTCAGTGGAGCTACGTAAGCAGCAGACAGAGGTGGCAGAGCAGGTACAAGGAGGGCTGAGGCACAGCCTAACGTATCTCCTGAGCTCACATCACAGGCAGTTCAAAGACCAAAGCAGATGTCCTAGAAAAGCAGGAATCTCACAGCATGGACACAGTGGCCCAAGCCTAGAGCACAGTACCTGAAAGTTGCCGAGGAGGGTCATCCCAAAAGAGGCCAAGCATAATGCCACCAGGCCGCTGACGTTCAGCCAAGGGTTCAGCACCTTCGGCTTCAGCTGAATGAACCGCAGGACAGCCACGACAAGTGCTGAAAAGGAAACAATGCAAGGTACGTCATTAGGTAGAACACGCTGTAGTAACGATCTGGCTGAGGGCTCACGGACCCCTAGCCCTCTTTCCACCCAGAGGGGAGGGCGCACTGCAGGCTGGCTATCTTGGTGCTTCTGCATGGCCCCCTCCCATCACAGACGAGACTAAGCACAGGAAGCATCTCTCTTGTAATCCAGTTACACTGAGCTCCCACGCTTCCTTTTCTCACGATGCTTTATCTAGGAACTGGGTTGCAAATTTTTTGGGGGAAGAGCACCACCTTCCTATTTGCCTGTGAAGCTCCCAGCACGTAGTCTATCACACACACACACCGCCCCCCCCCCCATGTATTCACATTGTGGCAGCTGGGCTTGCATCAAGTTTCACTCCATTCATGAGCACTGAGCTCTCTTGGAGGAGGTACGTCAACCCTCACCTGTATTAGAGAATGTATGAACGGAACACATGTATTTCTGCAGGTTTTTCCATAACACCCACCGCCTCTTCTCCTCCTCTGAAACAAGTTGATGGTGCCACAAATGTAAGCCAAAATATTGCACTAATTTTCCACGAACGCTGGAAGAACAGTCCTTCCAAGCATACAATTAGCCCAAGTGCTATGACACGACATATGATACATGATATATATGATACATGATATATCATATGATATGACATAACCCCAGGAGATATTCACATTCTTTATTCTTGCCCTCCCTAAGGAATGCTGCATGGAACAACGCGGAAAGCCAAGCAATCAGTTGGCCTTCAGATGGGATTCAAATCAGACCACTAACAAACAAGTTAATTGAAGAGGGAAATTTACTGGTTGTTGCTGAACACCTTCTTATGCTTATGCTCAAATTGAAAACATGCAGGTCTTACTGTTGTCTGCAAATTAGATCTACATCTTCCACAAAACCCCTGGTATAATTCCAAACACAGAGTTTAGAAAAATAAGGGCACTGTAACTGAAAAATACCCACTTTTATCCAAACTGCAAAAGACGTTTGAGTTTACTCTCTCACACTTTGCTTTAGTGGATCAATCCACTCCAAATCCTTGAAAACCACACACCTTTGTTCCCCTAAAAAAGAGAATTTCTGGTTTTCGTCCCTAGGTAATTGTTTGGGACAGCCACTTTGTGACTACTTGAGCTCATGTGCAGGAACTTTTTCATTTCTATTTCTATAGGACAGGATCTTGAAATTATGTGAACTTTTCCTAAAACACTGATGGGAATAACAAAAGGGAATGAAAAGGTCACCTTCCAGCATTATGTGAAAAACAATGGCATTTTCAATATTCAGTAATGTCTATGTTACCCGCATATTTCTGCAGTTTTCCTCTCCTACAGCAATGGCCTTGACACAACTAAGGTGGCCAGAGGTATACACTAAAAGCAGCTCTCAGAAGCACCCAGTACAGCAGAGAAAAGCTTGGCTTTATCCAAAAAGCAGAGAAGAGAAGAGAAGAGAAGAGAAGAGAAGAGAATAGTTCAGTTGGAAGAGATCCACAACAATCATCCAGTCCAAGTGCCTGACCACTTCAGGGCCGACCAAAAGGGGATTAGGGGATTTTTTATTAGGGGATTATTAGGACCGTTATTAGGGGAATGGTCCAAACACCTCTGAAACACTGACAGGCCTGGGGCATCGCCCACCCCCCCAGGAAGCCTGTTCCAGTGTTTGACCACATTCTCAGTAAAGAAATGCTTCCCAATGTCTGGTCTAAACCTCCTCGGATGCAGCTTCGAACCATTCCCACACGTCCTATCACTGGATCCCAGGGAGAAATGCTCAGCACCTCCCTCTCCACTTCCCCTCCTCAGGAAGCTGGAGAGGGCAATGAGGTCACCCCTCAGCCCCCTTTTCTCCAAACTGGACAAACCCAAAGTCCTCAGCTGTTCCTCACAGGACATGTCTTCAGCCCTTCCACCAGCTGCGTTACCCTCTTCTGGATGCGCTCAAGTACTTTCACATCCGTGTCAGATTGTGGGGCCCTGAACTGCACACACTGCTCAAGGTGAGGCCGCCCCAGCACCCAGGGATAACCACCTCTTTGCCCAGCTGGTTATGCTGTGTTTGATGCACCCCAGGATGCAGTTTGCCCTCTGGGCTGCCAGGGCACATCCCTGACTGGCGCTGAGCCTGCCCTCAGCCAGACCCACAGATCCCCTGCCGCAGGGCTGCTCTCCTGCCGCTCCTCTCCCAGTTCATACCCGTACCTGGTGTTACTCCATCCTAGGTGCACAGTCCCGCATCTTGACTTGTTAGCTTTCATCCTGTTAATCACTGCTCAGAGCTCCAGTCCATCCAGATCCCTTTGCAAGGCATCTTGTCCCTCAAGAGAGTCAAGAGCACCTCCGGGTTTGGTATCATCAGCAAACTTGCTAATGGTGCATCGGCTCCTGCACCCAGGTTGTTGACAGAAACACTGAACAAAACTGGCCCTAGAACTGGACCCTGAGCAGCAGCTGGTGACTGGTCACCATCCAGATATAGCCCCACTCACTACAACTCTCTGAACCCTGCCCTTCAGCCAGTTCCTCACCTGGTGCACTGTGAACCCACTCATCCCACAGGAGGGCAACTTGTCCAGAAGGATGCTGTGAGGGACAGTACCAAAAGCCTTACCACAATCCAGAAAACCTACATCTGCCACCTTCCCTTCATCCACTAGGTGTGTGACCTTATCATGGAAGGGTATCCAGTTAGGTAAACAGGACTCTCCCTTTGTGAACCCGTTGGCTGTGCCTGATGATTGCATTGCTCTTTAAATGCCTTTCAACAGTACCCTGTATGATCTTCCCTGTCATTTTTCCAGGAACCGAGGTTAGGCTCACAGATCTGTAGTTCCCTGGGTCTTCCCTCATGCCCTTCTGGTAGATCAGAATAACACTGGCCAGCTTCCAGCGAGCAGGGACCTCCCCAGGCTCCCAAGACCTTTGGCAGATGACTGAGAGGGGTCCTGCCATCACATCCACTGGCTCCTTCGGTACTCTGGGATGAATCTTACCAGGCCCCAGCGACTTGGGAACATTCAGCTGATACAGCTGGTCCCTTACGGTTTCAGTGTCCACACATGGAGGAGAGTCACTGCTCCTGCGTTTGTGGTCCTACAACTCCTGGGACCAGGGCCTCTCAGCATTACTGAAGATCGAGGCAAAAAGAGCATGGAATGCCTCTGCTCTACCTCCATCCCTATCAGTCAGCTGGCCGTCTTCAGTAAGTATCAGCCCACTGTCTCCTTCAGACCTCCTTTTGCTATTGACATATTTTAAAAAGCCCTTCTTGTTACCTGACACAACACTGGCCAGTTTCAACTCTAACTGAGCTCTGGCCTTCATCCCTGCTCCCTGTATACACGAAGCACAGCTCTGTAATCTTCCTGCAAAGCCTGGCCTTGCTTCCAGACATCACACAATCTCTTTTTCCTCTTGAGCTCCACGAGGAGTTCCCTGCTCAGCCAAGCTGGTCTTCTGCCCGGCTTGACTTCTGACGCAGTGGGACAGCCTGCCCCTGTGCTCCTGCAAGATGGCTCTTAAAGACTGACCAGCGCTTGCGGATTCCTAAGCCCTCAAAAGCAGATTCCCAGGGTACTCTGCTAAGCAGCTCCCTCAATAGCTTAAAGTTTGCTTTCTTGAAATCCAGGGTACCAACCCTGCTGACCTTTTTTCTCATTACACCAGCCGTTTCATGATATTTCATAAACTCAACAATGGCCAAGGCAGCCACCTATTATCACATCTCCCACAACACGCCTGCAGTCTGGAGGTTCCCTGGTTATACTTCTTCTTGCAATGGAAGAAGCAGCAGTTGAAGCATACAGTACAGCTTAGCTTCAAAATGCTGCACGTCTTTTGTTTGCCTGCCCTTCTTCACACCAGCTGCTCCCCTCACACATGCAACTGCTATCCTCATGTCCACCCAGATCGCATAGTAAGTGAGCATGAAGCTAATTCCTGCTCTTTCATAAACTGCCTGGACTGGGTGGGACTTGGTGCAGGTTCACAGAGGCTGCTTGACCAGAGGAGCCTTACCTGGAAGGAGCTGAAAAGGCAGGTGTGTATTCACTGCTGTCAAACAGCCACGTCAAGATAAGGAGTAGCATGCTATGCAGAAGTTGTTTTAAGTGGTTTGGGGCTCAGAAGTTTAAATCACATCATCAGAATCCCATTGCACTGTGTGTCAGGCATATAAATAAAATGTGTGCAAAACCCAGCCTTAGCACAAACTAGAGCCAGAATTATTTCTACTAACTGAGACTCTGGCTCAATATGTAAATCAAGATCTGAAACTGAAGCAAAGCCATACACAGAAATAAAGTGTAAGGGTACCTAAACTCCACCCTGAAGTGGTACTTGAAAATAAAGAAGTTTGTGTCAAGTTTCATGATTAAACATGTTTTAGCAGGTTTTACATCCAAAGCCTCGTTTTTATTATGTCAGATTAAGATTGTTAAAGTATCTTACTCGTGCACATACAGGTCTGGATTAATTTCAAAGCTCAACTCAACTGAATTTCCTGGTTTCTGAAAAGAAACATCATGCCTTTCACAGGCAACAGGGGTGGAACCCACACTTTGAGGGAATAGCTCAGAGCAAAACTGAAAGCACAACAAATCACCCCATATAAATAAATAAATAAATGTAAGTACTACTACAGAAGAGCAAATCAAGGTTAAAATAATGAATTATTTGCCATTTAAGTTTGGGATAATTTGTTGAAAATACACACAGGTGAAGGTAACAAACAGTTTTAAGAACCAAACACAAACACCTTTTTTCAAGTACTTTTCAGGTATTTCTTCTCTTTGTGGTGTTTCCCTCTTATTTCCACTCCTCGGAAATGCCAGTAAACTTCCACAGATTTAGTAACTGAATTTAGGAAGGGTTGGGGTATGGGGGGACTTCAGCACAGATGATATTATGTATAATCAGTCGCTGCATTTGTCAGTATTCCCATACAATTATCCCACATTCACAGCATATAACAAAAACCACCATACAATGAAACAGCGACACTGATTCCAGGCTGAGACAATATAAGACATAAGAATAAATCAAAACCAATAAAGTTCAAATGCATCCAGCTTCATTCTGTTTTTCTACAAATGGAGACAAAACAATACTGTCTTAATCAGTAGTCATTGCAGTTTAAATGATTTGGTTGCACATCATCAGAATCAAGAACAGTATGTATGGGATATTACTTATGGTTCAGTGATTTCTTAAAACAAATCATGAAAGAGAAAAAAAAAACATTCCCCTTGTGGTTCCTACCTAGAAATGCTGCCATGTTCATGACTTGGCTAAACACACAGCTTGCAGGAGGTGCATCACCTGCGATACTTGGAAAATATAAATGTATCATTGTAACCTTAGGATGGCAAAGGCACATGAATAACAACCATTAATCAGAACAGTAACTGGAAGAAAATCATTCACTTACCTGATATAAGGTGGTCTTTTGGAACCAGGCTTCCTAAGAGACACAGATGCATAGGAACAAAGATTCAGGATTTTCTTTCCCAGTCAGTTTTCATTGTTTTATTATTTTAAAGAAACAAGTGATTGAACGTAAAGCCCACAACCAGCTCTTACCTATCTGGTACATTTAGTGGGAGAATTTTGTTGTCCTCCACTGCTATAAAGTACCTGTCAAAAAAAACCAAAAAACAAAACAAAAACAAAACAACCAACAGTGTAAAACCTCATTCTGACTCCAATTCCAAATATCACTGAAACAACGCCTTAAGTGTCTCAAAGCCCACTGACAGGATCTGCTGGAGACAGCCTGTGTTTCTCTCTGCTCGAGCTGGCAGTGCTCAATTCCTGGCCTAAATATGTGCCTCTCTCTGCGTTGCATCTGTTTTGCATGGTCAGGTAGACAAACAGGGTCACTGGACTGAGCTGCCTTAAAAATAACCAACCAGGGGAAAGGTTTTCATTTTTAATCCAGGTCATTTGATTCATCTGGTTTGCCACAGTCCCCCATCCACAAAAACTGTTTTAATACAAACAGAGGGAATGGGTGGGACAAGAACAACAAGCGACAGGGGTCAGACAAATAGCTTAAGCTGCCCCTGCAGCTGAAAAACAACATCCACAGACCGTGAACAAAGCCACATCCTACAATATAACTGCCTCTCAGGTTGAGCATAGCTGCTGATCACGTATTTATCACTCCCAAATTCACACTGCAGTTGTCTGCCTGCATGCTTGGAGACAGCCCAGCTCAGGGCAATGCAAGTCTTGTGTGCATTTTGATAAGAAGTACTAGTGAGAAAGTGAGGTGTCAGCATTAAGGTGCTGGCAAGTCATCAGTGCAGTGCTGGACGCTGTGGATTTTGAGTCTGCACCCCAAAGCAGGGCCTAAGTGCTTCTCCCAGAGCTCTACCAACTCATTCAAAGAAAACGTAATGAAAGAGAATTTTTGCATTTTTGCCTGTTTCTTTTCAGGCACCTCCCAGTAACATGAGCCAGGAAGAAGGTAAGGTCTGAAACTTGGTCTGGATAGCACAGAAACTCAGGGATAAAGATGTGATTCTCCAGGTCATGAACTGGCATGGACTGGCCCCTGCCCATACCATGGTGCCTTCCCAGTCCCACAGTAACTCAAAGACAGAGCATCCCCAAATGGCTCTCTGTACTGAGATGCAGCCCACACCACAGTGGTACTTCTGACTGCCCCAGCCTAACTTGGGGTTACTTAATAACCAAATAACCAACAGGAGATAACTTACACTATCCATAATCCAGCTGATGTGAACAGGGTGAACACAAGAGGTAAAAACATCCACACACTGCATTTCTTCCCATCCATACCTGCTAGAAACAAAGAACAAAGTAAAAACAAAAGAAAGAGGGAAGAGGTAACCACTTGCCTTGGCCCCCTGCCTTTTGAAAGTGGGAAAAGCATCTGCACAGCAGCTGCCAAAGCATCCCAAGATCAAGCTCCTAACAGCCAGGCAGCAGGCACTGAAAACCTTTCATACTGTCATTATTAGCACAAGGGGTTAACCTGCTGCACACAACAGAGCATAAAAACAAAGGCACAAATTGCCTGGAGTTGTGGAGTGGAAGACTTTTCAGACACGCCTACAGAATTTGAGTGGTTTTCAAAGTATTTTTCCTAAGCATTTTGCACAAGGTGACACCACAAGACCCACCGCCCTAACTCCTTGCTACCTCCCACAGGCACAAGGCACGGCAGCCTCCTTCTCAGGATCATTACTGATTCCACACACGCTGCCTCAGCAAAGCCTGCAGCATGAAGGGAGAAGGATGCACGTGCTGTCTCCTCATCTCCACAAAGCACAGGACCAGCTCCCATCCTGGCTGCAGCAATCAGCTAAAAATAGCATTCAGCTGCACTCAGAGCGGAGCCGAGCTCCAGTGCCAGCACCCAGAGTACTGTCAGGATGAGGTGTTACAAACAGCATCAGCTCTTGACATGAAGACACTGTGAAATCCTGCACGGGGTGTAAGGATGCTGTGTACACCACCTCCTGAGGAAGCGTTTGTCCTCCAGACAAGATCACATTGGATGAGCATCTGAGATGCAGGGCTGTTCCTGCAGCAGCGTGCAATTCAGAAATGCTGCTGCGTTGCTGTGCTGCGGACACAGAGAGCCCTATGTCTCCCTGCAAGTCCCCTGACAATGGAGCAAACATATCCTCATGCTCTGTCCTCCTCCGTAAACGTTCCTCCAGGCACCAGCACAGCCAAAAGACACAAACAGAGTGTGAACACCATGAGGCTCACAGCTCTGGTCCCTGCTTGACTTTCACCGGGGCAGCAGCAGCACCTGTGCCCTTGTGCTCTGCTTCCTCCTCCCTCTGTAGCCTGCTGCAGGGCAGGCATTTCCTGGGGTCACTGAGGTCCCCATGGGACAGGGTGCCAGGGCAGCTCGGACATGATGGCCTCTCATTACACCCTGCTTGTATTTGCAGCTCAGTTACCTCATCCAGGTCCTTAAAGCAATGACTTTTCCCTTTGCTCTGAAGAAAGCACCCATGTTGTCAGCCTCCTCCTCCTCCCAGGTGTCCTGGCTTTCCTACACCTGCAGCACAGGAGCCATGGTCTCTGGGGGCTGCTGCCCTGCCCTCTCCCCTATGTGAAAAGTCACAGAAGAGAGTAAGCACCCTCACCGTGCCACAGCCTGCCCCCAGCTCACAGCTCCCACGTGGCAGCTCTGGGCTGCAGAGTCAACACTGGCAGGACACTGCATGGGGCCCACAGCAGCAGAGGCTGAAGGAGTTGAGGTGAGGCTCCCCAGACCCTGAAGAAGGCATGGCAGCATCATACTTACCCCTACGGGCCAGCTGTCCTGTCTTCACATCCCTGCCAGGGTACAAAACAAAACCCTTGCAGTACCCTGACCCACACCACACTTGCACAACACCATGAGGCCACGACTTGGTGCTGTCTGTACAGATAGCCTCGAGTGAGGCTGAATGGCAAACCTCAAAAGACAGAAAAGCACTCAAATAAGGTCTCCCTGACCTGGGAGCAGAGAGAACTGCAGACAGGGAGCATGAAATGATGCCAGCATTAAGTATGTCAATTTAAAAGGCAGTCAGCTGCTGCATGTACACAGATCTTTAGCGTGGTGTAACAGATCAGAAGAAATTATCAATGAGGGTGGACTAGATTTCCCCACCCATCTCATCTCGATTCCTCTCCTCCCACACCGGAGACACAAAGCATTTCCCAGCTCTGTTCCCCGCACAGCCCTGCTGCAGCAGTCACAACTGTTCTGTGAAGCTCTGCCCTGGCCTTTTCCTCTCGCAGCCCATCAACATGCAGCAGCGTCCCTTGGCTGGTGTTGGCCATCGCTCTGGTACCGGGAGACCTTACCAGCAATGTCAAAGACCACTTCCAGGTGGCAGCTGCCTCACCTGCAGCAGGGTGCCCCTGCCAGACCCTGGCAGCACAGTGCCCAAGTGCTGGCACTCTGTGCAAGCCATAGCTGTAGCCGAGTTCCCTGCTCCTGTCTTGACTGAAGGGGAGTAGGCAGGTAATGTCACCTTCTGTTACAGCCCGTGTTTCCTCTGCAAGGCTGTTAATGCAGTGCTCAGCTCTCCTCTTTTCTCTGGTGGTGGCTGGACTAAGCCAAGGTGACACAATTCTTTCAGGTCAGGGGATGGCAGATCTTACTATTTACCCTTCCCCTTTGGAAACGTACAAAGGATTCATATAAGCAATAAAAGCAAATACTAGCCATAATACTTGTCTTCGTTAACAGGTTGCCACAGCTCCTCCGCCTTCCAGCACGCCTCCCAGCCAAGAAATAGCAGCCTTCACAAGCTATTTCAGCGCTGTCTGTCGTGCAGAGAGGGAGGTGGCACGGGGCTTTTTCCTCAAGCAAAGCAGCAAGGCAGCACACAGCGATGGTGACTCCACACCAGGGTAAGGTGGGGAAGTGTGAAAATGCTGTCCAGATAACTATTACTCTGTGCTGAGCTCTGCTATGGAGCCGGGGCAGGACTGGTGCCCAACCTCATCAAAGGCAGCGTGACACAGCTGCAGATTCATCCCCTTGGAAAACAGCCCTGTGCTTAATATTCACTGTGCTGTACAGAGTCCCCTTCTATCAACCAGTAACAGAAAATGACATCCCAAATCAGTGCATAATTAATGAATGACGAGCATAGAGCGCAGCATCCCAATGGGAAGCCAGGGCCATAGTTCAGAGAAACACACTAATTTCAGCCAGTTAAAAAGAAACACCTAAAGAACATACCCCCTGCATACCTCTCATCGCAGCGGTTGCGTTTGCACCAAGGAAAAAGGACAGCACTCCCAGGGAGTGCAACAATGACCTGCATGGGGCCACGTCTTCACCAGAGCTCAGTGCAGCCAGGGCTGGACCTTTTGCAAAATAACCACCCACATCAGGCCGGCCAGCCTCACAGGGTGCCAGGTTCTGTGCAGGCTTGCCTCTCAAAGCAGGCAGGAAGAACTGACCAGGAAAAGATGTTACTGCTACGCACCCTCCTCTGACAGGCTCTGTGCCGAGGCATGGGTGCGGGACAGCACGAGCAAATACTCTCCAGCACACCCTTGGATGGAGAGCAGGGGGGCAATGGCTGGACGAGCAGTGTTGCTAGCCCCTGACAGCCCACACAAGAGGAACAGGCTGCCTGCATCTGACAGCTGAAATACCAAAAGCCGGAAAGAAAGGTCCCTTTCTCCCATGTCCCCAGATGGCAATACCTTTTAATGCTATCCATTGGCACATGCCACACATTCTTGAAGATGTTTCACCACCTCCATGTGGGCAGAGGATGGTTTAAAACCAGGACCGAGCTTCTGCACATTTCTCATTCACTCCCTTTGTGTTATTTGGGCACCAGGAACAAAATTACACGTAACCTCACTTCCCTTCCACAGGAGAAACCCTAAGCATGTGCCAAACCTGCCTAGCTTTGCACTGGCGTTCAGCAAGCATTCTCAGCAGTTGCCTTTGGGTTAACCTGTCCTCTTCAGGGAACGGCTCTGATGTTCGTGTCTTCAAGCCAGGAGACCTCCATGCACACTAAGACCAGCACTTCTAACAGCAGCCAGGAAAAAGAGAACAAGCAACCCAAATGACAGCCTCCCCTGAAACACCACAGCAGTTTAGCCAAAACAAAATGCCAAGAGTGATAGGAAAAATAACCTAAATTCTCTGTGGGAAATGTAGGAACAGTTTCTTTGACAGCTAGGTGCTCCACAGGGAGGACATAAAGTCAACCTTGTGCTTCACCGCTCTGTTCTGCATTGCCGCCGTGACCAGTGATGCCAAATCTGAGTAATCAACTCCAGCTGGCCACAACAGCCATCTCCACCAGCCCATGTTTTCACAAATAAACATACTGCATCCAGGAGGCAGTGGGTAATTGCATACACCCATTTGTCTTCCATTTTTAAGGCTTGCACAGAAAGGCCTTCAGTGACAGAAAGCCCTCTTGGTGCAATAGATTCACAAGGCTAATAAAAACGTGTTTTCAGCTTCACAGCTGACCCCAGCCAGAGTCAATGCACCTTCCCAAAAGCACATGCTGTAGTTTTCCAGCCCCTCTTGACTCACAGTCTCACACCATCATTGCAAAAACCCTGCTGAAGCATGCTCCTGCTGCCCGCTACCACGGATCAGGGTGCAGCAAAGGGTTTCACTCCAGCACTGCCACAGGGTGTGTCTTGAGAATTCCTCTCTGTGCAGGCTTACTCCCTTATCTTCATTCCCATTTTATGTCTAAATCTGCTCAGACTGTCACCTGTTTGCTCTGCTCTTATTAACATTGCCCCACTACACCCCCTCAACCAATTAAACTCCCATTCCTCTAACATACACACTTCAATTACAGCAGGCAGCTCACCAAACGTATACCGCTGCTTGCTCAAGGTTCATTTAATGTGAGCATCTTAATTTCATCTGCCAAGCAAAACTACAGGCTCCTCCTGAAGTTGCTTTTGCCACAGAACATGAATGTAAGGAAGGAAAAAATTACCATGTTAACAGCATCGTACATCTTTTTTAAGACTGGAGCATGCAGATGCATTTCAAGGGTCCATACACAAGCTGTGTAACAAGACAGAGCAACGCTCCTGCATTTCACACTGCTAGGCCATTGAGTCATTGCAGAGAATAGGTGGGGAGGCAGAAGCACTGGGAGGAGGTGGAGGATGCTGTTCAAAATATACGGCAAGTCATAAAGAATTGCTGTCAGTCAGCAACGATCAAAGGGGAACGAACACAATTTGTCTTTTGGGGGAGCCCACTCTCTGTTGCTCTCTTGCTTTGAAAAGCAAAAATAACCACAGTCACTTGATACCTAATCACTGTAACAGAGCGGATACAAACCTGCGCATTACATAACGTGCCACCCACAAGTCACAAATGCCAATGTAAGAAAACAGAACATTTTCAGGTTTATCTCAAGGTTCCCAGACTGAGTGCACGACAAGAGATAAGGCATGCCAGAGACTTGTAAACACGTAACAAAATAGTGGGGTAACAGGAAAAGAAGCGATCCCCTCTGACAGCAGGTTATGATGCTCTGCTTGCTCTGGGTACCCACCTACCATCTCGAGGGTGTGTAGAAACATCTTTTTCATTTATTTAATATACGAGAGGAATGGGAAAAGGTGAAGACATTGCTGAGTTATGTATGGGGGAAGCAGAAGATGCTTCAGTAATCCTGCAACAATGTTAAGAGACAATGCTTTCACCCACAGAAACATCTATATGTATTTCATGTCTCACTTCGCACACTGTAAATGTATTCAGTGTGCTAATGAAATGCTCTGGCCAACACAAACTTAACAGTGATGGGCGAAGCGCACCAAAGGAACGAAACCTTCTAGCCACCAAAAAATGGGGGCAGAAAAGGCTGTATTAGCATCCACTTGCCCGCACTGTCCCTCCAAGCTTCCCCAGGAAGCAGTCTCCTGGAGTTGTGTAGAATTAATTTGTTATCAATGCTGTAAATATATATAGATTCAGCCTTTCCCCAGTGCCTTGGTAAGAAGCCTATGCAAATGACAGTGTATCCTACCCAGAGATACTCCTGCAGCACCCCTGGGTCCCGATATCAGTGTCACTCCTCTGCACCCTACTGTCCTTCAGAGAGTGCCCTGGGTATGCTGCTTCACCACCTGTGCCCTCAGCCGCACGGGGGTACTTACAGGCCATTTGTGAACCAGCGTTGAGCCGCTGCGTTACAGCCAGAGACACTGACTGTAAACTCTTCTGGGCTGAGTCTGCCTTTCTTGCATTTGGCGTTGTACAAACTAGGCACGTCCTGCTTCAAGACCAGGCTCCTGGATGTTATAAAAGAGAAATTATTATGATTTTCCACCTTAGGACCAGAGGGGTGTTTTGCAGGCTTTGACAGCGCTGTGCTCTGACCCGCGCACCTACGTCAGCCCGCAGTGACTTCCGCGAGGTCCCACTGGTGCCACGAGCAGGGCTCAGGCAGTCATGGCCCTCAGCCTGCACCAGGCAAAGGAGGCAGAGGCAGGAGCTGGGTAAGGCAGAAGGTGCTCATCCAGTTTAAACAGAAATAGCTGGGTCAGCAGGTGGTAGAACCAGCTAGGAGCAGCCAGGACTTAGTGAGACTCACAGCGAACTGAGGATCACTGCATTTTGCCGGTGCTGTGTGTTTGTTTGCCCTAGGGACCCCACTCTGCTTGGGAGCACCCACGGCAAGATTCAGCCCTCCCAGCTTCTCATGACTTCAGGAGCTGTATGAGCCAGGCAGCAACCAGCCCCCAGCAAGTCCTCCCAGTGCAGGTGTGTTGGACTGCCCATGCCCCAGGGCAGATGCCTCACCGCCTCTCCAAGAGCAGAGGTGCTCAAGACTGGGGCCACTTTAGCCAGACCTCTCCTGAGATGCAAGAGAAGTCTCCAGCAGAGAGTCTTAACGCAGACCCAACCCCACAGTCCCACACCATCACCACAAGGCCACATTTTCCCCTTACACAATTAGCCAGCCCTCTGGTCTGGGATGCCTGTGAGAACAGCACTTACCCCAAAGTCTCAGCCAAACCCCAAAGTGAGAACTGCTGGAAAACGAGGAGGGCTATTTATGTCCTCATAAAAGACAGCAAAGCTCTCCCTGCTGCAGCTATGCTGTGAGGAAGGAGTCTCTGAAACCTCCTCCTTGCTCTGCAAGTCATACACAAATGCAGGCAGGTGTTGTGTCAAAGCCCAGGAAGTCTGAGGCACCGTGCAGACAGGCTGTCCAGTGACCACCCTCCACCTTAACCGCCCCAATCTAATGACCATTGCCTGAACCAGCAACAAGTAGAACAGGTGTTTCTCCTCTTGTAAGGTACAGTGATCTTGACAGTGATTGATAGAAGTCTGCAGACGTGTTTTATTTGCTCCTCAGTTCCAAAACCATGAATGCCTTCAAGCATTTCCAATGTGCGTGAGCAAGCAAAGCCAAGACACACATTACAACAGAAAGGGGCAGACGCCTGCCCGAAATTTCTGTCCCATTATCAGGAAACAACGTAAGTGTTGGGAGCAGCAAAGACCACACAACAGGGAGGTGAAACCTGGCAAAGACAGGTATGTCATGTCGACTTACAGATAAGCTTTGAAGGTAAGGAAAGACAAACTAAGCCCAGAAGAGCAGACTTCACAGAGCAGTTATTCCTGATTATAGCTTCTCTTCCTGTACTTCATGGATGAGAGAGTACATGCCTTGAAGGCCAGAACAGCTCCAGGTTTCCCTCCCCTTGCTACCCCACCACTGTTTTTCTTCCCCAACAAACACAAAACACACACTCAAGCTACAGAGCTTCCCATGCAGTGTAAGCAAGGCTTTTCCCAATGGTTCACCTTGTCTTTCTCCTCTCTTGCCCCTTCTACCCCTCTCCTATCCACTGTTTGGAAGCACAAGCTCCTTTCTCCACTGCACTTTGCAGCTCTATGCTTCTGAAGAGCTGTGCACTGTCCCCAAAGCAGCATTTCCTTATGCTACACCAGTGGGCACCACCAGCTGAAGCGTAAATACCAAGCAGCCTGCACATGCCAGTCATGGGGAAAACACCCAAGGCCCGTGAGTTTTCAGGGAGTGTGGCACAGCACATCGAGCTTTCTCAGGACAGTTTTCCCTCACCAACCTCTTCAGCCTGAGGACTCCTGTACTACTCACATGGCAAACTAAGGTCCTCTTCCCCTTGTATTGACCACCAAAGCACCAGAGAAGCAGCAATGACATGATGGGCCAGAGGGTAAACTGCAAGGAATGGACGTGCAGTACCCATGACTTGCCTTTTGTCATTACTCTAAGGTAGCCCTCTCTGGCATACAGACTGTCAAGGGTACGACCTACCACATGCGTCTTTTAGCTCTGTTTAAACCTGTGGAAATCCTTTGTCCTGAGACAAGGTAAGCAATCACATAAGCATTTCTGTGGCTTTCACCACTGATGCACCAGTATTCCTTATTTGTAGGAATTAGTTAAATTTATTTACCACTCTCCCAGGCTGCTGCAACCATTAACTGCTGTTTGCAAAGTGCTCAGGTGAGCTATCAGGAAGGTGCAGTACAGCGTTTCACTTCATGCAAACCCATTGAAAACATAATAGAGGGAACCAGGGAACAGCCTCCACCTGCTGAACAGGGGCCAAGCCTGCAAGGCTGCTGTGACCAGCCTCTCGAGCACACCCAGAGGGCTTAAACGTTCTGCTCCCTTTTGAAATATTTTCAGAGACAGGCTTGCCTGTAGCACAAGAGATATACATTAAATTAAAAACCACACGAAACCACCTCTAAGAGCATTCAGCCGCACCAAGACCACACTGGGGAGGCTCTCCTTGACAAAGCTGTGGCCACCTCCAGTGGCTTGGTCAGGCAAAACCCACTCCTGCAGTCCTGTGGGGTCAAAACTGACAGGCCACTTGCTGTCCTGGCTCAGGCAGCCATCACTGCTGATCCCCACAGTTCCTCATGGGGAGCAGGAAATAAGATAGGGAGGGCAAAAGTTCTCTCCGTAACTACCTGGATCTGCCCCAGCTCAGGAAATTGAAAGGGGGATGCTGGACACTCCCCGCACCATTGCAGCAGACTGGCCCAAGTTCCCCAGGCTTTTCCTCCCTTCCCACTGCTCCCTGCAGGAGAGGCAGTCCAGACCTCTCCTAACAGCACCAGAGAGCACCTCGGCCTCCCCTCCCACTGGACTCGCTGACCATGCCACCTGTTCCACTGGGCAGCACAGCACCCAGGCACTGGGGAGGAAGCCTCTGTTTTTATGTGTGGTGGGCAGGGTGAGGAGCAGGCTTCCCTTCTGCCTTGCACACAGGACCTGCCCTCCCCGAAGGAGCCAGGTCTGCACGCCTGCCAAAGGCAAACACTTCTCAACTGAGCAAACAGCACTCTTACAGAGAGACTGCTGCTCTTGTAGGCAGCTCTCCCTTGCAGGCATGACCATCCAGAGGCATCCAGAGCATTAAAAATTTGCATTAAACCCCATGCAAGGTAATCTATAGATAGTTTAACAATTCCTTTCATGGCTTCTGAAGCTTCATCACTCTTCTTTTCCTCTCCTCCCTCCTCCTCGTTACTCCACCCTTCTCCCTCCTCCTGGTGCCTTTCATACCTCTCACGACACCTTCATCCCCGCACCTCAGGTGACCACTTCTGCAACCTGTGGGGACCCAAGGTGAGGGGAGTCAGGCACCTAGGGAACTTTGCAAGTCTTCTTGAGACAGCAAAAAATATCGTTATCCCCATTTTACGCAATGGGGCCAGTGAGTTGCTCACCGAGAGGTCACATGGGAAATCGGTGACACAGAGAAGCGAACACTGAGAGTCCTGGTCCAAGCCCTCTACTGCAGCAGCAGCTTCATCACCTGCCAGCCACCCTCCCTCACAGTTTATTCCTCCCAATATATTGCTTAGGATCGTCTCCCTCCTTTCCCACAAACCTTTCTCTGCTTTTTTGGTCCTGCTTATCCTGCAATCAGAGCTCATTGTTTCAGCTTGGACTGTAAGATCTGGATCTTGAAATGCTTTTGTTGGGCCAAACCGCAATCTTGCAATCTCGGGCTGCCCGGAAATGGCTAGGGGTGGAGAGGAAACCACGGACATGACATTACTTCCAAGAAAAAACAATTGAAAATGTTGGTGTTCATACAAGCACACATCCCTGCTCTGCATCTGAAAAGCAAACACTGCAGCACAAAGAATCTTAAAGAAGGGGAAACGAAACAACTGCACTGACTTCTACCATCCAGGCTCAGAAAACGCTGACAGCTGGACACGAGGAACAGAATAAGCAAATAGTTTGACTTTTAACAGTACAACAGTGAAAAGGAGCCAAACGTTTCTCAAGCAAATACGAGTCCCCATTCTTTACCCTGTTACCCAGAGGCAGAAAGCCAGCAAGAATCAAGACCTCTTCTTTTAGGCACTTTTATCCATTTGACAAGACATGACAGGCGGGCGGTATGTTGGGATATACCTTTCGCACACTTCCCTCCTCCATATTGAGTTGCTGTTCATAATTAACCATACGTGTACATTGCTATGGCGTAAGGACCATGTGAATATTGATCGGACAGTCCTTAAGGTCACTTTAAAAATATATATAAAAAATAATAATTAAAAAAAGGCAGGAGGGCAGAGCGGCTCAGAACTCCCCCAGGCTTTCCAGCCTGAGGACTCTGAACCAAGCACGCTGCTGCAAGAGAGAGGTAAGGCTGAGGTGCCAAGCGACCCCATCACCCTGGGACACCAGCGCCCAGCACCGCCTGGTCTCATTCTCTCAGAGGCAGGATCAGGATCTTGCCCGTCCTTCCCCAGGGAGCCCAGCAGCCTCTCCCCAAATCTCCTCCCCTGCCGGGAAGGTAACGGGACACAGCCCGCACCTCAGGCATGCCGCCGGGACGTGGGGGCGGCAGGGCCTGTCCCACCCCACAGCCCCAGCCCAGGCGCTTCCCCAGCCGCGGGCAGCGGGGTGCCCGATGGCCCTGCCGAGCCCCGCCACCGCCAGGTCCCCAGCGCCGGCGGGACGCCACAGGGGGTTCGGACCCGCGGCCCAGGAGAGCCCCTCCGCCGCCGAGCCCTGCAGGCCCCAGGCCAAGCGGCCCCAGCCGCCTCACCCGGCCCGCGCCTCCCTGCCTGCCCCAGCAGAGCTCGGCACGGCCAGCGCAGGGACCGGGGCTCCCGCCGAGCCCCCGCGGTGCCCCCCGCCGGGCCCGCCCCGCCCCCCGCGGCCCCGGGCAGCCCGGCCGCCCCCCGCCAAGGCCGCCCCCCGCCGGGGGCACCCAGGCCACGGGCGGGGAGGGGGCGACGGGGCAGGGGGAGCGACGGCCGGCGGGGGTGCGCGACGGGGCGGCGACGGCGCGCCGGGAGGGGGCGGGGGGAGCGGGGGGTCCCGACGCTCGTCCCAGTCGCCGCGGGGGCGGCTCCTACCTGCGGGCGGCTCCGGTGGCGGCGGCTCCGGCCCCGGCAGCGGCGAGTGGGGGGCGGGCTGGGCCGAGCGGGGCGGGCCGTGCCCGGGGAGGTGGCCCGGCATCGCCGCCGCCCCGCACGGGCGGGGCCTGCAGCCGCGGCGGCCGTGGGGCTCGGCTCGGCGCGGCCCTGCTGTCCCGCGGCCCCGCCGGGCCGGGGCGGTGGGGTGCGGCCGCGGCGCCCGCTGCCCCCGTCTCCGCCGAAACCGAGCCCCATGCTCAGCTCCGGCACCGGGCGCGGGCCCGGGCAGGCTGTTCCTGGCACCGCGGCGGGGCGGGCTGAAATCGGCCGCGAACGGGTCCCTTGTCTGTCGCCCCCCAGCCCGCCCTCCGCAGTCCCGGCAGCACCTGCCCAGCCTGTGGCCCTGGGCAGCCCTCAGCCGACGGGGAGACCCGAGGGAAGCGGCCAGCCAGCAGCAAGAGACCGCAGGAACAGCCTGTGCCGGGCTGTCCCCTGCCACCCCCTTGCCCTTTGCGAACGGACGGTGTGCTTCGTGGTCACCGTCAAGCCTCTCTGCGGTAGGAATTTTGAGAGGAAACATTCCCAGCAAAACAGGTTGGCAATAGCCACTGGGGAAGCTTTCCTGGGGTGGAGGGATCCCTTCACTGTCTGACCTTCGTCGGGTTAAGTCAACATAAGCCTACCACCTTTTTCTCCTCTCCCCTCTCTGCCAGGCTGGAGCAGGACCGCTGTGGTTATTGGCTGCCTTGCTTACTCTCCTAAAATGCAGATAAGGTGTCACTTATTCCAAGTTTTGCCCTGGCGCTAACGCTCAGGAAGCAACACAAGATGGCCACCCACCTAAATCTGCGCCAGGCCGCAGCAGCGAGCCGAGTTACACACCAGCAGTGCATCAGTGTTTTACACGGAGTCTTCCTAGTGCCCGAGGAACGCTCCTGTGCCCTGCAGCTGCGGCCCTCAGCACACCCTGGAGAGTTTGTCCCTCTGACCCCTGGGGACTACGGGCCCTCAGAGCACGTGCAGCACCAGCAGGTCCCCTGAACCCTCACCGACGTGGCTGTGTCTCTGCAGCGGTGGCACTGCTAAGGGAGAGGGCAGCCACTCTTGTAGAAAGGCAACTGCTGTGCATGCTTTTTGGTGTTTTAAAGGCGGAGGGAGCTATTTTTAGAGCTGAAATAACCTTCTTCTTGCTCTGCTATTTCAAATCTTATGTTATCCTGGACCAATAAACGGCTCTTTGCAGCATTTGCTTTTTGCAGCCCCACAGGATCCGGAGATCTTGGCTAGGTTTTCCCTCTGCGTGCACTGACGTTGCTGCCTCATGGCACTGCCACGCTAAGGAGCTGCAGGCCACCACAAGTGACTGCCAGGTGCGGCTTTCCTTGGGCAAGGAGGTGCTATTGCCCCCATGTCACCAAGGCAGACCCCAAAATCAGGTGCCTGGAAAAAAGTTTGCTTGAAGTATCAGCATTATCCGCATCCCTGGCTGCAAGGCTTCCTGCCACAACAAAAGTCAAGAAAGCTCACTGCGAAAGTAACAGAGTGGGGGGGAGGTCTTTGAGTTCAGTAACCTCTGGCTTCCCACAGCTGAGGCTGAAGAAACCCTTCTGTCAGACAAGCGAGAAGTAACAGCGCTCAGCCCCAGCGATTTTGGCCAGAAAGGAAAACACAGCGACTAATCAGGAACCACCTTAGTCACTCCTGTCGTCAGCCAAAGCTGGAAGGAAAACAATGCAGCATATGGGATTTTAAAGCAATTTCATTTTTGGTAAACTCTGAGCGTCTGAGACATTTTGTTCACAACTCTTTTTGGAGCAGATGGTGTCCCTTTGAGTGCTGGAAAATGCACAATTCTGACAGGCCTACCAAAGACCTCTCAAAAATGAAAAAATTGCCTTAAAAAAAGGGCACAGTCTGGGGACAGCGTGTGCTAGAGCCCACCTGGTGCAGGACGCAACAGAGGTGTAGGGAGTAGGGTGCTGTTACGTGGGACCATGGGGATATTTCCTGCAATCCCTTCTTCACAGGACACCAGTCCCACGGGAGGAACAGCCCCTCTACCGTGAACCTTGTCCTGCAGCATCCCCCCACCACGGGGTGCGTGGGTGCAAAGGTATGTAGGGAGGCAGGGCATGTGGGGGCATTGCTTTTGAACTGCGTCCCACAATAATGCATCACCTGCCTCACTCACGGTAACGCTGCATGTCTCAAAGCTCACCTTGGCCTGTGGAGTGAGTCTTCCCTCCCACATATCCACCAACGCTACCATCACAAAAATGAGTAGCCATAAGGACGTTCTCCCATCTCATTTGGGGTTCCGCCTGGCTTTCCCAGGGGTGGGAGTGCCGGAGGCTGACACTGATGTCCCTCCCTGCTCAGCCCATGTCTTTGAAGACACGATTTCAACGATGCTGGTGTCCAGGTGTGGCGATGCTCCTGGGACACTGTGAGCAGTGCATGACTTCTGCCCCAGTCCTCACTGGGTTTTCCTGCTGGGCCACTGAGACCCAGTGGCAATTCACCCGGCCTGGAAAGGGGACCTGCTCCAATGCAAGCAAGTGTTCAGAATTATGGCTTTGCTTTGCTGTCTGCTAATTAATATTTCCTCCCCCCAGTGCTTTACAGCAGCTGCATGTTCTGTGTCCAGATTTCACCATATGAGTGCTCTTCACGGGGACTGAACTATGTGTCATCTCCACATCCGCTTTCTTCCAGCAACAAACAGGGAAAAGGGAATTGCTTTGAGTTTGCTTTCAGTCCTGGGAAATACATGTCTTCTGAAAATAGATTTACCACCTGGTTTTCCCATCCTGCTTCTTTCTGCTCCAAAGCTTGAGCAAGACCTGGCAAGAAACATCACCCACCCAGAAATGGAAGTGGTGGGGGAAAGGGGCCAGGGAACACTCAGCAGCAGCTATCAGAGCTGCTCCGTACCCTGATGCATGGGCTAAATACAGTGCCTAAGCAACAGTTTCTCAGTTTGTTAACCCTCATTTAATTAGCCAGATCATCTCTCATCAAAGCCATCTGTTCCTTTATCCAGCTTTTTAAATATTGTGATAGACTTCATTTCTCCAAGTGTCCCATTGCTAGACAGATACCGTCTGAGCATGCATGCCCTTGGCTTGGCATTAACAGGTGTGCTCAGGATTTGCTGGAGGGGCGGTCACCTGCAAGTGCTCTCTCTCATCCTAAGAAATATTCCCAGATCCCAGCCCTCCCAGATGAACTGCTCCCTCTTCCCAGCTCACCCGCATGATCTCCACTCAGAAAAATTCACCAAGATTTGGGACTGGAGCAGCAAATTGAAGTGACTCACTCCATCTCACTGCAAGAAAGTAGCACCATTTAAACATTTAAAAAAGTAAGACTGGAAATAGAGAAAATGGATACAAAATTTCCAATTTTTTTTTTTTTTCCATAATAAGAGAAGTCAAAAGAGTTACTGCTGTGATGGCAAATACATCAGATAAACAGGACTTGCCTGTGAGACAGTCAGGATCCGAACTGTGAGGAGGAAGCCTTGAAGCGCAGATGAGAGCTGCAGTCTGGTGTGCCCTGGCCCCAGCAGACACGTGTTCTGGCCTGGCAGGACACTGTAAAAAAGACAAATTATTTTTTTTTAAGAATAATGAGATTAAGTAAAATAATTACTTCCTATTATTATGCTATAAACACTAATGGAATTATGTCAGCCAGGAAAATTTAGTACCCCCCGTTAATGTTGACGTTAGGCATTACTGCACAGAGAGAGTAGGCACCATTTCACGTACAGTTTTTATCTGCTGCTGACTAGAGCTTTTCTCCCAGGCCAAGGTCTGCGAAAGAGTTTGTTTGGTTTTGGTTTTGTTGTTTGTTTTTTTTTTTGGTTGGGATTCAACTGCTCATCTGCTTCTCTTTCGGTGGTGGATTTATCTTTACTGATGCAGCTGGTGTGGAGCGGGGCCCCATCTTTACCTGCTTTGGGGCCATACCTTTGCTCTCTGCCCTTTTGGCCTTAACCTCAGCTTGGCCATGGCTGGTGCATGAAGTGGGGAGCAGCGGCACAGCTCCTGGCACGAGGCTGCAAACCATTTGCCTCCCTGGGACTTGCTATGGCTGTACCAAAGCCAGCAGGACTGGATGGGTATGGTGGCAGCCGGCACGCAGAGCAACTGGACAGGCCTGCCAGGGTCAGCTGAATGCAGATTTGCAAAACCAGGGTGGGAATTCTGCTATCATTTTCTCAGAAAAAGCCTAAACCAGGGTTTAACTCTCCAGGAAGCAGGGCAGCAGGAGACGCGCTCCATAAATGCAATGCACCCCCATGTGTGAGGAGTGATTTAAACAGCAAAAGCCTCTCCAAACAGTTCTGCCCGTGCAGGGGCACCCTTGGGTCCTCCACAAACTGAGTGCTTTGCTAGGTTTCAGGGGTTTTGAATTTCTCCCCCAATTCCCCCCACCTAGTGGGGCTGGCATCGCCAGGTGTGTGCCCCTGGATGCCAGACATTTCAGCTCCTGGGCTGGGCACCACGGAGCCAAAGCATTGCGGGAGCTGGGGCATGTGGGCATGTGTTAACAGATGTCTACTCTTCCCACTGGGCTTTGCTTTCAATTTTATTTTTTATTCTTCTTTTAAAAGAAGATTTTACTGGAGATTGTACCTTGATTCCCAGAAATGCCCCAGAAGGTGATGAAAAGGAGCCCCATAACTCCCTGTGAGACCCTTTCTGCATAAGGGTATAGCTATGAAATGGTCTGGCAGCAAAAATATCGAGGTAATACAAGTCTGGCCCGGCTATGCTTTTGGGGCCACAGCCTGGGAGCTGATGCATCGTCAACTGTTAAGAACCCCTCCAAACTGAGAGCCGTCCCACCTGCAAATACCCCAAACATCAGCTGACCAGAGCCCATAGGTCTGTCACCATGTTTCATGCCTGGCATGGACTCCCAGGCTCACATGGACACAGGAGACCTTTCAGACCTCTTTTTTTCCTGGGAACCTCCCACCTCAACAGCTCAATGTGATACCTGAAGCCAAGCTGCATTTCCCATCTGCTGGGCTTACTTCCAGAAAGCTGCCAATTCCTGGGCCTGAAAAATTATCACTGCTAGCCAGAGGACAGCAGTCACCTTGTGCTTGCACGCTGCAGAAGCAGATTGGGATGCAGATATCACCAGGGGTTGCAAAGGAACAGCAGAGCCACTGAAGGGAGTGGGCAGAAATCCACCCCCAAGGACCCATGTAGCCTCCTCCGCATATTGCACCTCGCCGCCAGCAACCCCTGCTTTCACCAGCTGTTTTTAAACCAGCTCAGGGATACGGTGACCAGCCTAGTGCTGGCCACACACTCTTTTCCCACCCCAGGCCCCTGTGCAAAGCTCTGCACCCGAGTGCCAAAGGACTAAGCGAAGTTGCGGTGCTGCCACGCAGGATCCTGGCACAGCACCTGGCCCACTGGTGCAAAGCAGGACTGCCGCCAGCGTGGCCGTGGGGCTGCCGGGCAGGAGATGGCACAGGACATGTCCCCTCCGCTTGGCTGCTCTTGACACGTATCTTCAGTGCCAGCGCTCACCCTCTCACCACAGCCCCTTTCTTGAGGTGTAACTCCAGCACCAGCAGGTTTTGCTCACACTTGCCTTCTGCTCTGAGGGTTACCTGAATGCAGCCCAGCCCGTGTGCCTGACCACAGCAAAGATGGGATTAGATGGAACCTGGAAGCTCATTGCAACCTTGACCTCATGCCACACCCTGACGGTTGTGTTTGTACACAGCCCTAATGGGGCTTCATCAATATTTGCGCAGCCGAGTACATGCTGCAAGTTACAGCTGAAATTCTCTTTTAGCGACTGTGCCAAGTCCCAGGGCAGATGAGCCACCCCGTGACAGGAAGCAGGTGACCTGCTTGGGGGTTTCTGCTTGGGAGTGGAAGGAGCACACAACCCCTGAGGCAGCACTGCATTTCCTAAGGGCCCCACCAATTTCCGGGAAAAAAAGGTAAAGATCCAGTCCCTGCTGCATGACAAAGCCTGAGAGCCTGGAAACAGCCTACAGGACAGCGTACAAATTACCTCTTCTCAGGTGGTGTTATTCCAGATAGTTCAATGTGCTGGGAACAGTTAAGAGACAACAGACAATCGGGTCTTAGGGCTAAGTTTGACAGTCACCGCATCTTTGGTTTAGCCCAGCCTACAGCCAGCCACCAACCCCCAGTCCCTCACTGCTTTTGTGCTGCCCAGAAAGTACTAGTGGGGTCCTCTACTACCGGATCAGCAGGAGAGGTACCAAAGTCCACAGAAACGAGCGCAGCTCATGCCTCAGCACCCACCTTACCAAGGTTTCTTTACTTTCAGTTTTTCAAAACCATGGGTGGTTCGCCAACGGTTTCAACATCTCAGATCCCTGAATCTGCCTGGAACTGCTGTTGCTGCTATACCCACAGGGAATGCTAAAATAGAATAAAAATTACCTTGTAATTTCAGGTAGAGAGGTTCAGAATGGCGTACCTCTTTACAGGGCAAGTTACTCTTCTTACACCATGTACTTGTCAGAAATCAGATTAAGGAAGTCCAAGTAACAGCAGTACAAAAAAAGATACAAAAGGATCTCAAGTATGATAAATATCAACAGGAAGATGTGTATCCATATGCCTGTAAAGAGCATTCACTGCAGTTCTCCAGCCAGGAAACTGCACAAACAAAATCATGGGAACACCAGTAAGATTAGGCATTTGCTCGTCTTCCCAGCCTTGCTCTTACACTCAAACATGAAGTCCACACCCACTTCCCACGTAATTCTGAAGGCTGGTTCCCAATGATTTTTGCCACTCTCCAAGGGCTTGTCAACCATGCAAAGAAGGAAGGAACAGCACTATCTTTGTAACCAACAGGTCAGAAACCTCCCAGCTCTGGGAGTCCAATTCCACCCTCTCTGGCAGGCACCCTAGGGGGTGGTGGGGAGGCATCTCCCACTCTACTGTGTGCGATTCCCATGTCTGTCAAACAGCCCCAACTGTGGACGAATGCACATCAAGACATGACTTCTGGCACACGCAGGTCTTCAGACATATCTCGGCAGAAACAAGGAGAACTTAATGCAAAATCTAAACAAAATACTTAATAGGTTTGGTTAAAGCATTGTCCTTGTCACATTGGGCTGATATTGTGCTATTAAATTGTGATTTTCACATGCAAGAACTTGCCACGGCTTCCCTTCAAGCTTATGTCAGCTTGCATTTTCTTTTTTCCCCTTAAATCAGCTTGGTCATTAAACCCAAAGTAATCAAATCTCTCTGTGCCCTTCCGTTTGACAGCACTCCTTTTCCACTGATGAGGCAACCAGAAACGCTGAGGGGGGAGGTATTTTGGAAATGCTGCCCTGAGTGAATAGCTGGAAATGCCAAGTGAAACACCGCTGTAATTCTGATGTGTGATGCACAAAGCTCTTTGCTTTGGGAGATTTTTAAAATAAAACACAGCCGCCAGTCTAACTCGTAACTGTTTATTGTAAATCACTCAAGAGTTTACACATCATTAATGGCAAAGTAACACTGTTAAAACACCTGCTGGATGAAATACAGAATAAAGACAACTCTTTTATATTATATGGCGTCATTTAAAAAAATCAAGAAACAGAACATAAAAGAAACCATTTAAATTTTATTTTCCAGTTCTTTCCTGAAAATATCTGGGTCTGAGTCTCAGTTATCTCAAGATCCCTGCCTTGCCCAGGGCATCGGGCCACACAGCTGGGAAACAGGCACTGCCTCTCTGAGGGACAAGGCAGTGACCTTCTTTATAAATGAAAATCATGCCCTCTATCTTCAAAAGTGCTCCAGTGCTGACAGTACAAAGCCTCTCTCCTGCACTGGCTAACATCTAACACAAAGGGCTATATGTCCCATTAATTCCACATGCCTTTTTTTTTTTTTTTTTTTTTTTTTAAACAAGGCAACTGTTAAAATTCAGATGCTACATAACTGTCTTTATATTTTGCTCAGAAACCAACGGATGTTGCATGCAGCTGAAATATTAGTAGAGACTCTGACTTAGACAAAGGTCAGTTTTCTAAGACCCACTAGTCAAAGGCAGAAAAAAGAAATTAAGAGGCCTCTTGTGCAAAAGGAGCTAAAACATGCATGCATGGATGGCCATGACTGATTAGGATATAACTTAGGTCTCCAAACATTGAAACCGAAGCTTTATTTGGCTTAAGACATGGTTGAGCTCTGTACCTTTACAAATTACGATGCATACGCAACACAAAGGAATCATCTCAACATAGCATCGGATGGTATTTTGGCCTGTACAGAGACTAATCTTCAACACAAAAGCCTGCTCAGCAGTAAATGGTTTTCATATTTAGCAAAGACGACAGAGCACTGGGCTGGCTAACAGGGCTAACAAAAACAAGAAAGCAACTTTTCAAACTAATGTCTGACTAAGTTTAGGCTGATTTTTCCCCTTGGTCATTCTGGTTTTCATCGGTGTCGTTACTGTCCTTTCCATTAGTCTGTGGCTGAAACAACACATTAGGCCCTGCCCCATCCCCTCTGAGGGATGTGTCTCAAAAGCATATTTCATTAACAGTAGGAACAAAAATCTCCCCTAACTGCACTTGGAAAGGATAGTTAAGTTTCTCCAGCCTGCCAAAGTTTACCATGAACAAGCAAATTACAATGTATTTCAGACATGAACTACAGTGACTAAAATCAAATCTCTCTCCTGTTTAACTATAATATTAAATAATATATAACATTTTTACACTTAATAGTCTGAAGTTTGGACATAAGACACCTAGTAAGGAAAAAAAGCTGGGGCCGAATCTGTTCCTAGGGAATTAATTTGGCCCAACTGATCTGAAAAAGCTAATTTTACCCAGAGGAAAATAAATCCACCACAGGCACAGGGGTGCATGCACACCCACCCACCCACGTTCACGACAGTGCTGGCAGAGCAAAGCGTTACTTTTCAAGCACTGCCATCTCCAGTCCTTTCTTTGCGAGCCTCGATCATATCCTTCGGAGCCTGCCTGCGGTCAGTGACCAACCCCAACCAAAACATGAAGTCAATGAACCAGGTGGTGGGGTTAAACTTCAGGCCCAGCTCGCTGGCTGAGTAGTCGAATGGGAAGGTGTGGTGGTAGTTGTGGAAACCCTCACCTGAAAAAGAGAGGGAGTTTAAAGACCACACGGCTGGCACATTTGTGAACTTAAGAACACGCGGGTGGGACACCCCAACACCTGCTTCCCAAGTCCTGAATTCAGTGCAGGTTATGCTCCACACCTGGCTAAGGGAGACCTCTGTGGCAGACCCACAGCAGACTCCATTTCAGTGCTTTGGGCCTGGCTCCCCAGTAAGAAGAAGGGGCACACCCCACCCCTTGTGCTCAGGGAAGAAAACAGTCAGTGCTTGAGGAGGGGACACACTCAACCGAGCGAGAAGCAGAGTCACTTCTGCTGTGCTGTCCCCAGCCAACTGTTGAGAAGAGAGGGCTGCTACTGGGAACACATCTCTGCCCAGAGGCTACACGGCATTATCTCAGTGTGGGCACCATGAATAAAGCCAGGGAGCCTTCCTCTAGGATGTGCAAGCTCCGGCCTCTTCCATGCCTTGGCTCCAAGTGGTGTCCAGCTGCAGGTGCCCAAAGCCCTGACCAGGGTGCAGGAGGATGGGGTGTCACTCTGAGTTTGCAAAGCTCTACCCAGAGCTACAGCACTTACCAATGGCTCCCACAGTGACAAAGATGTTCTGCCTGGGGCTGATGTACTTGTCGTAGGGGCGGTTCCCGTACATGTGAGCGGCGCTGTTGACCAGCCAGGTGACGTTGAGGGAGATGGTGTACCGGAGAATGGAGGCAAGGAAGTAAGCGTTCCACAGACTCTCGCCCCAGAGGTACCACGGCACAAAAGTAGGGATCACAAAGCACATCAGCACAACTGAACTCTTGTAGTACCTGTGGGGAAAGGACACCGTTACTATGGTGGGAATAACAGCTAGGATGAAGAGAGGTGGGATCTCTGGAGACTGCCAGAGAACTCTGGCATAACCTGGGTTGGTCCCATAACCAGGACAGCAGGGAATGTTTCAGATATCCACAATCATGACATAATTTTTCCAAGTGTAATTCAAAATACGAAGACAACTTGAAACCCTGAAGCAGCAAGTTAACAGTGGAGCTAAACAGCTGAGACCCAGTCTCAAAGCCAACGTCTTGAGCTGAGCACCTTTAAACCTGGGGAAGGGCACAGCTAGCTGCACACCCTGCACCTAGGGTCCAGCTCTGGGACCAGAAAAGCCCGGGGCTTGGCGTGGCATTGGTGGAGCTGTGTCAGAAACACGCTCACCGCTAAGAGCTGTCACAGACATTCCCTGTGTCCAGATCAGAAGGGAACCCGCAGCACAGGGCAGGAGTGCTCCTTTCTACACCACTGCTGCCACGTGAGCTCCAACAGCACCAGCAAATCCAAAGCAGCTGCCAAGAGACCACAGGCACATGCTAAGAGCGAGGAGAAAGATGCACCTTGGCCTGGGAGCCAGGATTACTGCTGCTGTCCCAGCCCACTGGCTGGCACCACCCTGCCACTCCTTCAAATATCGGACAAAATCAAGTGTGCGGTCCAAAATGGGGAGGGAGGAAGCTGAACAGTCTGAGAACAAACAGGAAAACTTCACGCTACGGCTAAAGCCACACAACCATGTAAGGGAGGGAAGAGAAAGCGCAGGATGCAGGGAGCACAGAGGTGAAGAGCAGTGACCAAAGTGGGAGAAACAAAAAGAAAAATCGTGCTGGGAGAATTAATCCAAGGCAAGTGGAGAAGAAAGGGAGCAGCTCAGCAGCAGTGGGGAGGCAAAGCCAAGAGAGAGGAAATATTACTCTAAAGGGAGAAGAGGCTAACTGCGCTCAGAAGCGGAGAGCAGCAAAACCTGTGAAGAATGAGTCTTGGGAGAGGACGCACTTCGTCTGTGCTGGCCCTCAGGTGCCAAAGATGAGTTTGTAAAGTGAAATGTGCTCTTCTGCATTAAGGCTGTTAGTGATTACAGCATTTGCTCCAATGATCAAAGGAGAAGGCCAAGATGCCAGCAACTTCTGCTGTGGCTGTCTTCACAGCTGGCCCTAGATTTTTGGAAGAGCAGAGGGACAAGGACAGGGCTCACTGCTTGCGCAGCAGAGCCTGCAAGGCCAGTCAGCAAGCATCAGCAGCATAGCAATAGCAGAGGCCAGAAGAACAGCAGTCCTAATGCCTGCAATCAAGGTGGCAGGGATACCTTAAGGGAGAAAAGGGAAAGATAAAAGTATGGAATAAGCCACAACCAGACAACCCACCTCGCGTGAGGGCCAGCGCTCCCACTTACTTTCTTTGGAACCTGACAACAGGGTCATCCAGCAGGTCAGTGAAATCCAGTTTCCTCCCCTTCTCTATGACATCCCGATGCTTGCGCACAAACAGCCAGCCGATGTGGGCGAAGAAGAAGCCCCGGCGGGCATTGTGTGGGTCCGCGTCCGTCTCAGAGTACTTGTGATGCACACGGTGGTCTCTGCTCCACTCATAGATGTCGTTCTGCACAGAAAGCATGCAGGGTGAGAGGAAAGAGGTTGGGTGCTGCTCCAGCAGTACCACCCCCAGCTCCTTCCCCTCACAGTAACAACAACCTCAAAAAAGGTTATTGACTAAAGACATCCTGAGGTACCCCAGCTTTGCAGCCAGCCAGCCCATGACACTGCTCCTGTCAGCGCCCACAGAATGGGACATGATGCTCTGGGGACTGGTGACACAGATTGGACATGTCCCAGAGCTGGAGATGGCTGGACACCAACAGCTTCTTGGGAGTTACCATCACCAGTCTGCCCTGGTCCCATGTCCTCCCTGGGTGTTCACTGTACAAGGACGGACACTGGGCTGGAGGGACCAGGTACACACACATTTACATTGTTATTCTATGACCCTGCCAGGGGGGAGCTTGCACATTTATTTTCAGGGCACTACTGTGCACAGGCACCCAGTTCTGGCATCCTTTTTCTAAGCTGGTTGTGGCTGGTTACCACTGATGCCCTCCAGGCACAAAGGCAGCACTGAAAATGGGACAGAACTTGTAGAACACTACACACGCCTTTTCCTAATCTGAACAAGAGCTGAACTTGCTCAGCCTTTTGAGGGGATGCATCTTCCACACTAAAACCAGCACCTCCATTTAAATTACTGCTCTGGTCTGCAGGGATGTGCACAAGAGCACAGTCTTTGAGTACTTAAAGGAGGCCTACAGGGAATACAGGGAGGGACTCTTTTATCAGGGACTGTAGTCACCACAGGATGAGAGATAGTGGCTTTAAACTAAAGAGGGTAGATCTAGACTATGTATCAGGAAGAAATTCCTTACTGCGAGGGTGGCGAGGCACTGGAACAGGCTGCACAGAGAAGCTGTGGATGCCCCATTCCTGGGAGAGTTCAAGGCCAGGCTGGATGGGGCACTGAGCAGCCTGGGCAGGTGGAAGATGTCCCTGCACGTGGCAGGGGGGTTGGAACTAGATGACCTTTAAGGTCCCTTCCAACCCACATCATTCCATGATTCTATGATGAAGACACAAAAGGAGATGGGCCTGTTTTATGGGAAATCAAGTCTTGCATTTGCAGCCAGAAAGGAATAAAAGTATCAGACTCATCACATCAGCTCAGCATTGGATCCAGGTAGGATACAAAGCAAGTTCAGTCCTGTTGCTGTTCAAGCTGTCAGCAGGGATGGGGGACGGGAATGCCTTATGGCTGTAAATGGGATTATGTGGATTGCAGGGAGTAAGGGATGGACTGCAATTTCAGACCCAGATCCATCAAGTGAGACTTTTTGAGTTTTCTCAGCTGCAGGGATTTCAGCCCCCCACTTTGCTCTGCAGGATGCACTGGCTATTGGACTGAACTTGTGGGTTTTGCAGTGGTGCTAAGCTATTAGTGCAGGGCATTGTAAGCACGTACAACACGACACAAAACACAGGCCACACACTTGTCTGTGAATTTAACTGCCCAACACCAGCACCAAAACATGGAAATGTTAGTTAATGCCAAGATTCACAAAAGTGTGAACTTTAATCAGAGAATGCTTAGCGGAGTGTGCTTTCCTCTGCTGTTTCCAACTTTGTACAGCCAGGGAGGTACACATGCAGTAATAGCCAAAGAAAGGAAGGGCTCAGGTTACTTTTAGGAACAACAGTAGCACCCACAGCCACCAACCACAGCAGCTTTGCTGCTAGCAGAACCAAGCCAGCCATCTGCGGTGTCCCTGTGAAGTAACCGCAGTGCAGCAGCCATCAGGGCACTGAATATATTGCGGGACGCGGTAAGCCCAGGCTAATGACTACTGTGTATATCTGTATTTTGTGAGACAAAAAGCCCTAGGCTGAAAGCATCACCGAAGTCATTGCTCTTTCTCTCAGCTGCCAACATTGCCGCTGTCGCTGCTGAGGGGACTTCAAACTACAAAGAGCAGCTAAAGAATCCAGCTCAAATGCCTCTGTGTCCAATTTCAGCCTTGCAAAGATGCTCTCTGCCTGCCAGAGCCCACAAGGGACAAGCGAAGAACAAAAACCCCTGAAAGATGTCGGCTGTACTGCACTCAGTTGGGCTCAGTCCTGTACCGTTGTCACGTCATGGCTGCAGTGACACTGGGAGTGGGCTGGTGATGAGGGTAAGATTTTTCTGCAGCACTGACTCATCTATGCCATTGAGAGGAGGCAGTAAATATCAGCCCCTTACCAGTGCTCCAGTATGTTGCACCTTAACTATCCCACTGCACAAAAGAATAAACTGAGCAAAGCAAAGCAAGCCTCCAAACTCTTCAGTGAGAACAAGGGGAGTTCTTTATCTTGCTGCCATCTTATTTTTTTCCTGCAGAGAAATGAAAAGGAATGAAAGCCTCTACACTACTTCAAATGGCTTCAGTGGGAATATCCAGAAGACTGGAAAAAGCCAAGATTAAGTCATTTAAAAATAAAACAGGGTAATGCAAGAAGCACAGCTAGGAAAGATCCTCTTTCTTAACCAGAATTTTTTTTCAACTGAGACTATTGATCAGTTTGTCACAAGAGCAGTAGATGAAATTATTTGTGGGACGGCAGATAACCATGTCAAAGCAATGAGACTGTGAGACATTAACTTGGCTTTTCATACCACAGCAAGCACCTGCAGGGCTGGTAGAAAACATGATTCCCCAGATGAAAGGGTTAGAAAGCTGTGAAACAGCTGAATTGCATCTAATTGAAACCCACAAAGGCTAAGAGGAAATAAAGGCCAGAGGCCAGAACTGTTGGCAATAAATACACCAAGAACTGGAGCGCTGCACATGCAAATATGAAATATGCTCCGAGCGTATTAATAGCAACTACTTTTCAGGAACACCTCGCTCTTGATAAGAGTTTCAGGTAAACACAGGAACGAAATCCCTTCCAAAGCAGAGTGACAGCATCATGCTTTGACACTGATGCAGTCATGAGGTTTCATTAGCAGCTCCCTCAATAAACCTTCAGGCTGAAACGTGGCAACAAATTGGGCTACATAACCACCTCAGTGTGCTGACACAGATTTCCATACAACCACCATTACTGTGTGCAAATGCTCACAGCAGAGCCTCAGGTGAACACCACAGCTTATTTCACTGAGATGGCCAGGAGCAACAGTACAACGCAGTTAGCAGAGGAGACACCAGCACGTCCCAGCTGAGACACTGAAACTTAAACACTTGGAGATCAAGTAGACATAAGCCAGGTATTACCTATTTCTGAAACAGATACGTGACAGCAAGAAGCAGTCTTTCAAAACTGTGAGAGCTTCACTCTAGATAGAGAGAAGAAACACAGCTCAGCATGCTTCAATCATAAAAAATGCACTGGGCAACAGAACAAAGAAGGGCTGCACCTTCAGAGGAAGGACAGCGTGTCATAGCCCATGCAGCATCAGGTTAAAACTCTTCAGCAGAGTCTCCCCTGCCCTTCAAGAAGTCTGAAGATTTCCTCAATATTCAGCATCCAGGGATGCTCTAGGTATCTCCAATGCTATCTCTTCCTCCCACAGCCAACACGAGGGAGATGGACATGAAAACTCATTCACTGTCTGCTTGTGGTGGTGAAAACAGCCTTTAGCAGGCAATGGATGTCACAGTAATTAGAAGCTTCAGGCTACTTAAGAGTAAGTGATTTGGCCTTTCATTTTTTTTCCGATAGGAAGGGCGCAAAGGTGGCTTGAAGCTACTTTGAAGTACTTTCCTGCCTCAGAATCACACCATGTCCTCAGCCAAAAGCAGTGACGAAGCCAATGCAGCTGAAAGCAAAATCCATAGCAACAGGGGAGAAGCACACAATGAAATCCCAACATGCAGGCTCAGTGCACCCAGCTCGGCGCATTCATTTAAATTACTTATGAAAGATAAGATTGGCTGTAAAACAGGAGGACAGTACCAGGAGGTTCTCAAAACTCAAAACATTTGTTTAATATGCCAAGCAAAGGGCTTGTAAAGCTCTGCAAGGAACTGAGCAGCACAAAACAGCTGGGATATAGCTCAGAACAAAGGAAGGTTATAGTCAAAACGGACACATTCCCATATTCAAGCAAAAGCACTGTGCTCTTTGCAATGTCTAAAGGGATTAACAAGATTATTTTTTTCCACCTTAAAAAAAATAAAATCAAAGATGATAAATGAACAGTACAGAAGTGGATAAAGGGACTCTCTTCAGCCTCTGCAAAGGTACCTGAATGAGAAGTCAACAAACAGGCTGAAGGGAAAAGGCTAAAAATTCAATGCACAACACACACAGGGTACTTGGTGTTACAAGGGGTTACAGCAGCCAAGCTCAGTCAGTTTAATGTTACTACAGGTTCATATCCCTATTTTGATCAGCCAAAGGAGTAACTAAATTGACACCAAGAAGAAGGGGTAAATCCTATCACCAGCTGGGTGTTACACAAATATTTTTGAGGTCTAAGACTTCCTATTCGTAAGTAGAGCGCTAGTAACATGCTTCTTTGCAAATGTATTTGAATTTTACTGGTGAAAAATGCTGTATAAAGCAGAGAGAAACTGAGACTGTGAAAGGATGGCTGCTCTCCTTTCTGGGCATGTCAAAACCTCCAACTGCCTGGATGGACAAAGAGACTTAATTGCACAGACATATTTGCAACAAGTTGGCCCTTAGAAAAGTTTCCATGTTGTCCTGTGAAGTGTGGGGCCCGACCTGTGCCACAGATGGGCTGCTGGGCCCCTGATCTTGATCTGGGCATATTCAACTGGGTCCTTAATTATTGTGCCTGGACTAGCTAATGCATACTGTTGTGTGTGGGCTCTGCATCCACCAAGCTAGCAGAGTATGTTATCAGCAAATGTCTTTCTGCCAGTATTTTTTTTTCTTTTGCTGTCTCTAAGCTGAGGGGATCCCTGCACAGGAGAGCAAGCTGTGCAGGGCACAGAGGCCAAGAATCTGGATGGGCAAACACAACCCCACCTGGAAAGCCATGGAGTTAGCTGCAGCCAGAAAGATCCGCAAAGGCAGCTTGGCTTTGTAGGAACGGTGGCTCCACAGGCGATGCGCACCAGCTGTCACGCCCAGCGCCGTCATCAGGAAACAGAAATACGCTGAAAGACAACAGAAACAAAACACAGGATGTGCCAGGGCCCAACTGCCATTATTTTTTCGTTTTTTTAAATGTAAAGATGACCATTGCCCCTGGCTGCTGACACTGCAGGGTCACTCAGAAGATGAGGCCTGGCAGACACGAGGCACGGTGCTCTGCAGCCCTAGGGACACACTGTTCCACTTCCCACCCCGGCATCGTTCAGGCCAGTGCATTGTTCAGGGGAGCCTGGCAGCACCAAAGCACCGTGCCATGACATGCTGCAGCAGTGTGCCTTCACCAAGTACAGCAGAGTGGAAGTTCATCACTTGTGCCAGAAGAGTAGCAACAGCTCTTCTTCTAACAGGACACGGCCAGTCTCCTCCAGACAGGTCTTTGCTAGAGTCCGGCCTGTCAGCTGGTTTCAGAGCATCATGTCCCACTCCTAAAGATACAAGCTGTGTCAGAGTTTCCACAATAAAAACTTCTCATCATCAGCTCATGACTCGATAATAAAAACATGCCAGGAAGCAGAAGATTCACCCCCGTCCTCAGTTTCAGGAATTGCTTTTCCTTCCCTTAATTAAAAAAACGGCCAAGTAACCTTGTTTTGAGCATTTTTTTCAGATGGCCAACACAGCATGGAAGCAGGTCTGTTCCTTACTTACCACACTGGTGCCACGCTAGGCACACAGCGCAAGCACATGCATCCTGCAGTGTACCCCCATGCTTAAAATATTTTAATACCTCCACTGCAGCATCGGTACATCTCTGGCTCTCTTCTCAGCAGGGGCCACACTCACACATGCTCGGGTCGGTTACCCTCGCATTGCCGGGGGGCAGGCAGATGGCTGGCTGGGCCAGCACAACGAGACAGTGGACCTGGGGCCCACGGGCTCAAGCCATGCATCTGTGCACTGATTGCTTCTCCTTCGATGTGCTTGCTGGTTTTGTCTCTAGTGTCTTTGAATTCCTGTGTGATGGATGATCTGTTGCCTGAGTTGTTTTGACTTGCAACAAAGGAGAAGACTATGGGAAAGGGTTGGAAGAACAGTGTGTTAGAGCTGCTCCTCCTTCTGGAGACAGAGCGGCAGGAAAATGGAAACAGCTAGGAGGAAATTATTATAGAAGTCCCAAATAAACAGCACCACTTAAAACTACTCACATTCTACCCAGATGTTGTGATACATAGACTTTATGTCTCCCTACCATAGGTGTTCATTTCTTATACTGTGCCTAAAGTGTACAGGCTCATTTTACAAGTGTACAGTTAAAACAAGAGTGGATTCAAACAATAAAAATATTACAGGACAACCTCAAATGAGTTTGCACGGTTTGAAGTAATGTGCTGTTTAGTCAGGGCTCCCTGTCACCTGCACACATAGGCACCTCTTGGCTAAAACAGCCTATTTCAAATACCTAAACAGAGTTACCGGAACAAAAAGGGAACATCCTACCCCTAGAAGTTTTTTTTTCACCTGTGTCTGTCTGCACAACAGTCTGTCCAGCAGGGAACCCTGTAGACATGCAGTGGCTAGAAAGGAATTCACAATCAGCTTTTCCTAGTACATAACATAAACCATCTACATTTGTAAAAAGAAAGCAGAAAGATGTGTATGTAGGTGCGTGTCTACTCTGCGTCCATCAACTCCCAATGCACAGTGCTTGAAATTACAGCATCTAAGAGAAAATATAATAGGGAGGTATTTGGTAAAACAACAGCGACTGTATTTCATGTTGATTGTCACCCCTGTGAACTGAAGGAGCGAATGGACCTTATCCACTCCACTGGTGGATCCATCAAAAACGGATTTACCCAAACCGTTTCACATTATTTACATGGCTCAAATTCCCTTCATGCCCCCCACAGCAAACCAAAGCCTTTCTCACAAAAAGCAACAGATAAATGGGCTCAGAATAGTCCTAGTAAAGATGACACATCTCTAAAACCCGCTTTGGACACCATCACTGAAGAAGCAATTCTCTTTTCAGCAGGTTGCAGTGTTCAAGCTACTCCCAGAGAAGGCTCATCTGTGCAGTTACATCCAGTGAGCTGAAGTCTATAGCCAAATTCAGGCTTCTGCCTGCTTCCTGAAGGGGGTACAGAAATGAACTGAAAATCACGCATTCTCTCTGCACGTTATTTTCAGATTACTCTCAGATCAGTAAAAATGCTGACACCACAGCAACTCACACTCCAGCCACTGCCGCAGTCTTAAAGTTCTTGCACATGCCTCGTCAGTGCAAGGACTTAAGACTTCTATGAAATTAGGGAAAGCCTATCCTGTCATTTTCTGTATGTGATGTTGAGCTGTGCAGAAACATCACTAAATTGGGCCTTCCGAATTGTTGAAATGACTGTAATTGTGGAAACAGATCTGTGACACACAGATTACTGACATCCAGCTAACACAAAAATACTAAGGTTATAGTCCTGAATCATTACAAGAACATATTGCCTGTGGGCTTTATGACTGGTTAACCTCATGCTAGTCACAGGGGCTGGAATCTCCCGTCTTCAGCAGTGTCTTTGCTTCTTTAGCGCACAAAGAGGGGTTTTTCTCCCACTTCAAAGCAACAGATCATTTAGTTGACCAAGCGCTTCTCAAGGCACACATGCATCTTAATCATGATCGACTGCTTAAAACTGGAATTAAAGGTAAGTGGGTAGAATGCAACATTAAGGTTGATTTTGCCTTCCTTCTCTGTCCAGTGCAAGAAAGTAGCCAAGTGGTAGGTAACATATAGACCACATGGAACAGCTGCACCGAATACAAGGGATTTATGCCATTTGATTCAGCTCTTACAGAGCTCAGCTTAACAGAGACCCTTTCATTCAGCCCACTCCACACCACCAACATTGCAGCAGAATGGACAACAGGATTTTGGGAGTCTGGGGGCTGCCCTAGGGTCTACATGCCACCCTGTGTCCATACCTTTGAACAGTACCTCCCAGCATCATTCCCCATTCACACTTCCCACAAAGCGCTGGGCTACAAACAGGGCTTGGATCCGTCTGAAACGTTTCTGCAGGAGCCTTATCGCCGCACAGGCAGCACGTCTCTAGCCACCAGCCACGAGCAGGCAAGCTCAGCTGTACTTCGGGGCAGGGACTGACTGGTGGTGTGCCCCAGAAAAACGAGGGGGACGCCTGTTTCACAGGGGGCAGCTGGCCTCTGCCAGCAACCACAGTCGGGAACAAGGTGGCTCTCGCCTGCGTGGCTCGGTAAGTGGAGAGGCAGAAAGGCCAACTGAGGACAAACACCAGGCTGAGGAAATACCCCCAGAGCCTCCCAGATACATGCTGCCCTGATCACACGGGGCTTTTCCAGGACTTCCCCCAGTCACCACTGCAAGCTCCTGCCCTCTCCAGCCCTCGAGGGACTTGCCAGCCCCAGCCACCACCCACACTGATCAAACTAAAATGGCTAAAATATACCCGTACAAGACACCTATTTTTTGGCTTTGCGGAGGAAGAATCCTAACAGTAGGGGTTTTCTTCATATAAATCCTGAGGGCTGAAACATCCCCAGAAACAAACAAACTAAAAAAAAAAAATTACACAGGAGTTTGGTGACCAGAGCAGAAACAAACCCTGTCAGACAAACGCACTGTACAGTGATATCAGATTTTTGTGGTTCTTAAGGAATTAGGGTGCCTCAAAACATTACTCAGCCACTAACTCCCAACGTATAAACAGCCAAGATGATAAACACTTGCCATGTAAAGATAGCTCTCAAGCTTGCTTTTGCCGAGTAAGTTATGAACTCATACCAAAAATCAGACTATCAACCATTTTAGTTTTACATTCATCATGCACGGTAACTACATGAGAAGGGAGCCACTACTTACCCACCTGGCTCATTTTTGGGAGGTGGGGAGTGAGTGTATGGGTGAACATCTCCATGCAACACGAAAGGATTACACCGTGGAGCAAAGCAGCTCAGTTAATAGCAATTTCCCCTTACACTGAAAATTCCCTCTTAGACCTGTAACTAAACAGGTCTCCTAAGGAACAGAGAATAAAACCCACAGTTACTGCAGAAACAGGGGGGAGGAAGAAAAACACCAGAAAAGTACCAATAAACAACCTGGAACCTGCACAGTTAACGATGCAGTTCTTTTTTAATTTAGTGAGGTACTTAATGTTCAAAGAGGAAACTGCTAAAATAGCCAGATTAGTCTTCTGCATGTTTTAGTGAGCTAGCTCTGCAACCAGGCTGACTTATCAAAGCAAATCACACTCGCAAGGAAACCGTAGCATTTTAAACTTAATTTATAGATTTAAGACTGAGCTGTGCTATCCATGTATATCTGCTTCACACACAATCACAGGCCACCATGAGCATCAGAGACTCCGAATTCAGAGCACAGATGACCATCTGGTTGATGAACAATATACTGCTTTTCCTCCCCTGAAGCGGTGCTGCAGGGCTGGCAGGAGCGCAGCTTGGGCGAGGGCTGTGTTGGAGTGTGGCGGAGGAGGTTGTCAGCAGCCACTGATGATGGATATGAAGGAAGAACGGCAAGTTGGCAGCGTCCCCACCTCCCCTCCAGGATGCCCAACTATGAGGCCAAGAGGCATTTCCACAGGGCTATTCTCACCAGGAGGCCAAGCCAGCACTGCCACCGACCGCACTGAGAGGGCTGCTTGTGAAGCCAGAGGTGCTTGAGGGATAAGGAAGACGGAGCAGGAAAGGGCTGGGTGAGGACTTGCTCGCCACAAGCCTGGGGACAGAGCACACAGAGCTGCTGGGCAGGCAGGGCCAGTGTCCGAGAGAGCCAGGGCACGGGAATTGTCAGCAGTACAGCAGCAGCTCTGAAGCCACCAAGCTAAAGGCTGTATTCACACTAATACCAAAGTAAAAGAAATAAAGCAAGCAAGTAGTGAAACGAGGACTTCAAGAAGAAAAAAAATTAAAAAGCAAAAGCCAACACAGCAGAAAAAGCTGTCTGTAGAGACCTGGGATAAAAGAGGAAACAGAGCAGCCAGCGAACGGATCTGTGAAAGACAGCGGGTTTAAGGCTGGTATATCTGGTGTTGCGAAAAGCTAGAGCTGTGCAGCTCACAGTTTCATACTAAGGCCAGAGGGAGATGAGGAAGATCCTTTCAAGCCATCAACTGACTGGTTTACTCAGTTTTGCCTCACTCACGGACTGGAGGCAGCACGGAGCATCTGCTTCACGGAGCCGCCCGCCTGGCACGGAGCCGAAGCGTGCCACCGGGCTGAGAATGCACCCCAGCGCCAGCTCCGCAGCCCTGCGGTCCACCGACACCTGCGACAGGGCTCTCCTGCCACACACAGAGCCAAATGCGGCTCCTTCTCAGCATCAGCTCCCAACTACCATGTTCAGTGCAAGAGTCCAGACCCGCCCTGTTAACGCGGATACCCATGTTGTTAGGCACGTGTCATCCTCGCATGCTTCCGCACCTCCTGGATACTGTGGCACTGCATGGCAAGGTGCTCCGCTGGCCTGCAGGGCCCTCTTGGGCATTCACTCCTGCTTCTGCTACTGAAAAATTGTTTCTTTCGAGAATTTACTTGGGACAAGAGCTGAATTATCTTCCCTAGCTCCTAGGATAGCGTGGGAATGCTGCGTGCCATGCCTGCTGCTCCCCAGAGCCAACAGCTCTCTTGGCCTGGACAGGTGGTGGAGCCCCAAATCTACAGTTTTAGAGGATTTCAGCTGGCTGTGGTTCGCTTTGAATTGCTGTCTGCTCAAAGCAATGATTACAGGAGCTTTAGCTTCAGTCAAGCCCACTTTTTTCTCATTTATCTGAACATGCTGGCTTCAGGACAATTCCCTAGAAACATAGCCTCTGGACCTCCTTGTACAGTAACAGTCATGGACATGACCACAGCCATCCTCAGCTGTGCCCATCACAGCTGGGAGGGTGCCCACAGCTGTGCAGAAAGGCCCAGGAGGTGGCTGTCATCTCATCACCCCACCAGCTGCACCCTTGAGCACCACCAGCCAGAGCCTCCTGCCAGGGCCAGAGCTCTGCTCCCATCACATACACAACAAAGCGGTCCCAGCCAACAGCTCTAACTGCCATCCCAATTAAGACCCAAAACTCTGCAGGGATGTTTAGGGCTTGCTGCAGGTCCAGGAGAAGTCTGGGACCTGGGCACAAGTACCTGAAACAGCAGAGCCTCCGCCAAGATCTCTGGGCTCCACACAAACAGCAAGCCCAGAGCTGCCTTTGACTGGATGGTAACCCAGGACCCATTTCAAAGAAGGATGACTTAACCCAGCAGAGCAGAGGTTTTAAGTGGGTTCGTCCTTGTTTCTCCCTACTCTTTCTCAAGACCTCAAGGCAGAATTACTCTCAAACAGGAATTTTTCATCACGTCTGACACCCTCCCTACTGCAAGCTCTGCAATACACAAACCACATGTTAATGGAGTAAACTGGTGCGAGATGCCTTCATGGGAGTGGGACCCCAACACATCACTCCCCTGGGCAGGTAGCACGCTCTTTCCCCTGGAGCACTGCAGAAGGTCCCACAAGAGCATTTCCAACTGCAAGCTCACTCGACAGGGCACAGCATAAGCAAAACGCTTCTGAACTGGAGCAGTGGGAGAAGCATTTAAGAGAGCGAACAAAGAGGAAGAGGGGAGAAAAGAAAACAAGTAAGCCTGTGCAAAGGGACAAAAGGAAGAACCAGTGTACAGGGACAAGGAGAGGATGCAAGACAGACAAGACACACGAGGTTAAATTACCGTGCAAACGAGGAGCCAGTGGGTTGCTAGGCTTCCAAGTACAGTGTGCCTGTGCACAGATGCTATTTATGGGAACATGCCAGAATCAATAGGCAGAAGACTTTTATTCAACATCCTTATTAATGATCTGAAACAAAGGCAAATAGAATATTAATTACAACTGCAGATGATGTTAGATTTGGAGCAGCAGTGGGAGAGCTAAGAAATACAAAAGGATCCATGCAGAAACAGGGAAAGTAAGGCTCAAAAAGATCTGCCTGGATAGAAAAAGGAAAGAAATGTAGTTCAGGGAGGTGATAACTGCAGACAGGGATCTGCAATGAGGACAAGATGCTTGGGGAAACGGAAGCCTGCAAGCAAGATCACCAACAGCTCATAAAATATTCTCAGTGTGGAATATGATAAGGCAGCAAGACATCAGTGTGATTTTGAACAGCCAGGCACAGAGGTATCATCTCACTGTCAAAGAGAAGCAATGAAAACTACACCAGGCAAATAATTTAAAAATGGATGGGATGGGAGACCAACAGCATAAAACACGTGAGCCATCTTTTTCAGAACAGCTCATTATCCCCATGGTTGGACTTCCAGTAAACCTTTAGTACGCCCAGAACCAAGCTCTTCTGAAAACATTAGTGTCCAGGGGAGTGACCTCATGGAGAAATAACTGCCAGTCTGTAGCTTCTTCACAGGCACCAGGAAATCATCCTCTGCTCTAAGTGGTTGCTTAAGATGGAGCAGATCTCTCCCTCAAGAAATTTCAACTCTGTTGTATGCTGAATATCACAATTAGAACTTCTTCTGTTTCTGAAACCTGGGACGACATTAGAAACATGACATGTATTTACTATTTGTGAATCCAGCAGATTCCAGATTGCTTTTGACATTTAATCTGGTTATAAAAAAACCCCAATCAACGAAAACAAGAAGCCCAACAAGCATTGGGTTCATTCTGCGCATCTGAACAACATGCTGGCTCCTGAAAGAGAAGAGATGACTGGGCATCCTTCTTAGGTGCAGATTACAAGGAGTCACTGTGTTGAATAGCAACTATCTGCACATTACTAACGCCAAACATTGCAAACCACAATTATCTCCAAGGGATAAAACATCAGACATAAAAACAATAGCGGTGAAACAAATTCCATTGCACACTCACAATGGCGCTACTGTCAATATATAAAACACCTTTAAAATACAAATTAACGTCACACGACTGTTCCTGTGGGGTGGTGACACGCGGAGCCTGGAACCGACTCACAGCCAGTGCCTGCAGTCCCTGGCCGTGCGCAGGGGTGGTGAGGAGAGGAGGGATAGCAGGGCCGGGAGCTGGGACGGGGATCAGCCCTGGCCGGTCCCATTGCTGGCATCTCTCTCATACGTGACTAAAAACCTCACAGTCCCTTGCAGAAGCACGGGATTTGGACACTACATTGAACCACAGCAAGGTGACTACTTTGAACGCGACACGAGCCTGGAGAGCTGTCATTGTCACAGTTTGGTCTGGGTGAGCTGTACCAGACACAGATCCCACCGCAGCCCCATTTTCCAAACAGGCTTTGGGACTAGACAAGTTTCATGGACATTTGAGCTTTTTTTGCATGTTACAAAATGCAACCAAAGTTCTTCTGGTCCTGACACAGCATATCACTGACTCACTTTCAAGTCATCTTAGGTCAGCCAACATGGGGATGTACAAGCACCAGAAAGCAAGGTAGGAACTCCCAGACCACTGCTGTCTCACCAGTATCAACAATGGGAAAAAACGCACAGGGGAAGGTGCTCACCACTCCAAACACGACAGATGACATGCCTCACGAGATGAGAATGGTGGTTCACCTAGCCCCACATTTTATCCCAAAACGGGTAAGATAAGTTGCTATTCAGAGAAGACAAAAAAAATTATGAAGGGAAAAAAAAGAGGACACAGCCCAGTTACTGTTGCACTAGCAGTGTCTGTACACTGGTGGACTTGGCATTGGTACCTTGCACAGAGTACGTGAAAAGCAATTACCAAGGCTGGAGGCTCCCCAGAGTTGTTATCAGACTTGTTCTTACCAGGAGAGATACAGATCTTGGATCAAGACAGCCACCAAGGGTAAGGGTCTCATTCTGAGGACATCAGCCTCATTTACTCCTGTTCTGGTGCAAAGCCCAGCGCAGAGCTCAGAACAAGCTGCGCGAGCATTGCTCTCTCCTAGGACTGGCCACTATCACTGACAGCTATAGCCCTAACACAGATACTGGCTGCTGCTGTTCCATGGCCTCAGGCCAGCAAGCAGGGGACCCCCAGCTGGGGCTGCCAGATCCCTCTTCAGACTGCCGAGTGCCTCCTGCCTCACCACGGCATCCCCCTCGGCTGGCGCTCTGGCAGATGGAAGGGTCACAAGCCAGCACAGAAAACCAGGAGCACCAACAATGAAGCACAGACCAGAAAAACTTCCAGTGTGCTCACTGTGGTGAGAAACAAGGTGGGAAAAAAACCCTGCATACTCCAGCCACAAAAACACACCCCGTTTGAGCCTCTTGTCAGAGTCAGTTTGATTTCTGGTTGCGGCTGCCTTTCTCCCAAGCTGTGTCACAGCCTCAGCCAGCTGCTTCCCATGCAAAACCCCGCTCACAACCAACCTGCGGCGTTATTTTCTATCAGGGAGGTGTTCCTTGAGTGGTGTCTTTGGCTTCCAGTTGCTATGGTGGAAAAACCTTAGCTCTCCTACTGCCATCGTTTTGATGACAGCTTCAGAAGCATACGGCGCCCTGGGTCTGCTGGAGGTCTCACTGCTGGGTGATGACATTTCCAACACTGTTTAGCCTACAAGATCTGACACGTTCCCAGCCCCAGGTGGGAGTGCTTGAAGCTACATTTGGCAAAGGCTTATACATGTTTGCACACACACTGTGTATCTAGCAGTTCAAGGATCAGGAAGCAAGATAAAGGAGAGAACAATTTCTTAACAAGATGGGAATTCTAGTGATGTTAATGGCTGACAAGCCCATTTTTTGCTTGGGGAAGAAAAATTAACAAACACAAGGGCTGTGCTTTACCTGTAGACATCTGTTACCTCTTCAACAACTGAGCAGCTGAAAATAACTGGCCTTAAAAGCGCTGTTGCAAGATGAAAACATATTGTGACATGACACCGTTTGGTGAAAATACTCTCTCCACAGCTGGAGTAGGCAGAAAAGCCTCAAGCAAACCTCTGTGTGACAGTCTAGCAAGAAATTTTCATCTCAGCACAGGCCATTTTTTTTAATCCCCGCTATAAAGGGATACCACAACTGGACTTATTTGTATAACTAACTATTTGAGGATTAAAAATAACAGGGTTGGACATGCAACATTTGTTCCATTTCCACACCAGCATTTTACCTCTGTTTATTCAGCCAGATCAAAATTGCTGGCAAGGTAATTTTAACAACTGAACACATAAACCCCAACGTCTTCCATCAGGCTGCATAAGAAATGCAAAGAATAAGCTGGTCAAGCACAAAACGAGCACTGCGAAGCTGACTGATCACTATAAATATGTAACACTTCTGTATCTTACGGTGAGGATTTTTTCCTTTCTAAAAATTAAATTACATCTGCATATCCTGCAACTGCCTTTTCATCCTCACTTTGGGTTTTTGCTGTTATTCAGTGGCAGATTTAGGACTGATGAACCACATCAGCTAATCTGATCAAACCAGGGAAAGCACCTCCAGTAGTGCTGAGTGGTGCCTAACTCCATTCCCACTGAAATTCCACTTCAGTAGCTGCACCATGCTTTGTCTCTTGTGAACACCTCAAGAGATCCTCCACTTCACTGTGTACACTGACAGTGGCAGAAGATTCTCTCCTGATTCAACGTCAGGGCTCACACCAGAAATGCAACCAGTAATTTCACGGTGCCTGGTACCACAACATTTTTTTTGCACTATCACTAGTAACACCAAGTTTGGGGATATATTTTCTTAAAACGCCATCTGTACTCTCAGAAAAAAAAGTTTTCCTATGCCAAATGAGACCAACACTTGGTCTACCCAATCATCTCATTTAAAAATGCTGACTGATGTCATGCCGTGCATTGGTGAGAGGGCCAGGGTCAACATGCAGCACTATTAGATCTAGATTAGCTATCAAGTCTCCAGTACACATCTCTGCCTCTGTTACCCTCCAGGGCAACCTTGGAGATCTCAGCCTGCACAGTGGAGAGACATGAGGAATAGTAACACGCACTTAATCCACACCATCCTCCCCAAAACCCCTCATTTCCTGACCTGCAACTACATTTACTGAGGAGGGAGAAATTTTCCACCTTATTCCCTAAATTGCTGCCAAGAAGAAATGTTGAATTGGTGTTCTGGCCCTGGGGTCGCTGGGAAGGAAACACTTCTCTGCTAGCAGACGGAGTCGATCAGCCAACCCACTGTTTGCTGAGCCCTGCTAAAAAGGCTGGCATCAAAAGCACCTTGGGCTGGATTCAAACTAGCAACTGAGAATTAAAAAGCACCTGTGTGCAGCAGCACCGATCCCCCCAGCTGCCCACCGTACAGTGCCTGCCAGCTCTCGCGCGCCGCCGCGCATTCCCGTGAAGACCAAACGTGTGAAATCTCAGGCCAGAAGCAGGTTCATCTAAAATTAGATCTACACACTCTCTGAGCTGCTCTAAATTGAACCAAGAGAGAAAGAGATAAGAGGAAGCACATCAAAGGCAAAGGGGAAGCAGAAATTTAGAGCTGCAGAGAGTTCAGAGTCGGCCCTTTTCCTGCCTCTCCACACCGCAGTGAAGGAGCTCCAGGAGAAGCCATCTGTCACATCCTCTTGGCCCCGCCATCACCAGCTCATGCAATCCAGGCTGTCTCTGCCTAGATGCACACGCGCCTGCGTATGCATTTTCAGGAATATTCCCCAGAGCCAGCCCTTTTGGCTGAGTATACAAAAGCCTTTATTCCGGTTGGAATAGCAGAAACGTTCACATTGACAACTGCAGCCAATGTGACATAAATAAAGCCAATAGAGCAATGGAAATTGCGGCTGACAGCAAGTATTCCAGCAAATGCTAAAATTCCCCTAGGAAGCAAATACAGATTCCCTGAACTCACCAGCAACTGAAGATTGCCTTGAGATGCCAAACAGTTTACGTATATTTTTAGATCAAAAGAGAAAGCTGGAAGATGCTCTGGTTTCTCTAAAATTTTTGATGCTTATGCGTAGCCTCTCTCAGCTAAGCCGAGTCCTGTGTCATCGCAAAACCAGGGGCAGATTTCACTTCTCTCCCAGTGACCTCACTGCTGTCCTCAATCTGCATGTCGGCTAGGGCTCTGGTGGTTTTCAAGTGCTCTATAAATGCCAAGAAAGAATTAATGCCGATTTTGTCTCTTTTTTTTCAAGGACGGAGCAAAGAAATAGTGCAGTTAAGCCATTAGCACGGCACTCCAGAGCCCTGCATTCAGTGGGCAGCTTTGCCTCAAGGAAGAAGGATTAGCTATTTAGCACCCCTACCCACTGCTGGACAAAGCTTCCCCTGCGTGCAGCTGGGTACATGCCAGGGGAATGGCTTCACCCCACCGCTCACACCGTGCACGCTGGCAAGATCACCCAAAGCAGAGACACAAGGAATAGCAGCTTCTCGGCTATTAGTGACAAAGACATGGCATGCTATGTACTTGTGATTTGGACGAACCGAAAGCTTCCACCTTTTACCATCTCCAGGCACAGGAAAGAGCAGGGCTCAGCAGGGACTGCTGAGCCTCCAAGGCACGATTCCCTGGGGAGGCAGCAGCACCTCTGTCCCAGCTCCCCACCGAACAGGTTCCATCCCACAGGGCAGACCCTGCTCGGAGTCGGTGCCCTCCCAGGCCAGCCAGCGCCTGACGAAGCAGAGCTCTGATGGATTTGATTTCTCAGGACTTCAGACTCTGGAGGACACTGCCATCCCTCTGTATCACTGCATCTTGCCCAGATGCTTTTTACTCTTTCACTTGTACACTGTCAGCTCCTACACCTTTTCCTCCCCTTACCAAAACCAGAGCTCAGAAAAACCTGTTACAAAAAAAGGCCTCTCCCAGTTTTCTCTCCTTCTGGCAGTTTGAGCCTCAGAGCTGGGCTGCAAGTGCTGCACCTCTTTAAAATTAGAAGGCACAAGGCTCTTGCATCCAGCCGAGCATGTGGCGAGGCCAGTCTGCTACCACGAGCCCTCAGGTTAGAGGATGGTGCCAGGGTGAAGGACATGCTTGTCTCCAGTGCGGTGGGCTGGCTGATGCTGTCAGCTCTCCAGGGGGACTTGGATGGTGGCTGCTCAACTCCCCCAGCGACCAATTGGCTGCACCGTCCAGCCCAAAGAGCCCCAGCTCACTGCTAGGTGTCACAGCAAGCTCTGGCACAGGGAGGATGCCCACACATCAAGTCTCTGATTCCACCTACTCAGCAAGATGTTTTTCGTATTTCCCCCCTTCCCTGACTTTCCCCACCACCACCTGTGCATACACCGCATAAGGAGGCTGGTTTTCATCGGCCTGCTGAAGAGCGGCCAGGCAGGTTTCAGCCAACTCAAGCACATGAGTCTATCCCTCTGCATCAAAGGCAGGAGCCAAAAAAACAGTGGAAAACAAGGAGAGTCTTGCTCCTGCAAGGAGGTCTGGCCACACTTGCATGCTTGCCTCACTGCAGCAGAGTCCAACCGACTGCAGAGGGGGAAAGAGCAGCTCATAATGAAAATGATCATCTATGACCATCATTACAACTCACTGCTTCAGTTGACTATAAAGGTCCTGTTTTCCACACCTATAGGGAAATGCATTCTGGAAAGAAGTTACAACCTTATGGTGCTGGCCAAATAAATTAAAAGGCAACCCCCCTTTTTATACGCTCAAGCCCCTACAATTTCTGGCATTTACGTAAGACACACTGCCATTTCCAACCTGCGCTGTTACCCAACACCCGCCTCCAGTGACCCTGCCTGTAGGATCACGCAAAGAGAGCAATACAGGCACCAAGTGGGAGCCCAGGACAGCTCTCCCTCCACGCCACGTGCTGCCAGGGCCCAGAGACCCTATTTCCAGTCCTTCCCATCAGGACCTGCTTTTGCTGCTCTGCCCGAATACTCCTCTACATGAGCTGCAGCCCTTCTGCATCCCAACTCCTCCCCCTACATGTATGAAGAACGCGAAATAAGCCTCAGGAAACCTCGTCTCACCCTGGCCTCCAGCTTCTAAGCTCTCAGGTGTCCAGGAGGGCACAGCGAGCTTGTATGTCCACCGCAGCCCTGGGTGGCTGCAACTGCTGGTTAGAGCAGCACAAATCCCTTCTGGGTCCCTTCTCCCTTGCTCCTGAAATACCACCTAGGGGCCTGGGCAGAAGTTCCTTCACAGATCCAGCTGTGTGGCCATGATGGGAGACATCCTGTGAACAACTCCAGATGCAGAGGGCAAGGTAGGAGCAGCCAAACACTGCAGCCCCTTCCGCTAACACGGTAGGCATTACGGTGAGGCTGGGTTGGGGGAGGATATGAAACACCTGAAAATATGAAGTCAGGTAAAGAACAGACCCAAAGAGCCAGGCAAAGAAAGACTCCGGCCAAGAAGAGCTCCCCCATTTGCCAAAGTCAGGTTATTTTATTTTAAGCCACTCAGAACATCATCGGAGAAGCCAGTGGCCAAAAATGGGTCAAGGAAGATCCTCATTTCAATCTCCCTACAGAAATCCCCATCCTCCTGGTACTGAGGTCCCTGCGTAACAGGGATGGCATGCAGGATTCCTGACGTCAGCACGTGACAAGCAGCCATCCCCTCTCTTTCATGTCAGCCTTGCTTTACTTAGCACAGTAATTGTTAACATCTCAGCTCTCCAGCGGGGCCAGCACATCTTATTGTTAGCCTACATGGTAAAAATAAAATCTGATTGCAAGGAACCGCTTGGCTTCAATTATAACATCAGTGTTAATTACAAGTGCAACTGTAATTGCAGAGAGGGAAGGCAGAGTGGCAATGATGAGGAGTGGGCGAGCCGACATTTTCCAGCCCAGCCCTCCCAAGGGACAGGACAATGCTTTTGCCTCCTTAACAGCAGTTGCAGCAGTAGCAGACAAGGAGGTCTGCATGGCTCACGCTGCTCTGCCTGGTGGCACCTCCTGAAGAAGAGGCATCTAATCTGCTCCCAGCCCCTTGAGACTTTCTCTGATGCTGACACAACTTTGATGCGTTCCCTCCACTTGGATAAAATCCATCCCGACTCACTCACGGGAACGCCTCAGAGCCTGTACGCTGCCATCCCCACCTCCACGTGTACCAAAAGCCACAGCCACAACCTCTGTTGCCTTCCCTGAGCCTGCCTGCATCAGCTCAGCAGCTGGCAGGCCAGGGCTAGAGGCGGCATCTCATGCTTCCGCAGCCCTTGGCTGGGCTTCTGGACACTGCCAGCTCTGGGGGTGCCAACAAACCTCCCCTGCTCCCTCCTTCATGGGGCTCCTTCAGAGGGATGCTTCTCCCAACTCTACAACATCAGGGAGCAGCCTGGAAGCCAGCAACCCCTGTCAAATTCAGTAGGAGTAGACACAGGGATTTCTACTTTTGCCGGATCCGGCTCTCATCTCTGTCCTCACCACAGAGGTGAAAGGGAAGGAGCGTTTAAGGTTCTTCTGGTTTGCCTGGAGCATGGCTCAGAGCAGCCAAGGGCCCAGCAATGCTCTGTGCCAGGTGAACGTCCCTGTGTCTAAACACTAACAGCTTCACTACTCACCCACCCACTCACACTGCCAAGGACTTGTCAGGAGTGCCTTGAACCCACCTCCTGACAACCCCAGGACCAAAGGACACCCATCCGGGCCCCAGCACGCACATGCTCTGTGCCCACAGCCATGAGAATTTTTTTCTCTCCATTCCTTTATTGTGTTCACAACGACCACGTGACGTGCAGCACACAAAACAGAGGGAAACAAAACAAAGCATCACCAACGCAAGAAATTTGGGATGAAATCAAGACGGAGAACAAAAATACATACTTACAGCTGCACATCATGAAGCTCACAGACAAGACCTTAAGGAATCACCTCCAGCAATAGTTAAAACGAGAGGAATGAACACTGGGGAAGGGAAAAAATCTGATGGGCAGGAGTGTCCTCTACAGTAGAGCATCTTAAAGAGTGGGATGTGGAACAGATCCAGGACCACTCTCATGTCAGCACACTGCTAGGTGGAGGGCGTGTTGCCCAGCTTTACAGTGGACACAGAGCTCTGACTGTTCCCCGATGCAGGTGGCTAGGGGACAGCATGTTACAGCCACCCCCAGCTCCAGTGCACCCATCATTTTTAAGGAGAGAAATACTGTTTGAGAAAAGACTCTGTTCCCATCAGAGATGATGAGACTTCAGCTCTTAATGCTAAAGGGGAAGAAACAAGCCAAGAACTTTACTATTAAGAGAGGCAGCTGTAAAACACTTTCCAATGGGCCAGGGGAAGAAAAGCCAGTCCAAACCCACTCTGGAAATAAGCAGGGCTATTCGTCGGTGCTGATGTGCGTCTCAGAGATGCAATTCCCATTCTGAAGGTCTGCTTCTTCTCTGCTCATCTAGGGGACCAGCTGCTGGCTTGAACTGCTGAAAGCACAGCGGAGCTAAGGGCTGATGGACAACAAGGCTGGCCTCCTGTATGCCACAGGAACCTCCCAGAGCTGCTTATTGCTCACAGCTGGGACCGTTCTGTGAGCCAGCAGATTCCCAGGAGATCTATCCTGGGAGTAAGGTGAGGTAAGGTCCCTGCTGTTCATTAAGCTCCTCCTGCCAAGGTGGCTGCAGACACCTCTGCAGAGGTATCTAGGAAGAAAGCATTTGCTACCTGTTTCCTGACCCAAACCATTGCCTACAGAAATCACCTGAGTGTAATCACTTTGCAGGACCCAGAGGGTGCTCCTGTCAGAATGGCAGCAGGAGTGACAGTAGAGGAGTTTTAATCAGATGTCTCCATTTCACATCTGTGAAGTGGAGACAATTATTTCCACTCTCCTTTGTCCACACAGGTTTCGGAGGTAGTAAGTGGAACTTCCTCGGAGCTAGGTGTTTTTTTTATTTACAGCCACCTGTGCAGAGTTTCTGACACTGTGTAGAAATGGTCAACAACTGAAACCAGTTAACAACAAAAAAGCCAGCAGATGGCACTCAAGAATATGCAAGACTCTCGAAATGTGCAACACCAATAAAAACTTGCATCTGCAGTGCACAACAGCAACATGTGCCTCATTACATCGACAGGCTACCAGAAGGGCTGAGAAAGAGGTCATGATCTCAGCGGTGCCCTCCAGGCACCACAGTAACCCAAAGTGCTAAAACCACAGTTGCTTTAATCTCTCTTATCAAAGGGATCCAGGCAGCAGGATTTGGATCCAGACCTGTGCCTGGGAGCAGCTTGTGTTTTGGCGGGGATGCAGCTGGGCAGCACTGCCGCTCCGTCTGCGCTCTCCGACAGCCAGCATTCAAGCGCAGGAGAAAGCTGTGGGTAAGCATGGCACAGGGCCCGTCATGGCTGAATATGATCAATCTGGCATTCTCAAGAGCACTAAAACGTCTCCTAAACACTGCTAAAATAACAGCAACAAGCCTCCCCTCCTGTACAAGCATCATTAGAGCAAGGCCACCCTCCTCCGCGATCCCAGGCTCTGGCAAGGCGTATCTGCACGAACTGACATCCACTCGGCTATCGGGCAGCTCTGCCGAACACATCCAGATGATACAGAGTGTTTCTGGGCTGCCACGCCTGTCTGTGCTTGTTTTTAAAGTTGTTAGTACTAGTGATGCTTGGAAGCCTGAAATAAAAGGTTTTCAAGCAGGTAAACAGCTTAATCTTCTGTGGGGGTTTTCTATTTTCTATAAAGCAATTGGCTAATTCCAAGTGCTTCCCCACGAGCCTCCTGTGAAGGTTTAAAGCACCTTTTTCCAAACAAAATCCAAGACTCTAACGCACCACGTGACCCCTCAGAATGGAGTCTTTTAAGAAAAAGAAGCTATCATGAGCCCATCAAAAGAAACAGCAGCAGAAACATCGGCCCCTGCAGTGAAACATCCTGGTAATTTTCTCTGTACAGGAATTTCAGAGCTTTTTGCTTTGCTTTCCTGACCCAAGCAGATAACCTCACTGGGACTACAACAGGATGGAGCTGGCTAGAGAAGACTCCTGGTTATGAACAAACATTTAATGACACGTTACAAACTTGGGGGACGAGCTATGCAGAGAGTTTCCTACCAAGTGACCTGTGGAAGCAGGTGCAGCACATCCAGTCCAAAAGACACCATCAGTGAACCACAGCCGCAGCCCCAACGAGCCCCACAGACCCCTTCGCCTGCCAACATGTGGGCCTGTCCCAGCTGGCAGACCCATCACGCCATTCCCTGCTTTCTGGCCTCACCAACAGCAAGGTGCTCCCTCCCTGCTTCGGTTCCTGATGCGAATCTGCGGAGAATGGTGATCTCTCCCCTTTAAACCTCTCTGCAGGCAGGTGGCTAAGCACCAGGAGCCCAAAGCCCTGCAAAAGCCAGCGGACAGAGACCCCTGAATGGGAACGCTCACGTGCCAGCCCAGTGAACCCTGCCAAACCTGCCAGCTGTGCCCAGCAAGCCTACTGGTGAGACTGGGGGCAGACAAGACTCAAGGCACATTTCCTCAACAGTTCCCACCCCGTTCCAAGGCTGGGAACCCTGACAGGGATGCCCCAAAGCAGCAGCTGTCAGCTATGAAACAGCATGGACAGCAAAGCGCCAAGAGGAAGGAGGCACCATGTACCACAAGCTGCCTGGCTCTGGATCAGGAGGAAAAGGAGAAGGCAACCGTGTCTTCTTCACACACCTCTGCACCAAACCACAAGTCAGGCTGGCAAAGAGCAAGGCAAGAGGGCTCCCGGTGAGCACAGTCGGGCTGGCAGAGCAGGGGACATTTCAAAGGCACAACACCAGTGGGATCTGCTGGGATCCTGGACACACGGCTGTCCCCTGGACACAGCTCATGGCAGCTCAATGCCTTACACATATCATCTGCTGCCACTCAGGTCAAGGCGGCTCCCAGACCATGGAAAATTCTGACATGAGTAATTTTATTGGTTTTGTCCAGCTTGGATTGAAAACAAATGCCACGGAGGCACTGGAATGGCCCTGAAAAACTACGTTTTAAGAACCGGTTCATCTGTACATTCCTTGCAAAATAACCCAGTTCCTGGTGCCCCCTGGGCGAGGTGGCTGCATGACCCAGAATGCCGTTTGGGACCCCTTGTGCAGCCCTGGCTCCACGTGGGGTGCAAGAAGCTGCAACGTGGGCCTCCAGGTGTTAGTACGGGAGGCAATGGGAACAGGGGAGCACAGATAATCCTGAGTAAACAACCAGCCAAGCCTTCCCTTGGCAGCCTTTTTCCATTGTCTATTATGTACAGCTGGACGAGTGTCAATAAATTACCAACGGAAATGAGCTCTGCTGAGCAGGCAGTTTGGCTTGAACAGCTGTATTCTACATGGCACAGTGGCATTTCAGCTCCACAGAGCTAGCGGTGGTAAATCAGGGATTACCAACTGCCTTCAGGGGTGGGAAGGAAGAAAGCGAACCCTGCACAGAGGGAGGGAGAGCACCTGGTCTGCCCCAGCCAAAAACAACACCGAAAGTGCATGTCTCAGGGGAGGAGAAAGCGAAAAGCCAAGCAGGCGGCGGTGAGTCACGGGAAGCTGCCCACCTCCTGCCCGCCACCACCAAGCTCACACACAGCACCACCGAGCCACTCTCCACACACTTGCTCCTGCAGCTTACCCACGGGGGAGCAGGGTGGGGAGCATGGGACAAATCAATGCAAGGGCTTGCATAAGATCATTGGGAAGCTTGCCATGGCCCAGGCAAGCTTGGGAAGAAAAAGAAAACCACGGATGGGTGCGATGAGGGCTCCAGCTCCTCCATCAGCACATCTCTGTGCTACCCAACGCTACACCCTTACCTGACACCCAACTTCGCTGCACCAGCCCCTGCTCCAAAGGCTGGCTGGCAACCACTGCCCGCAGAAAGGTGGTCCCACAGCCGGTCTGCACAGGGAAGGAGATGTGGAGAACTGGGGAGAGCAAGAGACACGTCTGATGGAGACTTCTTCCTTCTGACACAACTCGACTGGTTGGCTCCTTGCAGAGTGAAGTGAGGTGCGTTTGTTAACTTAAGCAACAGCAACCCTGCTTTTCTCTACCCTGACAGAGTCTCTCAGAGGGACCTCGGACACAGATTTCCAGCGTGACAGCAAGCTACATCTGACCTATTCTGTAGAAGATCCTGTATTTTCACCTTGCCCACCACCTCTGAGGGGGGCAGACCCCACAGCAACCCCCTGTGTGAGTGCCGTGCGCAGTGTCCAGCCAGGCAGGACAGCTGGAGCCAATGCACTCACTCCCTGCCACAAAGCCCCCGTAAAAACCACCCAGCAAACCCATAAAAACTTTGTGGTCTGCCTTAGGGTGGCTGTTAAAAATAATGATGTTGAGAAACAGGAGGCTCTCATTTTCAGAAAGAAAGGCATTAAGTTGCAAAGTCGTTGAGGCCTGTTTATTATTTAGCATCTGTTTAATTTCAACTAGGAAAAAATACCTTGGAGGATGGAAGGCTGAACTGGTAATTCAATCCTTTGGCTCCAGCCTTAGCGAGTTTTGTAATTAAGACACAGTGAAATCAGAGATGATTTCAACTTGTCTTCTTGGAAAGACAGATAAAACCAAAGCCCACCTACCCACACGCGACGGGACCTAAAAGGGTTGAAATCAGACCACAGGCTGTGCGTTCTGGCCACGCAGCTCCTGCGGGCTCTCCTGGTCTCCCCAGCCATCAAGCTACAGCCAAGGTAAACTATGAAATCAGTCTGAACATGACTAGGAATAGGGAGGGGAGAGGAGTAGCGCTCACAGAAGGAAACCAAGCAAAACACAACCATCCCCCAAACCTTTTCTGGTTGTCGCAAGCAAGCCAGGTAACAGTTTGTGCAAACCAGGCTAGTCAAATGCCAGGTCCCCACCAGGGACCCAGAAACACTTTCCCAATTAAGGACTTGTCAGAGGATGGTAATTGACAGGAGGATTCACTTCCCAACTGCAAACAGCAAGGGTGGCTATTTCTATGGGTTTAAGACAGATTGAATATCAAAAGCCGAACCAGTGGAAAACAGATTTATGAATTCCCTAAACAGAAAAAATAAACCCGATTTCTTAAGCATTTGGCTGAGGTTTTTGGAGTCACCTCCACAGTACCACCAGCAGCCTAAGAACCCAAATTCCCTGCCTGTGAGTTCCTTGCAGCAGTGACCCTTCTCTCCATTATTTGCACAAAACAGTCCCGGGCCATTACATTCTCCCTTCACTCAAAAGCTCCCCAAAGCAGGTCTTCTATCCAAGAAATCGCATAAGCTGTACATAGCATTCAAGGTTTTATCCTCTTGCCCACCCACATTTATGTGATTCTACGCATAATTCTGCCCAGCGAAGGGCGATGCTGACATCCTCCACCTATTACTCTCGCAAACCATGAGAAATCTCGCACATCCTCTACCTATTCCTCTCACAAACCATGAGAAATCTCGCACGATGCTGCAGTGCTGCTATGTAGCACTTCTCCCAACATTGTTCTTTTGTGGAGAAAAAGAGGACCTCGCTGTCAGATGGAAGTAAAGGCACTGTACTTCATCTCCTCTTCCCCGAACCGAACCCTCAGCCTGTGATGGCTAGAAAGAAGCCAAGCCCAGCCAGCCGCCTCACCTCGGAAAGCACAGCTGGGCTTCATTTTCTCCTTGCCCGAGTCTTACAGCTCTTCCTCGACTTTTACATCTTCTTTAATGAGAAAACGTATCACCCTCCCCAGGAGACAAAGGACGAGGTGATTTTTCTACTCCCAGTTGGAGCAGCAAGACACGGGTGCTCATAGCGTAACACCAGGAAGCAGCAAAGGGAAGACAAACGCGTTCTCTATCAGACTTTTAAGCCGAAATACCAGCTGCCTGGCTCTTTTTTTTTTTTTTTTTTTTTTTTTTTTTTTAACTAAACAACCAGATAAATGTAACCGGAGGGAGAGTGCCTCCCGTTTCTACAGCAACCGAGGGCCGGGCGCGGCGCTGGCAATGGCTCCCCTGGAGCGGCCGGGGGGAACGGGAACAAAAGCGGCGGAGGCCGCCGGGCAGCGCGGGGGTCCCAGCGCAGGGTCCCCGCCCGCCCCACGCCAGGCAGGCGGCGGGTGAACCCACGGAGAACAAGACGCCGCTGTGCTCGCCCCCCGCCGGCCCCGGAGGGCGACCCTCCGCCGCGGGCCGGGGTCCCGGCCGCGGGGAAGCCGCCCCCGCCGCCCCCCCAACTGCGGCGCGGCGCAGCCCCCCGCCGCCCCGCACTCACCCCAGAGGAGGGTGAGGAGCTGCGCCCGCGGCACCAGGCTCAGCGCGTAGACGGCGCCCAGGTGCAGCAGCCCCATCAGCACCACGTTGCGCCAGACGATGGCCTGCCCGCAGCCCGCCGTGCCCGCCTCGCCGCTCGCCGCCCGCCGGGACACGGCCATCTCGCCGGCGGGGCGCTCGGGGCGGCGGCGGCCCCGGCGCAGCGCGGCCCCGGGGAGCGGTTAGGGGCGGCCGGGCCGCGCCGCCGCATCTGTTGCTGCTGCCGCCTCCATGGAGCTCCCGCGCCGCCGGCTGCGCCCCGCACCGCGGCGGGGGACGGGCGGGGGGCGGCCGCCAGCCCCGCATAGCGACAACCAATGGTGGCCGCGGGCCGCCCCGCCCCGCCCCCGGCAGCGGCAGCGGCGGCGCCGCCCAGGGGCCGCCTCACGGGGGGACCGGCCGGCGCGCGGGGGCCGCCGCCCCCCTCGGCACAGGGCCGCAGCTTGGTGAGGCGGGAGGCGGCGTCCCCCGAGGCCGCAGCCGCCCGCACCAAGCTACGGCCCCCGAGGCGGCTGCGACCAATGAGGCGGCTGTGCTCGATGAGAAGGCTGCCCCCTCTCCCCGAGGCGGCTCCCCGGCCGCCCCCCCTGAGGCGGCCGCCCCCCCCTGAGGCGGCCGCCCCCCCCTGAGGCGGCCGCCCCCCCCTGAGGCGGCCGCCCCCCCCTGAGGCGGCCGCCCCCCCTGAGGCGGCCGCCCCCCCTGAGGCGGCCGCCCCCCCTGAGGCGGCCGCCCCCCCTGAGGCGGCCGCCCCCCCCTGAGGCGGCCGCCCCCCCCTGAGGCGGCCGCCCCCCCTGAGGCGGCCGCCCCCCCCTGAGGCGGCCGCCCCCCCCTGAGGCGGCCGCCCCCCCCTGAGGCGGCCGCCCCCCCCTGAGGCGGCCGCCCCCCCTGAGGCGGCCGCCCCCCCTGAGGCGGCCGCCCCCCCTGAGGCGGCCGCCCCCCCTGAGGCGGCCGCCCCCCCCTGAGGCGGCCGCCCCCCCTGAGGCGGCCGCCCCCCCCTGAGGCGGCCGCCCCCCCTGAGGCGGCCGCCCCCCCTGAGGCGGCCGCCCCCCCTGAGGCGGCCGCCCCCCCTGAGGCGGCCGCCCCCCCCTGAGGCGGCCGCCCCCCCTGAGGCGGCCGCCCCTGACACGCTGCGGGCACCGCTCCTGCCGGCTGGCCGAGGGCGGGAGCAGGCAGACGCTCCCCACAGAGACCGATTTCCCAGACGTTTGGCCCTGGAAGCCAGTGGAAGCAGAGTGAGGATTCTCGGGAGGAGCAGATACTCAAGATCTAGTCCATGAAGTTTTGTCTGACTGGGAGTAACAAGGTGGGCACTGAAAACCAAAACACACACGAAGACAGCACGCCTTTCAGCAGCAGTGCGTACCTGAACAAAGACTGTGCCCTGCTGCCTGTTGACGCCATGTTTTGCTGCTTGACTGGACACCAAGCAAAAATTAATTCCAATTCAAATATATATTATACTATAAAGGAAAATAGCGTGCAATATGATAAAAGGAAAACATACTAGTTATTATGCACAATATGGTAAAGGAGCAAAGCATCAAATCATTATTGCAAAGCGGTACAGAGACTAAGAAAAGGGCACATCATCAATTGCCACCTTAACACAACCCAGGCCCACACTTAGGCTGGGCAGCCCCACTGCAGCCAGTGACAAGAGTCTCATGGTAACTGGGAAATTCCTACACAGTGCACCCACCTGTAGCTGAGGCTTCTGCCCAGTCCCGGAGCTCGCTCACCTTTATACTCAGTGAAAAACAAAAATAGTTGACCACCCAGTGTATGTAAGCTTTGAAGTTTGTGCCAAGTGCAGGTGTCAGCTGCCTCACCATCCATAAGGTCCACACACACCAGGGACATTGGCCAGGCACCCCAGTGTGGTGGAGTTACCGCCGTGACACAGCTGCACACAGTATTTACTGTCCGGATGGTCCTGCCCACATCTTGCTTGTTCGAGGGGCTCAGGACAAACCCCACCTGCTCATGAAAGTTGTCCTTGAGCTCATTGTCCAAGTTAAGTGATCCCCAATTAATCACAAAAGCTTTTTCAAAAGCAGTAATCAATTTAATAAATTTTTACCGCATTCCATCCTGCCACACATGGAGTCTTGTCGCTGTGGCCTGCTGCTGCTGCTGCTGCTGCTTCTGGAGGCCACGGCAGGGGAGAAGGGACCCCACGTCACTTAGCATGCCACCATGGAGTTCCTTAGAGGCAAGTTCAGCCATGTCGGAAGGATGACCCAGATAGGCGGGGAGCAGCAGGCAGAAGGTAGCTCACTGTTTCTAGCGAGGCACTTCACCTGCTGCAGAGCAGGGAACATCTTGCACAAGCTGAGTATGGGGGGGGGGGTTAAGTTGTTAGGTGGAAATGAGGTGCCATGTCTGGGTAAAACGTTTGCCTGTGATGCATTTTGTTTAGTTTTGAACATTTCTGGGATGACAGGAGTGAGCAGCACAGGCCGGCTGGCAGCCTTCTGTCCTGGCTGGGGCTGGCTCCTCCATGGTTTGTAGCCCACAATGGCTTTCTGTCAATGCACCAGGACCGCAGATGAGGGTCATTTAACTTGCACTGTGCTTTCCTGCTCTGACTTCCTCTGGGTGCCCAAGGTCAACTCTTCGGCTAAGTCCAAGTTTACCTACTATTGAGTTAATATGTGATACTTGCTTTCCTTTTAGGACTCTGCAATGTGACGTTGGGGGCAGGCAGGAGAAAGGACTCTGTCCTTTAGTGACTTTTCCATCTCTCAGTGTCTGAGAGCAGAAAGAAGCCCCCATCTCTTACATACTGGCTGCTCCCCAGCTGCTGCTGCGTACATTACACCATGGATGACCCTTGGGATTACAGGAAAAAACTGCACAGCCCAAGCTCACCTCTGCACACCACGGCTGACGCAGGTGCACTGCCCTGCATGTTCAATGGAGGAAGATCAGGGCTTGGGGTGACTGACACGGGAGTGCTGCGAGGCAGCAAGGGAATATGGAGACTGGGGAGCACGTCTCTGGAAAGGCAGGATGAAAGTGCTCATCCTGACCTGGCTCCTGCAGGCTATTAAAGCATGGCACAGAATACAAGTTAGTCTTGTACGCTCATACAGATGTAAGTGGTGCTGAAACCTAGCAGCTGCCTTCCACAGACCTTCCTGCCACCCTGGTAAGAAGCAAACACACATGGAAACTGCTTTACCAGATTTCCATCTAATTGAGTCACTGGTGAATGCATTTGTGAAGGCTCCCTCTGCCACCAGTGTGCATTGGTGCAGTGTTACCGTTGCACACAATACTGTAAGTTTCATATCCTACTTTTATCTTCAGATCATAGCAGTTTTACACAGTGGCCAATACAGCACCAAAAGCAGGTGAACAAAGATAACATGACAAATGCTCTGTTGTGGCCAGATGCCCTCTGGGTGTGGGCAGTGCTGATGCTTAGGGTGGCAGTGTCAGGTATCTTCTGTGAAGGGAAAGGCCTCATCTCACATCTTAGTAAAGCTAGTCGCATGCAGAGAAAGCTTGTCAAACAGCAGCAAAACTGGAAGGGGGACATCATCCTGTACCCACCCCACTTGGGACCAGAGGGGTCCCTATTGTTCATGGAGTTACTGGTCCTGGTGGAGAAGTAGATGGAGCCCAAGCCACGCCAAAGTCACCCCTCTGAGAGTGTCGTTGCACAGTATCGTGTGCGGATAATAATAATAAGTGGAGCCTGTCTCTGTTCCCCTAACGCCTCACCACTGAAATCACCACTCAGGCACTGGGACTTCAGTGACAGCATCAGTGTTTGTCCCAGGATCGCTGCAGTGGCAGTAGGCAGCAGCAGCACATTTTGAGATGTGATGCTGTGGGAATGTCTTCTCTCTATTAAAAATCTACATGACTATGTGGATCGTGACTACATGCCACAGACAGAGATCTGGACTGTCGGGCTAAGATCTTGCTAGTACCCAAAGATGCAAAGAAAAGACTTTGCAAATCCTACTCCTATTTCCCTTGGTAAAAACTAATACTGGAAAACACTCAGTGAGCCAGAATCATCTAGAGAAGAAACCTGAGGAGCTGCAACCAAAACAGCAACAAATGCAAAAGATTTTCTCAGTAAACATTCCAGGGTTCATATTTTTAAAAGCCAAGGATGTGCCAGTCTGAAAAAAAATATGCCTAAGTGTAGTTCAGAGATCTGGAAACTGCCTGGTTTCATCTGCTGCACTTAATGGTGAAGGTGTAGTGACTGCAGACACGCTGGAAAAGAGAACTCAGCGCAGTGTTTGGAGAGAAAGGTTACAGCCTCCCTCTCCTCTGCATGTCTTGCCTTTGCTGGCAGTCCCAGCTAGACTTTCTCCTGTTGTGTGTGTCCATCTGCTTGCTGAGTTCAGCCTCCTCTGCTGCAATAATGCCTCTTCTGTGCAGATGAAAGAGGCGCCTGATATTTAGGTGTGGTCTCGGTGACCTGTATGTAGCGCTCGGTGGTGCTATCATGAGCTAACTTGAAATGAGTCTCACTGTTGTCTGTCTCAGCACAGCTCTTGCTCAAATCGCACTGATGGGCGAGAGGGCTGAACTGTGGGCTCAAATCTGCTCACAGGCAGCATGCAAGCATGTGACTGCCCCTGGAACAGAGCCTTTCTGAACCTGACTGAAATGCTGCATCAGGTTATTTAACAGATAGGCACAGGCTTCAAGTATTGCTTCAGCACACCTTGCAAGTCAAGGCACATCCTCTTGTAGCCTGGCCAGCAAGAGAGGGCTAATCCGTCATCTGCACTGAGGTGAGAAATGCTTCCCATGGCATGAATCTGTATCTTGCTGGCAAATTCCTAACACTGATGAAGACAGGCATCTCTGTGCCACAAAGACACTTCTGTCTTGCTGGGAGGAAGGAGGTTACAGGTTACTCTTCGCCGACACAACTGTGTGTCAGATAACCAACGCAAGAACAAATGACAAAGACCTAAATCATGTGGGGTTTCTTGTTTCAGATTAAACCATCATGGACTTAACAGGCACTGAGTGCTGCTGCTGGCATTAGGTACTGCCCCACAGAGAAAGTGTGTTTTTATTTCTTGCTTTGCAGAGGGTAGCACAGGGGAATGCAATTAAACCTGCAAGCGGCCCCTGCCTGTTGTGCTGTACTCTGTGTAGCAGCGCATGGCTGGGCAACATCATCAGTGTCAGGGTGATGCCTATCCCACCAAAAAGCCTTCCTGCCTAATAACTTGAGACCTAGAGGCTCTTGGCCTTACTGAGACGAGTTGCCAGAGTTGGAGAGCAGCATGGCAGGGGGAGGCAGGCGGACACCAGCTCACGTCCATCCCAAACGGCTCCTGGTGCAGCGCTGGCCTCGACTCCTGAAGGGTGATTGCTAGCAATGCAGGGCTGGACCTGGGGAAGAGCAGCTTTATGGGTGATATTGGTACAAAGCACGTTAGTCTGCTGTGCTAATTAATTACTAATTACAGCTCCTGAGGCAAGTAAATTGGCAGACAGTATATAATTAAACCCAAGATTGGTTTTGATATATTCTAAACGTTCTAGAATTCTCCACCTGGAAGAAAGAAAGAGGGCAGCAGTGATAAAAGGTGGCAAACAGTTCATGAGAACACAGCGAGTATCATTTTAACGCTACTGCTGCCTGCTACCATCACATTTTGGTGCAGAGCTATTTAAAATGTTGACAAAAGTGGCCTTTTTTTTTCTTTTCTCTTGCCAGGAAAAACTGAGTGATGACCCCAAAGCATTGTTCAGAAGAAGATCTTAAGTGGTAAAAAAGGAAACAAAACCTAAACCATCAGAGGCACAAGAAATTTGTGCTTAATGTTTATGTATTGAAGTGCTTCTCATGCACCTGGCAAAGCAGCTGAGCAACAGGTTCTCAAGAATTCTCCCTTTTACTGTCCAGGTGGACACAGACTTACTGATGAGATCAGCTGCAGTTACCTTTTTAGGGTGCTCCTTCTTAAATACTCTTGTAGACTTATGGCTAACTTTTAGCTCTAAAGCTGTGAGTTTTGATCCCTTTAGCTTCTTTTGAGTAAGGATTGCATTAAATGTATCCCTAGACCCTGCCTGACCATTTGGTGATGTTTCTGTCCCATGTGCAGGATTGGCAGAAGAAACATGGGAATGGGTGCCTCAGCACACAGCAAGTCAAGGCTGCAAGATTACCCTGAGCTTCGCCATTTAAGATTGGACATGTTGACAGCGTTCCTGGTATCAGTACATTATTTATTACACTCCTCAGTATACTTTGACGGTGGCCTTGGCTCTTGTTCAAAGCTGAGCGAGTCAGGTCGGCACGAGGCAACCCAACAAGACGCTCAGCATCCTCTGCAGGGGAGGCACAATCAGTTGGTGGCAGACATTTGGAGCCATGCCTGGCTCTATTCATGCTGCCCTGTCTTTGCAATGGATGCTTAGCGTGGCTCAGAACAGTGAACACTTACTGATGTGGAGCCACATAGGATCACAGATGCGGCAGGGGGTGACAAGGGAGGGAAATATCTGACCCAGGGACTCCTTTTTTTTCCTCTCTCAGGCATAACAGTCTCCAGCCAGGCTAATGACATGGCAGGATCTGTGCTGCTGAAGCGAAGGACCAGCATGGTGGTGAGGGTAAGGACAAAGCTGAGGGGAGCTTGCGGGACTTTGGGGAGTGGTGCCACTGCTCTGCATGTTGTCTCTGCCGTGCTTCCCAAAATATGCCCCCTCCCCTCCACAGTTTTTTTTTGGGAAACAGCTATGGCAGCAAGACACCCCCACCCCCTTTTCTTGCAATAGCCCAGTCAGTCTAGCATATGCTCCCTTCTGAGCAGAGAAAACACAGTTACCAAACAGTAAACCCACATTCCCAATCTGTATGTCAGGGAACTACATTATCCAAAAGGCACAACACAGAACAAATCTGATGTAAACATTGCACAGGCTCAAAATGCTGCAGTGATTAAAAGACAATCTTCAGTATTAGTGTCTAATGCTGACCTTGGACTTCTGCCAGCAAAACCAAGGTAAATCCATTACAGAGCTTTACAGGCAGAGAAAAGGTTTTCACTCAAGTACTTAGACCTGCCCATAGCCAGCCTGCCCCGCAGTACTGCCCCTGTTACACCCCCACCCATTTGCCTCCGCAGCAGGAGACAACCGCATTAACTCTGCCCTTTCCCACAGACTCTCTGACTGGTGCTTTTGCCTGGATGGCGACAGCTGAAGTAGGGAGATGCCTCCTCATGTCAGCTGTTGTTGGACAACACCCACGTTTCTGCACATTACATCTTTGAATTTCCTTCCATCCCTTTTTCTTGTAATTCTGCAGCCTTGTGGGGGTCACAAAGAAGACTAGCTTGGTTGGTGTTAATACCATGGTATAAATGTCTTCTCACTCAGTGAGATCAAAATTAGGCTATTTGGGGCCAAATTATTTTGCCAGCATAAACTGGCAGGGCTTCATTGTCTTCCGTAAATGAAGATGGCCATTTACATTTATAACATCAGATGGGTGGCTAATTGCTTGGCATTCCTTGAAGATATGAACAGACGGCATCATAACTGATTAACTATTATTATCCATCTCAGCTGCTCTCAGGAGAAGAGTAGCAGATTTTTGCATCCGCTCCTGTTATGTACTTGGGCAGTGCAGTTTTCTGGTCCTGAGCTCCCAAGGATGGCCAAGGTGGAGGACAGCTTTCCTTTTCAGTGAGAAGACTGAGATTATTCCATTGCTGACGTACAGTGTCCAGGCTGGTGATGCAACATCATGGTACCCAAAAATACTACCACCTCAGAAAAACCCAGTGTTTCCTTGTGATCCAGTGGTCTCATTTTTGACCACTTCAATTTCCAGACCAAGCTTACTTGTGGCCAGCTCATACCAACATTTTTTCTCACTGCTCTTCAGCTCCAATCAACCTGATTCCCTTGTGCTCTTCACTAGGCAAACAAGCAGTTTATTTAACCTCTTCCTTTAAACAAACTCTTCAGTCCTCGAAATCTGTGTGCCTTGCCGAGTCCCTTCTCACTTGGCATCCTCTTTTACGTGGATGGAAGTCTCACAAAAGCTTGTGCAATGCCTTTGAACATTCCTTGGCTTTTACAAAGCCACATCATACTGAAGAACTGTTCCCAGCTAGTCCTCTCAGTTCCCACTGCTCTTTATTCCCAACTTACGAACTTCCAGTTTACAGAAATGCTTTTGCCCAGAACCCTGCACAACGCACCTACCAGAGTGTAGCCTTCTTCTGCCACCACCATCAGTCTCCCCAGCTGTTACTGCCAGAAACAGCCAGCTTCACAAACTGTGGACCATCCGCACATCCTCCGCAAGTGCCACTTGCCAGCCACTACTCCAGCTTCTTGTCCAGGAGTACTCCCAAAAATACTCAGTGAGAGTATTTGCATATGCAAGACCAGCTCCTGAATTCTCCTTCTTGCAGCATCTCCCATCCACCAGTTTGGTCCTGAGGTGCTCAGATTCAATTTTGCTTTCCTTGACTTGCTGAACAGTGTTACCACAGAAACATCAGGCCAGCCCAGCACACCTGCTTTTCACCCTACTGAGGTTTTATTCTATTTTATTCCTGTCTACCTTTGCATGTATCCTTTTAAAAATTGCTCCTGCCCACCTTGAATCAAGACACAAGGGTCTATGTTCCTCTGGCCAGACTGCACCCAGTTTGCTCTGAGGGAAGAAATCAACACTGAAGTTCAGTGCAGCACTCCTTTCCGCGTGTGGAGATCCTGGGGTACTAAGCTACCCAAATTCTGCTTTTGCTACAGGCGGCAGCCCCTTTGCTGCTGCCTTCTCCCTTACCAAGGCCCCAGCATTTCATTCCAGGCTTGCAGAAGGCAGGCCCAGGGGAGGAAAGGTGAAGCACACCGAGCCACTGCCATTCTCATCTGCATCAGGAAGTGCTGTGAAATATTTACTAGATAATGTGGTCCCAGCGATCAGGTATGGGGCTGGTGACCTGAATGTTTTTGCACCGAGGTAGACTGCCATTTCCTTATTAACAGTTTCTGGCAGCATTAACATACTTCACATTTTTTTTTTTAAATGTGGTTTAGCCAATACCAGAGCCTTCTGGACAAGGAGTCTTTAAGGGCATAGATTAATAAAGCAGGACACCCGCAAACCTTCCAGGTGACAGGACCAGAATACAAACCTACTTATAACACTGCTTAGAAACCTAGAACCAAGATTAAGGGGAAGAAAATGACTCCAATTTTTTTTTTTAAAACTCCTGAAACAAAGCAACTCCAAATTGATGCTTTACACTCACCAATTATAAAAGCTTATGAGGTCAGAAAACACTGCAAAGAAATAAAATTAAGCTCACTTTTGTTGGAGGAAATGTTTTGCCTGACAGATCTGTGACTCATAATCAGCTTAAGTCACAGAAGCCAGAAATGCATTGTTATTTATATATACATATATATTTATAATATTTCTTGCAGAATGTATTGACAAATCTGCATTCCACAGGCACTGGTATTTTAGATAGTTTTCAGTCAAAGACTTTTTTTTTTATTTTAAATCAGGACATTTCTTCCAGCTGTTGTTCCTCCTCCTAGGCGTTAGTGCTATTCGTGGCACAGTGTTTCAAATTTTTAAAACTTAAAGCCAACTTCAACAGTGCCACAGGGAAAGACGGTGTGCTATGAAACTCACCTGACCTGGCTTGCTAATGGCCAGCAGAAGCACGCTTGCATGCCCTCACAGTGCAGCGAGCAGTAATCTTCAGGTTCAGGGAACCGCAAGAAACAATGTGCACCTTGTTTACACACTAGGTATCAGTGTCTCTGTATGGGTAGCTTAAACCATTCCACTATTTCCATTCTTAGCTTTTACAAATGCACACAGGTGTGTTCAGAATCCTTGCTAAACCTTTCTTTGAAATGTAGATCTCTCTATAAATGTTAAACAGAGCTTTTAGTGGTAAGCATGAAGGAAAAAAATATCCTTACGCCTAGGACACAACAGAAAGCCGCCCCACTGTACTTCAGGTTCAAAATCTAAGTTGCAGTTCATAAAGACACATTTTAATAAATTAACATTTATTGAACATATCACATGAGCCTTTATTTTGCTTGTTTGCCCCAGTGCAAAATTAAGCTATTTAACATGTAGATTATAATAACAGAACTGTAAGCAGCTTCATAAAATGAAAGACCAAATACATTTTAATATGATCAGACTCTTTAATCTGGTGGATAAGGGACAATGGGGTAGAAGGGAATAATCTGTTTTAGGGTCTGATATACAACCTATCTCATTTTTTAAACACAAATCTGTTAAAAGCCACCGTTTAGCAGGATAACATGCATCTAAAAATTGACGATATGGGGCATCATCCATTAAATATACTATTTGTAGACAATAGGGATGGGAAAAAGATTAAAATAAAAAGCACCAGGGCCCCACGGCCCACCTAAAATGAAGTATTTTGCAGGGAGAGTGTAATGCCATTTTGTCAGTGCTCTACTGCAACATGCTGTAAGGACTAGCATTTTTGTCTATTTCCTGCACATTTGCTGTAGAAATGCACTTCTTTGGAAAAGCAACTGTCAAGGCTTTGCAAACGCAGGGTGACTTCAGACACCCAGCTTATTGGCCTGGGTGAGGACAACTTTCAGAACAGGCATAAAAGCAGAGGTCTCGCTGAAGTTGCTGGTGCTGACTATGTGCGTGTGGATGTTCAGTCCTTCCTGGTAGTTGCGGGTTTCGATGCTCTTCACAATGTTGTGCAAACCGCTAATGATGGTTGGAGAAAGCTGCAAGGAAGCCAGACAAGGCAGGTCAGCAGAAAGAGGAAACAATGCATACACTAGTGCTAGAAAAACAGAGGTCCCGAGTGTAACATTTGGCCCTCAGAAAAGTGTAGCAATTAATTCCTTTAATGACAGCCACCTTCAGAGCTGCACCACACTGGGAACAGTCACTGGGAAGACTAACAGCAGACTTCAACCAGAACACACCTTCTCTGCAGCACTGCAAAGCTCTGCAAGCCTTCACTGCCAGCCCCTGGGTGCAATTCCCTGATATGGGAGACCTGCTGTGACAGACTGCGGTGCACGAAAGACCTACTGAGCTTTTATACCTCTGGGCTAAAGTTAATTGCTCAGCAAAGATGGCCTGAAAATGACAGGATCAGACCACTCTAATCCTAAAGTACTAAAGAGATCTAAGCCCAGTCCTTTTATTCTGCCACAGACCTCCTGGAAGACTTTGGAAAAGTTACCAGATCCTCAAGTACTTGCACATCTGCCCTCTGGTGAAGTCAATGAGCCTTCAATATCTACATCTTCTGGTTTTTTTCTGACCCCAGGCTGCATGTTTCTCACTCCCTGCTGGGAGCGGGGGAACTTGCTGTGCTGGGTTCATTCTGCTGGTGACAGGAACCCTCCTGATGCATTCACACAGTGCCTACTACAAGGAGCTCTGCTCTTTGGGCTCAGCACAGCTCCTGCACAGCACCATAGAACTCATGACGTGACCCAAACACTGTGAAGTCTGCAAAGGCACTTAGGGCCAAGCACTATCTACCAGTTTCTGGGAAATGTATGGAAACATACAGTAAATGGATTTGAAGCATGCTTCCAAAGAAAGAACAAGCACCTTTACATATTGCAGAGAGATCCACACCACCAATGAAATTCTTGGCTATACCTGCAATATCTGGGGTGAGGGGGAAGCAACAGAACTTACTGTCTGTTCCCTAAGTTTGTCATATAGAAACTCCAGGCGTTTATTTGCATCATCTAGTTTCCTCTTGGTTTGCTGCAAAAGAAATACGTACATTAGAACACAGTGATTTTAAGAATACCATACTGATCTGATATTATTGCATAGGTCCATGCAACATGTGAAATTCCTTTCTCAACAACATTTTCCTAACACATCATTTGAATTCTTTGCTCTGTACTTTTCTCCCCTGATTTTTCTAGGAAAGGCCACATGATATGACTGGTTCTCCACATGTAACTGCTCTAGTTAGCTACAGAGACTAGTAAACTGTAAGAGGTACATTCCAAAACCCACTGGTATAGCTGATATGGAAAAGTGACAAAATCCTGAGCTGCAGCATGGATTTTTTTTTTTTTTTGGTTCACTGGCAAAGCATGATAGCTGGATAAAGTTATTACTGGAATCAGGTATCCAGCAATGTCAATGTGCTTAAGGGCACATGCAGTCACTGAAGTCTAAGGAAGTAGAACTCAGTCATTTATGGCAAATCCTAATTATATTTTCCAATATTTGATTATAAAACCACAAGTTAGTTTGTACGCTTTCATTTCAGCAGAAAAACTAATAGCATAACCCAAACTGCCCTCCCAAGTCCTTTACACTTCCATGATTTTATCTAGAGCAAACCACACATTCATGTGTCTGGAATTATTCTGCCACCAAGGGCTCTTAAAATAACACCAGTATATTCTACCTGGAGTGCCACAGCAGCTGCCAGAGAAATGGATTTTTATCCACCGTTTAGTTTTTATTCGCCTTTTTTTTTTTTAACAGCTACAGAAATTGAAGATTTTAATCCAGAATAATAAAGCAGCAATAAAGCATCAAGGTTACAATTACAGAAGCACAAAAAAGGTGGTCAACAGCAGTAGAAATGGCATCAGTGCACAGCAGTAATGAAACTTGCTCCCAAATCAGTATGCACATCAATCCATCTTCACTTAGGATTGTGCCATTTCCCCTGGCAACTGAAATGTTTCCCTGGATTAAATAGTCACCCAGAGAGAAACCAACAAAGCCTATGGCAACACTCTGGATCAGGGGTAAGACAGACTGGTGGCTGCCTGCTGTACTAGAATTTAGGGAAAGCTGTTTGGATGGCAAAGGGCATAAAGGAGAACACAGCACACCGATCTCAGGCCACATGTGGCAAACCCCTCAGCAGTAGTTATGCTGTCAAGGAACTAAGACAAGTATGGAAAATATACCCCAGGGAGAGGCAGATAAACTGGCTAATTCTTCTGGACTGGCTAACTCTTCCAGATACAGGAATTAGAACATTTGTTTCAAAACCTGCGAAAAGGCATACATGCCGTTTTCATTTTACAGATGGCCAACTAGGGCATAGAGGAATACATTGTGTTTAGTGGAACACCAAGACATCTCTCCAGCTAAAGGAAATTAGGTGGGAAAAGTGTGAACTAGTTGTTCTCCTCACTTTTTGCTTCCAGTTCCCATGTTCTCCTTCAGAATCTAATAACTGAGTAGTGTCTGCATTTGTTCTGACAATAACTGATGCACACAGTCAGGGTGTTGTGTCTCGGCGCTGTGTGCCAGAAACGCTTGCTCTGCCTAAGGAAATCAAAGACACTTAACAAGAAGCAAGCAAAATGTGATGGCAGAGCAGAAAAGCAATCCCTGGGTGCAGGTGTGAACTGAATGCTTTTGCCTTCTTTGTGTGTCTGGGAGAAGGGGCACTCAGAGGAGGTGAAGGTCAAAGGCTCTGTGCAGTATACAACTTCTAGCCCTGCACTCTACAGCCTAACCTTTAAAGAAAGGATGTTGAGCAACTGAATACTACTGAACCTTACACAGTTTGTCCAAAGAAAGGTCTATGGCCTTGAAAAGCTTCTGTAAATGTGTGCGTGGGTGAGTCCACCCTGAAATTGCTGGGCTGAGAACCACAGGAGGGGTACATACACTCAAGTGCCAAGTCTAAATTACAGAGCCAGCAGAAACTGTACAGCAGACTTAAGACAGAAGTGACATCAAACGCCCAACATACTCCCACAGCTGTGGCCACAGAGCCCTCAGACAGCTCAGCTCCCAGTTACCGTAACAGGAGTGTGAGTCTGTGCTGCTGACCAAGCACATTTAGTGCACAAAGCTCTCTGCACATCACCAGCTTGTCTTTCATCATCCACCTTTCAGCATGCAGCAGGCATGAGCTGAACAGTCAGCACATGGGCTTTGAGGTAGCGTGCTATTTACTGACCACTGGAAATAAATGAGAAACTTTAAGACAGATGGCTCATTTACAAAGTACTAACTTAACTGCCAAAGGAAATGTTTTTCCTATCCAGCTCCATCCATCATGTTAAAGCCCATAATCTTGTACTTCTCTGCTACCTGTTATTTTCTTTTGAAATGAGTTCGTTATCAGAAATCACAGATCAAAATCTGTGGCATGTACTCACATATGTGAGCCTTGTCTCAGACCTGGCATAATACCAGCTGCTTCCTGCTCTGAATTACAAGCAGCAGTTAAGCAAGTGTACAGGGCACACATCCACAGTGATCACCTGACAGAAGGAAGGACAGCCCTTTCTGAAGGTTTTAGATATTTTTTTTTTTAACCCATCAACATCAAAACCTCAACTATAACCAGTTCCAACCTTCCTCCTCAGAAAAGAGCAGCAGAGAGGGCTGCAATGGGTTAACTCCCTCCCCATAAACAGCACCATGGCATTCTGCCCCTGCTGAGGTCTGTAAGGACCAGAGTCAAAGTGCTTGGGCAGCTGGCTGTGTTCTGGCCCCGACTGCCACATCCTATGTGGATACAGCTTTTCTATGCATTGCTTGTGGCTGCTCAAAGCAGCCTTTAAAAAAAAAAAGGCTCTCAGGAGATGCTGTGATTCACCCAAACACAAGGGCACTCTGGGAGTGCTGCAGACATACCGGGTCAGAGGCAGACAGCAGGCACCTCTGGATAAGAGCTTCAAATGTAGTCTTCAGAATAAGGTGCTCCTCAGGGATGGGCTTCTTGGTGATCTTCTCTGTTGGCAATGCCTGCACGTGCTGAGGAACAGAGAGCAGGTGAGGCTTTTCCAGGTCACCGTGACCACTCGTTTTCAACTAAACCAAGTGGCATTATTAGCCAGCTTGGCACAACTCCTATTTCTTCCCTGTGGGTGTGTGGAGGTGACAGTAACAGCATCTGCTGTCACTCCCTCTGGAGAGCTATGAAGTCACATAAGGAAACAGCTTGTTGGTCCATATTGACTAGAGCATTAACTGCGAAGAGGTACTGTCTAGGTGGAGACTACAGCAGCAACGTGCCAGCCAGCGTGGTGCAGAGCTAGTGACTAAAAGCTCCACCTGGCCCACAGGACCCCAGCCTGCAAGCCTCTACTGACGCACAAGCCAGAACCACGCAACGCTGGGGCTACATTACCTGGATGGCATTGCCAATTGGGGCCCCCGGGGCCCCCTCTGTACTGGGTTTGGAAGCGGCGGGTGGCATGATGCATGGTCCCAGGGGCTGGGGAGCAGCGGGGTAGCCCCCCTGCAGCACCGGCTGTCCCACAGGGAGGTGCGGTGGCTGGAAGCTGGGTGTGCCCGTGGCTGGTGCCGGGCCCAGAGGCTGCTGCATCTGAGACTGCGGATCTGCCAGTGGATTCATGATAGGGGAAGTGATGGGAACTGGGGGCAGGAAGTTATCAGGGACCTGTTGAAAAGAAAAAAGACACCAGTGCATTTACGCTGCTGTGGATGCCCAGGCAGAGCACAACATCCAGCTCCTAGACCTCCCAACCCATAGCAACCGAGAGCTTCCAGGCAAGCTGCTGAGTCCCCAGGATATAGAAATAACAGGGGCAGGCAATACAGGATTTCACTCTGGCTAAATAAGCCCATTCCTCTGGCTGCAGTTGCACAGTGAGAAGTGCCCTGGAGCAGTAATATCCTCCTGCATTTCCAGTCCTGTGTGTTCTGCCTGTCCTGCCCACACAGGGCAGGAGCAGTCTGCCCAACCTGCCCCCAGCCACAAAAGCTGAGCACAGCCACCTCAAATCAAAGCCAGCCTCTCTCTGCTAAGGGTACAAAACAGAGGTTTGTTAGACCAGCACTAACAGAACAGTTACACTAATGAAAGTTAACTGACACCTACATCTATTCATACTGTTGGGTCATTATATTTAGATTTTTGTGTCTCACTTTCAAGGGTACATTTTTGTCTCCGCAGTACATAGGTCACAGCTAGCAACATGCACCGATAAAGCTTCTGAAAGCCTTTCAAGCTTCTGGCAAACAGGTTTGCGCTAGGACAGATTATGAATGCATTTCAGATTCATCCCTAAGCATCTGCCAGTCTTTACACAGAAGCGTTTCTGAAACGCTTGGTAGAGGGAAGAAACAACCAAATGAGCTACTGGCCTCCACTGCACATCACACAGGAATACAAACAGAAGAAAAATCTCCCATGGGAATAAGCACATTTCTTTGTGTGTGCATGGAAAAAAAAAAGGAAAGATTACAGAACCCTGAACACCATCTTGAATGATGCCAGAATTAAGCTAGTAGTTATTAGTATTGAGAAAAATATTCTCAATCCAGCACCAAAGCCAGCTATAAAAGCAATTAATCACAACAATAAACATTTGAATGGTGGGTAAGTTCTTAGGTAGAAAACAGTTGCAAATTACAGCTGGCTTAAAATGCCAGACAGTTCTTCTATTTTACAACAGTCCATTGTGGTGAGTCATTTCAGAATACCCTAAACTACCCCCTCAAAGAGCAGACATAAGGGTAACAGAAACATTTCTGACAGAGGTTTGTTGAATACTCAATAGTGAATGCAACAAATAAGCCCTTATTTAGGAGGGAGCCAATCCTCGAGACCTGGCTATGGCAGATATTCCGGCTGTGACACAAACTGAGCAGCAACAAAACCCCTGCTTGCAGAAGGCTGCTTCTTGAGCGCTCAGGTCCAGCAGTTATTCTCACTGACAACTCTCCTCCTTCTACTTAAGAGCCTGAAGCCCCGAAAGGCAGCATGCCGGCTGCTGTGCGAGAAATGCCCCAGCACTGGGGGCAGTCACAAGCACACAAAGCATCCCCTACCTATCCTCCAAAAGCTTCTTCATCTTGAACTGCAGAGACCAAAACTCAGAGTAAGGAAGAATTCTGCCTTCACCTTCACCCAGACCTTATCTTGCTTGCTCCAACTTTTTTTTTATTCTCTCTCCACACTTAACACACTCCAGACTGACACTTGCTTCCCAAATGCACCAGGCTCAGAGAGCAGCAGATGACACCGACTGCTGTGGAGATACGCAAGACTATAGCAGCACCAGGGGATGAAAAGGCTTACTCTGCTCTGTGCCAAGCATCCCCAGTTATTCTGTCCTGCTGCAATCCAAATCCATTTTACAAAACTATACTGTCTCCATCATGAAAATTGTCTTACTCTCAGCATCTCTCAGGGTCAGACCCTTAATCAGTATAAATTGCTTTCAGCTCCGGCAAAGTCTGTAATCTGTAACAATTTGTATGGCCTCATCATTTCACAAAAGCATCATCTCCTGCAAAACTCATCTGCTTTACTGCAGATGAAAAAAGCCCAAGGTATTTTCTTCCCTCAAACCAGGATCTACGCTGTTATTAACAACCACAACTTTAGCAAAAAGCCACCATCTCTTTAGAGGCTTAAATATTTTGAGAGAGAATGCATATTGGAGAGGCATAAGGCCATTTCTGCTCACGAGGTGCAGCTTCTGTTTGCTGCTAGCCCTTTTTTCTTCTCCTGCCAACAGATTTCCCAGGAACAGCTTAAGTTACTGCTTTTAAGGTGGTAGGCACTCAGCTGTGTCAAGACAGGATACTTTGAGTACCTTCTTCTTCTTGGCAGCTCTGTTCAGGGCGGGAGGGTCATTCCAGCCATTCTGAGGCCCTGGAACAGAAAGAAAACAGAGACTTAAGCACCTCGGGAGAGTAGTGATGGCTTCTTGAGCTCAGCTCCCCACTACAGCTCTACCGGCAGGGGCTCGGCAGAGCCTGCCCTCACCTCCCTGCTCTTCTTCCCTTCACTGGGGACCAGAATAGCTCCTGCACCAGCCACAGCATGCCAGCCATCAGACCCTCTGGGCTCTGCACCCACTGTGCAGGTTTGGCATCTTGACCAACAGTTCTCAAGTTTGATAGAAGTTGATAGTTTTTTTGAAAATTTTTTTTTAATTCTCTCGCAGGAAGAAAAAAAAGCCTTCGAGCAGACACACCCTCTGAAGAGGCAGGCAGTTGCCTACCACACCTAGAACACAGCTCTGCTATACAGACTGTATACATGAAGACAGCTTCAGCTACCCGTGAAGGTTTCTCCCATCTGTATCACACTCAAATGAGAACTGGTTCTGAGCTGCCTTTCCCGCCCCCATGATCACTGTAACATTATTATAAACATTAATCAGCAGCAAATATGTCAGAAACCATGGGTGAATAAAACTACCATTAAGCTGCATCCATTTCCCAAGAGCTGCTCTTGCTGCAATTGCATACTGTGATGGATTTATACAACAGTTGACATGTTCCCCAGCAACACAACATAGAGGCGTAAGAGGCAACAGAAGCCTTAAACATTGCAGGCCAGATTACCCAGCCACCCTGGAGATACAAGACAGCCATAAAATCAGGATTCCCCTGCCAGCTACAGCACATTTATGGGTGTTTTTGTCCCAAAAGCAGAGCAGAGCTGCTGGAGCAAGGTGGCAAAATCCAGCTTTTGGCACCAAGGGCAGTTTGTTTCAAACTGGGAGCAGCACAGAGGATGTCTGAGCACGTTCAGTCAGAGCCTGGGGTGTTGTTCCTACCACATCTGATCTTCCAAGAAAGCACACTCTGTGCAGTTGCAAGATTTCTACACCAAAGCTTGCATTAGTGCATTAGAAATAGTTAATCATCTCAGAATGCATGTAACCGGGACCACAGCATTGTATCTCAGCATTACCACAGCCTCGCCGAGTAATCAGGATTTATTGCACAAAGCCACAAAAAGCCAACAAAACCAAATCCCTGCTCAATGGACTTTTTCACCACAGTGTTTTTCACTTAGCAGATGATGAATTCACCTTAGAGCTTAACTTCACTGCAGAATTTGTTCGATTTATCTGAATTTTCATTTGCTCCTGAGCTTTTGTTGAAAAGGTTCCACATCCAGAGCATGTTAAAGGGGTAAATGAAAGAATTTAAAGCCCCTTTCGCATCTGCTTTCTCTTTAACCAAAGGCAGTGCCATCTCCTGGCAGCCATGTGCCCCAGGAGCTCCTCTGTTCCCCCCTTATCCAGAAAATCCCAGAGTATTTCTGATACAGGAAGTCTAACTTCTGCAGTGTTAATAGCGATAACACAAGAAAATATCTCAGACTGTTATTGCTGTTAATTTCCTGGAAAAATTTGCTTTAAAAAGAAAACCAGCATTTGTTTCTGTGGTTAAAAACTCCAAATATGTTATTGGTTTTAATTAAGGAACTGAAAATTAATTTGATTGAAGTCTAATCAGCAAACAGCATCACACTTATGTTCTCTGAAGAACATATGTGTTACTGACATCTGTTCAATTGATTTCATGTAGTGGCTGTAATTATTTTCAGGTTAGGTGGTACCTAGTTCACCTGCGAAGGGAGGGGCCTGGTCTTGAGTTGGTAGACTTTCTGCAGATAAAATGCAAAGAGAACTAAAAAAAGATTTCCATTGAAAATAATAAAACAATTGGTTTGTAATTTCTGACTAGCAATTTAGTTTCAATAAGCACAAGAAGTCAGGAGAAAAAATGCCTAACCTAATTACAATGCCATTTTAGAGACAAGTCATTTGTTCAAACCACCCTGTGGAATTACTTTTGTCTGTCTTCCCTGAAAACGAGCCTGTTGCTCTTTCCATGCAGTTAATCAGTGTTTCTGGTTGTTTCTGACAACTATTGCAGAGTCCTGGCCCACTTTCTTATCTCTTCTGGTGCTCTCATTTTCTATTCCCACCAGCTGATGCAGCCAACAGATCATTGCTCTTTGCAACTTTTCAGAAGATGCTTAAAGTACTTCATTTCAAAGTGGAAGTCAAGCATTTTCCCAAATCAAGGTGTGCTCTCAACTGCATCCAGCCCAGCAAAAGGAGTACGTTCACACTGCAGCTTTGGACCCATGTGAAAAGACACATTGCTTGCTCAGACTGAGTAATAAATCCAAGGGGCAAAACACAGCCGACAAAGCATTTGCCATTTCAAAGAGAAGAGGAACACTGGAGATGAGTGTGCTGCTGTTCCTGGGGTTTGTCTGATGCAGTTCTGGTGCTAACCCTTCCCTTAGCTCAGGTTTGCTCTATCACAATTCCACACAAGATTCAAGATTCTGAAAACTGAAACTCCCTTGAAAGCAGGTTCAAAGACCTATCACAAAACAAAGTGAGATAAGTTGAAAGGGAAATTAAATCTGGGCTTTTCCTGCTTACTGGAGCTCTAAGCACAGCTTAACATATTGATGTTATATGCATTTGCAAAAAACAGAAGATACTTACAGAACTATTTTTTAAAGTGATTTTTAAATCCAAGCCAGTTCAAAGTGCAGGTGCTTTTCAAGACTTCAAATTTGAGATCTTTTTTCCTTCCTGCCTTACCACCCCCCCCCCCCCTCCTTTAAGATAATCATATCTGTGAAGTGATACATGATGTTCTCAGATTGGATCATTCACCACACACAAAAGTGCACCACCACTTCAAAGCCAAGATCAGCATCACTGTTATGCTCTGCACTGGAACATTCAGAGCTACAGGTGAGATCTGCGTCTGGCTGCAGATTTCTGTTGTTTTATGGGATCTCATGCCAAGGGGCCCTTCACAAAGCAATGCAGCTACTCTGGAAAATATGGTGGTGGTTACACATATTAAGCATTACACCATCATTTCTGCACTTACAAAGCAAGCTTTTTCTCTTTGTTTATATGTTTTTTGAAAGGCATAATCCAAAACTGGAAGGAAAGCAGTGTACTTTTTAGATAGCTCTTATCTTTTTTCCATAGTCCGTCAGCCACAGGCAGCAATTGTATGCCAGCAGCCCACATCCATGAGACACCTGGCCTCAGCACCTCACTGTGCCCTGCAGTCCACCCTCTGCATTTCAGCCCAAGGCTGGCATTTGCCAGGAATCAGAGATAATGCCCAGGTTTGGGTTCCTGAAGGCCTGACACTTTGTACTGGCTGCCTTCTTACTACAGCTGCTGGAAAAACACAAGCAGCACCCATAACTCTCAAGAAGTTTTATAAAAAAACTAGTACGGACAACTTTCGATTTTGAAAAGAAATCTGGCAAGGCAATGCAAATAACGACCGCTTCAATTCCCCTTACACTAAAAATGACATGGGCAAGATGTGTTAGACTACTAAGTGGATTATAGAATTTTACAAATCAGGTTTTATTGTCAACGTCCCTAATTTCTATTGCCCAGAGTACAAAGCTTCACCTGCTCTAAGATGCCTCACTGACTACATCCCTTCACTATTAATGCCAGAAACGTAGCAAGTGACAGATCTGAAGTGCCAGCCAGTGACGCAAGTAGAGTAGTAAAATGAATAAGAACCATTTTCTTGTTCCTTGCATTTATTTGGAGGTGCAGAAGCTATGCTGGCTGCATCATAATGTGCTGATTCACATCCCAGGCCCAGAACCCTATCCGGCACCTCTTCCTCTGTTTAATTTAGTAACTCCTCTCTGGCTTAGAGATACAAGTTTGACATGCCCCATAATACAGGGTCAGGAGAGGTCACAGTACAGCATTTCCAAGAACAGAGGGGACGCTGAATCTGGGTGCAGGATGGGAGGGAAAAGGCCTTTTCTCGCCTTGCAGCTGTCCTACACCAATCTTCTCTATTTTTTGACAGAGCAAAAGACAGTTTCTCCCCAAAACACGAGCGTCTGTGTGAAGGCAATGCCATAAAGAGGTGTGGGCTCTCAGCCTCACAGATGCCAGGAGCACCTACTCCTGCTGCCGAATCAAAGACAATTATGCATTTTCTGCACTGCATCACCCCTAACAGACTTTTAAAATAGAGAGTGAGTCACAGTGAGCTCCTTAGTGCCTGTTAGTAGAGCCAGCATCCTGGAATATCCCTCAGGTCCTGCCCGATATTCCCCCTGCTCCCAGCTTCACAGATCTGGTCCCTGACTCTCAGCTGGACCACCTGGATGCAAAGTATGTTTGGCCAGGTTTAAAAAAGGACCGCTCGTACTTCCTGTAGTCTGAAATATGCAAAGCTGCTGTTTCACAGGCTTCTAAGTGAAAAGACAGGTTTGTTGTCACAAGCGAGGTCGCCGTCCCACAGCAAACAGTTAAGTCCAGGCAGTCACAAGGAGACATCTAGCCCCACCTCAGCGCATGCGCTCTCACCATGCATGCTCAAACATGCTCATGTCAGCCACACACACATGCTTTTAATTAAAATTTAGAAAAGAGACATGTAAAAGCATTTCTAAATCACTATCTTTAAAGGCATTCACAGCTACAGTAAATCCCATCACAAACTAAGTGGTTTGGAAAAAAAATATGGAAGTGAGCTGATGCCACAGGAAATGATGTTAGAATTAAATATGCTGTCAATCCCAGGCTTGGAATGCTGCTCACAAACAAGGGACACAGGGACAAATTTTATTTGCAAACTTGTTCTGTGAGGAGAATTGTGATCATCTCCTCTGCGGCAATTAGGAAAGCTTGCTCAATTTTGTAATTTGCCCTCCAGCCACATCGCAGGTTGTGACACTAGCTTCGCAAGGTGTGCCACCATCCACCCACAGCATGTGACAGCCTCACGACAAGACAAGACAACGCTATAGTACCCTGTCTTGGGCAAGGCAAAAGCTCTGTGTTTCTGGCAAGGTCTGACTCACAAGAGAAAGACGACTGTTCACGCTGCCCAGCAAGTGCTCACTGCAGCGAAGTAGCTGCATCATGCCAGCTGCACAGGGGAGATGATGTGTTTTAGAAATGCTTTGAACTGACCTCTAAGCAAAAGCAAACTTTGTATGGAGCATCAACAAGGAAAAGTTGCACATTTAACCGAATGAGTAATACAGCAAAACCCTCCCCCTCCCTGCCTGCCCCCCTGTCCAAGCGCAGACCTGTTCTCTGGGATGCAGGAAGGTCACTGGTTGCAGGCAGAGTACCTGTTGGTCCAGTAGGTAACGCATAAGCCACAGAAGTTGCTGGAGGTCCTGGCCTGCCATGCTGAAAGGATGCGCCAGAAGGAGGAATAGGGAAGGAAGAGACTGGATTCAAGCTCGTTGGGGAGGGTTGAGGCTGCCCAGGGTACAGTGGGGAGGGCATGGAGTGGGCAGGGGCAGAGGACAGGTAGGGAGGGGTGGTGTTAGGGGCAGGGTTTGGGTAAGAGGCTGAAGCAGGGACAGCAATAGGCTGCTGAGGCTGATAGAGAGCTGGTCCCCCTGTTCCACAGGGGTACTGGTGTGCGGCCTGATACGCTACAACAGGGAGAAAAGGTATTCAGTCAGTTAGTTCGTAACAGAGGGGCAGGTTTCACCTGCCTGCTTCCTTTTCCACCCAACTCTCCTGTTTTCCCCTTTCCCCTCAAACCACTTACCAGCTCAGCCAAGCCCTGGCTCTCACAACTCCACCTGCAGTTGCAAGGACTGCTCAAAACCTCAGCCTGCCACAGCGAGCCAGGAAGCAGAGAAAGGACTGTCTTGGCTGGAACCCATTCTCCCCCGTGGGCTGTCCAAAGCCACCATGCCACTTGGGGTGGGGCTGGGTCACACACACACTGCTGCTCTGGCTGTTTTCTGGACCACTGAAATCCTCACTGTGCCACTCAGGGAAGGGAAACCCCCGCCCCAGGTGTGCACAAAGGGAAAGCCTAGGCCACGGAGATGAACGGCAATCTCTGGAAGTGAATGCAAGCTCACAGCCTTGCACTGTGGGCCCTGCAGATTAACTTCACTGCCTCTTCTCTGCCCACCTCTGCCCATTTTTTCCCCTCCCTGATGCTTGTACTTTCAGCCCCTTCTTTGAGAGGGTCAGTGCTCTGCCTCCTTCCTCACTCACCTCTACTACTGCCCCTGTCTCATCATTCCCTTTCCCATCTTCATGGAGTCCCAATGAGAAGCGGATGGCCCAGCCACAGAGATGAGTTGGGTCCCTCTTTGCCAGGCCTGCGCTGCTTCTTGAGGACTCACACTGGGGGGTTTCTGACCCCAGCACACCCTTGGGAAGGGCCAGCTGAGGAGTGAGTCTAAGAGCTGTGGACAGACACCTTTGCAGCGGAGAAGACAGTGTCTGACAGAGGGTGCCTAATGTCTGGACTCCACCAAGAAATGACAATCCTCATACATCATCCCCAGAGGTGGGTGGTTTTTTTTTTTTGCTACCTAAGAAGTGTGGGACTGGCTTGGTCTGAACCCTCCCAACCCCAAAGAGGGGACTGGCTACCTCAAAGTAAACGTGGCTTCATCACCTAGCTGGCCAGCCTGGGTGGGAGGGGGAAGCTGCTGCTACTCACTCTGTGGGTAAGTTGGCCGGGCCCCTCCTTGTGAGTACATGCTGTAATTGGGAGATGGGGCTTGCTGCGGTGGCATGTTGGGGTTAACGGCACCTGGCATGATAAACCCTGGAGGAGGTGGGTTGTCTCCCTGTAAAAAAAAAAAAAGATCGAAGGAAAAAGGGCAGGGGGAGATAAGGATTTAGTCAGTAACAGTAATGCAATGCTGAAGCAGAACTGTAACAAAACGATCAGTTCACATTTAAAGGCTTGAAACCACATGCCCTGGAAGAACCACCAGCACAGGGGCAAATGTCTCCAACCACCCCAGTGCCTTAGGATGCCCAGCACAACACTGAAAGCACAGCTTCTATGTGCAGTAACTTCAGCAGCAGCAGAGCAGCACACAGCTTCCCACACAAGGAAGAGGTCCTTGCCAGTGCTGCCTGTTATTCAGGCAGTCTGAGAACACCCTGCCATCCACAGCTTTCAACTGAACAACTGAAACATTAATTTTGAGGCTTCTAATTTCCATGGGAAAGAGGGAAAAGAAAAATACCATCACACTTCAAATATTCCAGTGTGGGGCAAGGGCTGGGGACGCTCAGGGCACACTGAGCTCCCACTCAAGGCTTTCCAGAGTCACTCATCTGGGTGTTGGTGGGAAAAAACCTAACATGAGACACAGAGGAGCAAAACCAGAGCACATGTGGAAGCTGCTCCTTTCGTCTATCCATACCAGACGGTGTCCAGCACACAGACTATACCAGGGGACATATTAGGGTGGAGCAGGGGCTCAGAGAGGAATAATGAAGGTTATACCTGTGTGTCAGAGGGACAGCCTGCAGGAGGATGGCTGGGAAGGGCAGTAGGAGTTTTGTTACTCCAGGTAGTGACAGTAGGGGCAATTCTAACCTGAATTGAACAAAGAAATACCAATCATGGAAAACAAAACAATAAAAAAAGTCTGAAGGGTTTCACAAAACAAGACGCAAAGTAGTGAACACAAAATAGTTTGCATGCTGGTACTTGTAACACAGCCATAAAGTCTCAGAGGAAGAAGGAAAAGTGCATTCAAGACAGACTAAATGACTGTGCTGGAGCTGAAGTGAATTGCAGAGTGAGGATAAAGCACAGCAGAGATGCAGGTACAACAGGCTATGGAGCAAGTGCAGTGTTACACGTGCCAGTGAGCCCGGTCTGCCTCTTTCATCACATTTTCCTATTGCAGAAACTCCCCCAAGACTACTGCATGACATCAAGCATCACTAACCACATCTGGAAGTCCCAAGTTCCACGTTAAATTCAAACATACCGCCACACACAAAAGCAGTCAATTTAAATCGAGCTTAGGATGAATTAAAAAAGGTTGAAATCTGACATTTAGATCTTGCACATGCACATACATACATCTTAATGCTAAATGCTTCCCAGCCAGTCTTCCACAGCTCCTTTCTGCTATCTTCTTTCTTTGCCACTCCAAAGCCCTTCAGTTCCATACAACCACTACTATCTTTCTGATGTGACAGAAGCCAAGAACCTCCTATGCCTGTGACATCCCTGGGCAAGAAGAAGGTCTGCTGCCCACCAGCAGGACACACAGCTGGGGTCAGGAGCCTGACATCCCACCTGAGCGCAGGCAGAGGGAAAGCTGCAGCCCTGAAGTCCTGGCTGGCTCAACTGGCTTCATGCTGTCCGTCTCTAACCCTGTGCAATGATGGGCTAATGGTGTAGTCAGCTGCACAACCACCACTGTTGATGTTTGCATAACTCATCACTGGACTCATCTAAAAGACTCTTCTATCCCCTTTCATGCCTATTTTTTTCAGATGAAAAAGAAGGTTCAAAAACGTACACTGAAAGGAAACCAAGTTTAAGTACATGTTCCTGTTTGGGACAGCAGTTAAACGAAGGCCACCTCAAGCCTGAACAAGCACTGCGTACACAGTTTCTTAAAAGAAAATCAGACAAAACAAGTACCTAAGGACTCAAATATGTCATCCCTTTCTGTTCTGGTTCATCAGCATACTGCTGGGCACCTTTCCGACATGGCACCAGCCCTCTTCAAGATCTTTCTGCTAAGCATGGGCTCCCTGGAAAGCCAAGAACATAGCAGATAACTCACTTGCACTGTGCTTGTGGGGTTGTGATACACCCCACCTTTTATTAACGAGCACGGCTTGCTTAAATAATAGTTTGAGGTGTCCTTGAAACAGTGGGAGAAAGAGGGAGCTCTGGTTTGAGAAGCATTGCTAAGCTCGCGCCATCTAGAGGAGAGCTGCTATTGTCCGCGGCCAAACGGGAAACCCGCCGCGCTGCTGCTCATGGCAATTCAGCGCTTACAAGGAGGAAGGTCAAAGACACAGGAAGGAGTAGCAGAGTTAATTATCGGCAGTGGTGCATTTCCAATCATATGCAGTGGTGTTAGCAAGTAAATCTTGTATGAATGCCTTGTCCCTTCTGAAATCTACTTGTTAACACCCTGGAAAGAAGGTGAAGACACACACAATTGTTGACATCAAGAGGGAGAGAACAAAGCCTGACTCTGCCCTGCTTCTCAGCCCTTCTTCCTTCCTGCCCCCATTTTTCTGGCAGGCAGCATGGACAGAAACCTGCCTCTGCTTGTGCCAATCTCCTCTCTGTAAGGAGAGTACTTGCAGCACGGACACAGCTCCACTCTCTGAAAAGCCCAGCCTAGTACCCCTGCGTCCAGCAGGGACAGATGAGCTCCAGCGTGGTGTTGAGGGATTAGGGACTTGGCAACGCTCTTTCAAAGCGGGCACACAGCTAGGGCTGCCCACTGCACCACACTCCTGTGGTGGCCAGCGTGGTCTGATGCAGTGTCATCCTCAGGCTAAAGATAAAACCCAGGGCATCCCACCCCGGCCCAGTTCTCCTCTTCCAGTCTGCGCAGCCCCCAGGCTTCCTTATTAGTCCCATACTCACCGAGTCTTTCTTTTTGCACAGCTCTCAGCTCAGGCCTGCCTCCCCACTCCTATCTCACCCCCTGCCTGCGCTGTCCCCCTGATGCCTGGCTGGGAAGTTGTTTTCATTGTAGGCTGTACCCACAGCTGCTAAAACAGGCCCTGCATTTGCTGTTGCCACTGTTCAGCAACTTTGGCAGCTAACGTCAGAGCTGGGGCAGGGAGGGGGGCCAGAAATAGTCAGCCCCAGAAGAGGCTGGTGAGCAGCAAGGGCAAGCCCAAAGGCCTGCAAGGATGGGATGACATCAGGGACTATGAAAGCAAGCACAGAAAAACCCTGCAGTGCTCTCCCACACTGTCACCCTTGGCACTGAAGCACATTTGTAAATAAAGAGGGAAAACACCTGATCTTCAGAAGCAGGCTACTTGACAACTTGTTTAACAGATGTTTCCAGACAAGGAATCGAGGAGGCATCTGTACTGCCTGAAAAGCAGCACCAACTACTTCCACCACAGGACTCTCGGTAGGAGTACATCATACAGCCCCAGCTCAGACCAAGAGAAAGGAAAAAAAAATTCCTCCATCCGTCACTCTCCAGAACTCAAGCACCACGTCTCTCCCTGACTGCTGAAAAGCATTTACCTGTTGGTAATACTGCTGGGCTGGAGCCTGGGGCCCTTGCATCTGTCCAGCCACAGGGCCAGCTTGTCCTTTGGGCACGGGTTGTCTCTCGTACGGTGCCTTGAGGACCTCCTGTCCCACTGGAGCCTCCCCTTGGGCTCTGCAAAGTCTGTCCCGTAACAGCATGATGTTTGGCTGCAATTAGAAAAGGACAGTGAAAGAAGGTTACCCACCCAGTGCATCACACTAAGAGGCTAACTGGTCACATGCTAATGAGTGCTCTCTCAGAAGCCTGCTCTGCTTTATGAGATTGGAACAAGTCTTTTCTGCATGAGACATGGGACCACTGGAACTGCCTTACATGTACCCGCCTCCCATCTTGGGTTGCATCATTCCCAAGCCAGCCTATCTATGAATACCAGCTGATGAAGGATGAGAAATCAAAAGAAAACCACCAACCAAGTGTCAAAGTACACATTTCGCTATGTTTGGCTTGCAGGAGGGACAGCTGCCCTTTTGGCAGCCACTGGCTGCTGCAAGGACAAGGGTGTGCAATGAAGAGGAAGAATAAGGCAATACACTTCTGCCAGCTCAGTGAGGCTAACGGAGGGAGCGAGGAAACAGCCCGACCATCACATCCCCAGGTACATTTCAAATGGCAGCCCTGCTGGCTAACTGCACCATTCAGAGACCTTTGCTCAAAGTACACTTGCTCAGACAGGGAGAAGGAGTAAAAAAAACCTGAATGCCCCGTACCTGGTTGGTGTTCGTAGGGAGGAAGGTCAAAGCTGCAGCAATGCTGCCCTGTGAAGCCAGGAGGTTGGCATACTGGCTCATCTTCTCAGCCAAAAGGGCCCCCACAGCATTAGGGTCCACAGCCTGGGTGAGTTGCACAGCTTTGCGCAGGATTACAACTTTCTCTATTAAATCCTGGAAGGTCAGAAAAAAAACCCAAGTGAGAACAGCAAGGTGAAGTAGGCCCTGGCTAACAGCTGTCACGGAGAGCTGTTCCTCAGGGCAGCCCTGCAGAACCCCTCTCACCCAACGGGAAGCCCAAGCCAAGTGCAGGTTTCTAAAACAGTTACAGCTACACTGAAGACAGCTTCTCTAGCATGTGAGACAACAGAACATCAACCAGCAGCTGTGCACCAATGACTTTTAACAGCAAAGCCAAGCGGTGCACCGGGTAGAGCTCAAAACCAGAAGACCCGTTTTTATTAAACAGGATTTCAGGGCCCTATCAGCAATAAGAGTATGCTTTCATAAAAACATCTGGTAAGAGCCATGAGAGCAATCTGAAAACATTATGCCCATCACTGCTGTTAATGCTGGGGTGCCACACATTGATTTGCAGCATTTTAGTAAGTCAGTTCTTAACCATCTTGAACAAAAGATCTAACTCCTCCCTTGGGAGAGTTATCCATGGTTTTCTGGTTGTTACTGCAAAGATGGTTTTCCTGATATTCACCACGAATACCCCTCATTTTCCCTTTCTTGAACATCCCCAAATACCAGAGCTGGTCTTGGTTGGATTTCCTCCTACTGCTGTTACAGGAACATTTTCTGGTCAGTCTCCTCAGGTTTTTCTTAGTCTCACTGTATTATATTGGTAGATACTACAAATACTCGTTTGCCAATATTAACACTCAATAGCTCTTTAAAATCTTTTAACAGATTTAAAGAGTATACCACACAGCATTTCAACCATACATCACTAATAAGGACTGTTTAATAATTCATTTTTGTTTTTCCTAACAAATCAGCACCTCAAAAAAAGACAAGGAAAAAAATAAATCAAGATAACCAACAGCTTCTATGACTTTCAGATGTTCCACATCACAGTAAACGATTAGCTTAATTATGACTAACTGTTTTTCAATTCTAGTGTCTGAGAAAACAAAAGCAATGCAATCAAAATGCAAATTCAAACAAGGTGAATCTGTAACTGAAGCCCTCAAAATCAAAAGACTGGAAAGAAATGTTGGTAATTCAAAACTGGAGAGAGTTAATAATGTGAAGCAAAATTCACATATACTCCAGTTCCTTCAATTAACTGAACAGAGACTCACAGCACTGTCCAGTAATATTAAATACTTTCTAAAACTGGTCCTTCTAAGGCCCTGAACAGTTGGAAGAAACTAAGATTATATGTAGAATAAATTATTCCATAACTGCTTCATCTCACTGTCATCAAACCTATTCCCCCAATACATCTGCTATATGCAATATATTTCACTGCTGGCAACTAAACCCTGCATGTACAAGCCTCTAGAGAAAACTCTTCTGGAACCTTCCTACAACTTTCTTCCCAGATTTAACTCTAATTTATTAGATTTCTTCCCCTGGACACCCAAACCACCTCCTCCAAAAGCAAAAACGTCCAGGTATTCTCCTATTGCAAAAAGTCCAAGTGTTCAAAGCCCCTTCTTTATCAAAGCACCTCTAAGCCCTACAACTACTTTGTTACACAAGAAGCTTATTAGCACGATTACCCGAAGAACAGAGCAGACACAAGGGCCATCATGTTTCATAACTCATATTCCAATATTATATTTAGGTGTTATTTCTACAGAAGCCACCCATTCCAGAAGGAAAAAGCTTGATAGCTGTGTGTATCTCAGGATGCAGGCAGCACCAAAGCTCTACACTAAATCATTTAAGTGCCAAATGACTGCAGCATGTTACTTCCAACACCTTAATGAAATTACCAACCTGGAGGGACAAGGGGCTGTTTCCGTCCCGCGCTTTGGTCCAGCAAGCAACAAGTTTTTCCACATTGCCAGCACAAATGTAACAGAGACAAGCCTGTGTCTGCAGAAGGCTGTCTCCCTCGCTTTCCAGCCTGTTACCCAGGAGATCTAGGAAAAATATGAACAAAGAAGATGCTGGTGAATCACTTTGTTGATCCCTCCTTACTGCCGAGGCTGGGGAAGCCTGCAAGGCCTGTTGTGTCTCTGCTCACCACAGTAAGGAGGAATATTGCCTCTGGGCTCCATTGCTAAGGACATACTCTGTTGTCCAGCACAGATTGTCTCACAGGATAATCACTTCAGAAGTAGCTAGCATCACAGTATCAAGGACTTGTCAAATGCCTACAAACCTGAGACATGTCAGAGGGACCAATCCATCTGCCAATACGGCAAAGGACAAGAAGCTAGGGTTCAATTTCCCCTCTGCCACCCAGTTTTCACAGTCCCTCATTTCGGGGGCGAGGACAACCCAGGTGCACAACTGGCCAAGGAACTGTGAGCAAAGCAGTGATACTGCCCTGGGCTGATATGTGCTGAAGTTAGTCATACAGCTCCCTAGACACCGTGGCTGGCATTTGAGGGGTACAGGGGTGTCAGGCACACAGCTATGTGCAATATAACTTCCCCATGGGTTAAGACCAGCCAGCTGTCTTGTCATGCAGCACACAATGAGGGCAGGTATACTTGCTGCTTGCGAGAGTAGACTCCTTCCACAAAAAGTCAAAATTGCTCTTGGGAAAGAATAGCGAAGTGCTTTGCTGAAACATTTCCAACACTGTCCCATGCACAAACACCAAGGCACTGTTCCCTTGGATGAGACACCTGTCACATCAACATCACCATTACCCATCTGGAAATGGTAAGAAGCTGGCACCTGTGCAGTACACAGACAAGGCCAGGACACAGTTGCTCACAAGGGTCTGGATTCTATGCCCAGAAAAATCAGGGAACATACTGGGAACACAGCACCCCAGAGGTTCCTCTCCTCCTCTGCAACAGGACTGAAGAACTGTATTATTCATCAAAGCAGCTAGACAGGCATAACAATAATTGACTGGAAGGAAATCCACCATGGCGAAGCATAATTTTGCTATAAGTGGAATAAACAATGTTCAGTTCGTAAAGTGTGCTTACCACAAAGGGCTGCAAACTCATCTGGCCTGGCATAAGTGAGCACAGCTGCCAAAGCTTCTCTCCAATTCTGCAGATCACAAGATTGCACGATCTCTTTCCAGTTCTTAGTTACCACTGCAGTGATGAGCTAGACCAGAAGGAGAGAGACCACAGTTAAGATCTTGTTAGGGTTACCTTTGTTTTTTAGGATACATTATAATTTATATCCATTCAAGTGCACTCATCCCAGCTGTATCCAAGCTCATGGCAGATACTGCACTGCAATTCAACAGCTATACAAGAGTACATTTTACTTCAAAAGGAATTCAGGGAAAAATCACAAAACAAGCTCAGATAGCATAGACAGGCCTGTCATTCTTGCTACAAAACATGCAAGAAGGAATGCACAAATCTGTGCAAGCTGGGATTGCTGCAGGTGGTTTTCAGCACTGTTTTTGCAGACAAAGATAACATACCAAGAATTTAGCTATAAATCTCTACACAATGCCCAACAAGGGGTATAAATTTGTTTGTCAAACTGTTTCACTCTGCTTTAAGCTCTTGGCCTCAGGCTGATCAGCAAGGGGCAGTTAAAAAGGCTGCTCAAAGGAAGCAGCAAGTTGGCAGCAGTATCAGCCTGAGCTGGCCACAGTATCTCTACCCTGCACCCACACACAGGCTGCCTGTCCACAAGCCCTCAGAACAGAATTCCAGTTCTCTCCATCTCACACTCTGCCTCCAGTCATTTTGCTTCAGACCAAAGACAGACTTGGCAGCTGTGCTGCTCTTTAGTCAACAAAGCCCTTGTCATGCCAAGACTTCAAGCTCACAAACAGCTGAACAAGCAGTAAGTGTGCAGTTTGGGACCAGAAAAGAAAAAACCCACACCTGAACAACAAACACAAGGTCCTAACTACAAGGTCAACACTCATTTGTTAGCACAGTCACAAATAACGAGTCAGCTCTCCTTAAAAATACCTCTTCCTGAAGGATGAACTACAGTGAAGAAGTTTCCCATGCACTACACAATTCTCCTTCCTCTGATTAGGCCAGAGGCAGGAAAGGAGCTGGGAGCAGGGGAAGAAATCCTGAAGAGTTTTAATACTTGAGATTTTCCTCTTTTCCACTCTGTGTCCACTACTAGAAACACAAATTGTTCCTATGTCAAACTGGATTGTGGGTGATGACCAGCAAGATCCCACTTACAGACCCCTGCCTGTCGTGCTGCACACCATAACTCCCCAGCTGACTGTGCTTTGTGGCCTTCAGCCCTGCTGCAGGGAAGCACTGAAACCCATGCCCATCTTTGACAAGGGACTGATAGAAAGTGACCATGAGCAGCTTTCTCCCCTCCTCTAAAAGCAGCCATCCTTGTTAAACCAATTATCCCGTGGCCACTTCTTTTAAGGCCACTTCTCCCGTTTCAACCTTCTGTTGCTACTTTCACATCAGTAGTAAAAAGAGATTTGTACGAGCAATCTCAGCAATCCCTAGCACTGTAAAAACCTGAAGAGAATAATAACCAGCTGACCATAATGCGCTGTCTCCTAGGCAAAGGGTGATTGATCTACCCTGGGCATACTTCACTTTCTTCTACACGGCGAAACGAAGCATCCACAAAATCTGTTAAGACTGATTACAGGCAGAAGTCAACATAAGGCTGCTGGCACTGAGCATGGGTCATGCGCAACTCTTGAAAAATTTAACAAAATAACAGACTTGAGATGTGTGCTGCTTGAGATATTTATCTTTGTCAGTGAGAATCTACTTGTGTATACGAAACTCTGACACTGGAGACAAGGTAAAGAATACTCCACTTGTGTATTCATATCTGGGTAGTGTGCCTCTTCTCTCCTTATCAATGCATTAAAAAAGATTAACGGAAATCCTTCTGCTCTGAGATCTTGTGGATGATTTGAATGCTTATTAGCTTCTCACAGAAATAAACTATGAAACAGCAAGAAAACTTTTAAGGTAAAAAAGTTGCCATCGTAAGCGAAAAAAACATACCCTGGTAATTTTGCTCTGCATCTTGGCAAAATACTTTTCCTGTGTCCTAGAAAGCAGCTCTTGTCCACCTGCGATGGCCAAGATAATGGCATCAGCCATGCGGTTGTCGTGCAAGCAGAGATCCACCGCGCTCTCAAAGTTACCCGTCAGCAAAGTCTGGGTAATCAAACCGTCCACATCTGCAACAAGAGAGGAGAGCATTTTTAAACAATGGCACAAAAGTCACTTAAATATGCAACAGCAGGTGATTCTGTCCAACTGCACAACCCTGCGCAAAGCTCTCTGCAAAGCAGCCTACTCCAGGCAGGTACTTGCAGGGATGTTCAAGCCCATCTCCAGTCTCAAACACACTGTGGTCCCAGCCACATCATGTGGGGCACTGCCAAACGTCACATACCTTGCTGCTGAGCAAGATGCTAGTAAATGCTAGCAAGATACTCAAGGTCTAAATGACCTCTAAAAAAACTACTCTGCATACAGTGCCAGATACAAAGTCAAACCTAGACAGGGATCAATGGCTTCTGTGTTATTTAAGATCCTCTGGGAGCTTCTGTACAAACAGTGACGCTAGCACTTCATGCCTGATTAGGTGTGTGTGCTTTTACATCACAAGTAACTCAGAGTAGCTGCATTTCAGCCATGGGTTATATGAGTGCTGTATACTTCCTTTCCTTCCCTACAACTGTATTTTCAAGTGCCTCGAGACTGCTGTAAAATGAATGGAGTTAAGAGGCAGGTCATGGTAATTCTTCTGTACAGAAATTGCCTTCTCACTGGAACACCAGTATCAACATCAGTATTAATAAATATCAGCAAATACAAGGAAATCTATTTCAAGGGTTTTTTACCTCCACTAACAGAGATGTTGAATGTCGTCTTTGCAGATCCCTCAACTTCTGCTTCTTGTTTATGGTCCTTCACTCTCTAAGAGAAAGGAAAAGTGTAATTTTTGAGATTAGGTAAACACTTGGAATACACATTTAAAAAAAATTGGCTCTTGCATTACAAGTTGAAGACAGAGCTTCAGACAACCAGTCACCTAACAGACCATTAACTTTGTACAGGAAGAGCATCCTGTAATTTGTTAGGACACTGTTTCAGCACTGAATAATCAGCTTCTCCTGATGCCTGCACAAAGTCATCTCGTAAAGACACTGAGAAAGGCCTGGTCTTATCAAAGCACCTCCAGTGCACGTAAACACACTGATAAAAATCACTGTTCTGAGAGATCAGAGCAGGCCATTTTTTAAAATGAATGCCAAGGGTGAAAAAATGCTGTAAGCCCCAGATTTCTATGCACCAGGGAAGGCTTACACCAGCACAAGTGTGCATACCTAGAGATCACAAACACCAGCAACCAGACACCTGGATCCTGGGTACCGATTCGCATATGTTCACCTATACCCAACCACACAACACAGTCACAACCACACAATAAGAAACCTTCTCCCTTTCTTCCTCTTTCAACTTCAACCCCTTACCAAGAACAGTCAGTCTATGATAATGCTACCTAGGGTTTGCTTCCCTTAGACTTTCAGCTCCTCCTTGAAACATTCTGCACTAGGCATACAACCTAGTTTAATTAAGCAAAACACATGAACACATGCTTAATTTTCAACAGAGAAGTCCAGTGTGGTCCAAAAAGATTTCAGTGTGCACTCGGTACAGCAGTGCTCAGCAGATGGAAGCTGCTTTTTTTATAAATCTCCCCAAGAATTAAGACAGAGATCATTTGCTTCAAGTACTTGGATTTGGGGATTTCAAACAAAAACTTTCAATGATATAAAAATAATACCAAGAGGGAAGTGTGTCTCCACCATCAATCATCACAGCACAGCCTAGGAAGAGGGCAGAAATTGTCCCACAAACTGCCTCCTCCGTCATAAGCCGGTGCACTAGTACACGCGGTGGAAGTTCAGGAGTCTGCAGAGAACACTCTGCTTATATGCTGATCGGTGAAGCTTTATGTTTAACTCATGAAAGGAGGCAGCATCTGGAAAATTATTTTGCTGTCAGAAAAAGCATCATGTGCATTTGGTATCAGTGAGATTATGTTGTGACTATCACAGGAATAATGTGCCCATCCAGTTACTTTATGGGTGTGACAGCACACCCGTGATGTATCAGCAGTGGCTTCAGGCCAATCTCTCAAATATTTACTACCTATGCTGGCAGGCTAAGGTCATGTTTGGCTGTGAATTCTCTGCCAGAAGAGACATTTGTTATGAGACGTCTAATGTCTCCATGACTGCATACAGTGAAATCCTCACGCAGTCAGATACACGTGCCTGCCATTACAGTGTGTACTGAACTAACAAGCACCTAACCTAAGGACAGTGCTCTGTTTTGGTGTCCTTAAGAGGCTGTTATACGCACCACTCCAACATGCATTAGCCATCAACTACCATCCTCATCTTCACAGACAACTGCAGACAGGCATCAAGCACAGGTCTGAGCACAAGGAGTGTAGGTAGTTTTGTGCTAACAGTGCAAATTTTAACCCAGAAGGGATACTCAGGGAACAGAGGAAAGTGAAGCTGGCCTGTTCACACAGCGATAGTAGTGTTTTCAATGCTATTAATCACACATGGCAGAAGCTGAGTCCTTAGTCCTAATTATAGACTTGTCCCCACATTTAAAACACAAGGGCTGAAACAATGCTGCTCAAATAGACAGAAATGAACAGAAGATGTAGGATTCCAAAGGCAGATGTGGAGCACAAATCACCTGTGATAAACATGGCTGAACTATCAGAACAGTTTTTTGTAAGACAGCTAGCTACCAAAACCCTGATACTCTCTGTTCAGGTGCAAAGGGGATGGATGGCACCGTGATGCTGGTGGGAACAGTTCAGAGAATGAACATTCCCCTTCTCTAGTACCACAGCCGCATTTCTGCAAAGGGTTATACCTAGAAACAGGGCAATAATAAGTTGAAAGCTTGGTAATAATCAGAGTTTGGGAAGTAAGGAACAAGGAAAGTTGGCAGGAGGGAGGATGCATTAGAGTTGTGGCAGCAGATCATTTAGTACGTTAGGAAAATGTCAGAGTGAAAATTATGGTAGAATTAAGTCCCCGAGTCTGGTGCCATCTGTACTACTGTTACAAAACAAGCTCGCTCTTCATTGCCACCAAAATCTATTCAACATGATGTCTGAGGCTGATGAAAATTCTCAAGCAACTTAACCAGAGCCCACGCTTCACTCATTCTAAGTAACTTCTTGTACGTCCATATATCCTCAACATTAGGAAAAGGTAACAAAATAAAATGCTCTTAATAGTAACAAAGTAAATACACAGGAGGTCAGCACAGTTGCTCAAGAGGGCAACAGATACCTGTCCCAAGGACTGCTCCTCAGTAGCCTGGCCTTCATCCCCCTCGTTCAGCGTGGATTCATCAGATTCTGCAGGAGCCTTCAGCAGAGAGAAGACACCATAAAAAAAAAGCCACAAAAAAGGGAAGAAATAGTTCGCACTGCAGAGGATAGCCACCTTCCCACAAACAAGAGCCAGAACTAGACTGCAAATCGCAAAAATGCATTGTCAATATATGCTTGAGAATGACAAACATGGTAGAGGCTCTCCATTTCCTTACTTTCCTTCATTACACAGTACTTCGTGCTGTTTTTATCTTAGCAGCCTGAAAACATGCAGCAAAATTTTTCTTCCTCATTAGGCAACTACAGATGACATGAGAAATGTCTGCGACACAACAGCAATGCAGTCCCCCTGTTGTAGACTCATGCCATGGCAATCACAACAGGCAAGGCCTGAACTGTATTTATCACTTGCGGGGAGGTGTTACAGCATCAGATGCATTCCTGCTTTTTTTAAAACTTGCAGAAGGTGCTGCTCTTAAAACCAGCTGCCAGGCAGCAAGGCTCTGCCCTGCCTCACAGACAGCAGCACAGTGTCACAGTAGGTAAGACACAGGTGGAGGGACACCACTGAGACCCTGAATTAAAACCTCTGACAGAGCCCTTTGTTGGGAAAGGTGGGGACGTTTGAGTGGGGAAAAAGTAGTTGTTCTTTAAAGTAAGTATCTTTATCCTACTGAATGTAGGAACTTGTCATATGCTGGGTCATTTGTGACTGACTTTGTGACAGCTACCAAGCAGAAAGAAAAGTTAATCTTATTTTGCACATTACCATGGCATTATTAAACTAAACCCAGAGCTGTACACATGCATTTGCTTACCTCTCCCGAGTCACCATCTGCAAGACCCTCTTTATTCAGAGCAGATGTAATCTAGAAAACAACCAAGATTTAAGTAAGTGCCCTTTTATTTTCGAGAGACAGACCTCTCACTGATGTCTCAGATTGCTAAACTGGCACATGTAGCTATTATGTTGCTTGCAGAACAGTTAATATGAAACTAAAGCCATTTCCTTTCCCAGTCTGGCGGTGCATTTACTGCTGAGCCCCCTGCACCCCAAGCTCTGATGCAAACAACAGCTGCTTTATGCCTTTAAACCTTTAATTGTTAACCCAATGGCCTCAAACCTCACTAGAGCTGCTGGAAACCACAGTAATAAAAACAGTATCAGAGCATACGGGACAAACCCCTCTGTCTGCTCCTGTTAGGGAAAATGAACAATCCTTGTGGAGCAAGAAGCCTGTCAGGAAGCTGTGGTTTCAAGCACAGATGGCATATGGCTGTGGGCTAGGATTTTCCAAGCTACAGAAGAGTTAAAATGCCTATCTTTTACTGCTTTACAAGCAAATCTTAACACCAGATTCAATTAGGGCCCTCCAAACCACCATTTAACATATAGAGTTTAGAATACACACAGAAGATATATTAGTTCAGTATCCAGGAGCCTGGGTTTCCTAATGCTGCTAATGTCATCTACTGCTTTTAGCTTTGCAAGGCTTTATTTTACCCTTGTAGGCTGGTTTTCACAAAAAGCTGAGCTCAAACTGCTGGAGGTATTTTTTCTTTTTTAATCATTAGCTTCCAATGGAAAGGTGAAATCCAGGACTGGACTTGCATGTGAGAATCACAGGTTTTAAGATTATAAAACCCAAACCCCACCATGTTCTTAATGGCTTGTTCCAAGAAGCTGAAATCTGTGACCCCTTTTCGCTTTCCTTACCCTACTACCAGTAACATGAACAACTCAAACCACAACTTGTTTATCCTCTGGGTATCACAAGTTTTCAGACTAGCTGTCTCGTATTGTTTCCTGACACTAAAAACCATGGATTCAACTTCAACATGGAACGCTTTGTTGAGAAACAGCTACATGAAAACATGGCCTTACAGCTTCCCTCATCTGTTCCTCAAGTACGGAAATAATGGCATAGGCCCAGCGTTTCAGGCCTCTCAATTCAGCTATGCCCATTTTCCCAGCTTCTCCCCATGCCCTGGGCATACCAAACCCAGAGCAATAGTGACAGTGGGCTCCAGTCTGCATGAGGCTGCCCCACAGCACCACCGCTAAATTTCAACTGGATTTTCTAATTGAGATCTGCTTTTCAAAACCAGGACTTCCCTTGCTTTGCTTGCCTCTGACTCATGCAACAGAAATTTAGAAGCTGAAGACAGACTTAGCAAAGCCATGATTTTTTCTGTAATCATAATAAATGTGTCCTGGACGCCACTTAATTCATAAGCATGACGACATTGTTAAGGAGCCAGTCTTTGAAAATAAAACATTAGTTTGATACAATGAAAATAAATCAAACATTCAAATCCACTGAATCAGAATGGAAGAAATACTAGACAGTTCCTGAAAACAACAAAAAGCCAAAATGCACAGCCAGGTATCCCTCTGTAACACTGAGGTAAGAATCCTCTTCCAACTTAAAGGTGTGCAAGTTGCCTCCTGGTAATCCAAATTTTGCCTTTCCAAACATAACCAGTTTTGGTCTCTGTGGTTGTCTTTTTCGTAAAAATGAATGGTGACCCACACAAAAAAAGTAATCCTTCATGTTTTCCAGGATAGTTAATGAAACCCTGAAGACTGCTTACATATTCTTCAACCAGAAAGCCTAAAACCAGACCAGATTCCATGATGCTAAAAGTAGAGGGATGTCAAACGAAGTTACATTAATAGCTTGAACTAACAAATATCAAAGCTTCTTGATGGGTAAGTATTTCAGATCAACATTGGACAGTCAGATGCAGACACGCCTCTGAAGTCTGTTGCATGCTTTGAAATTTTCATTCAACATCCACATTGCAAGATGACAATGCTAATAAAAACCTCAAAGCAGCAAAATGCTTGCTGTAAGAATTCCAAAGTTACTCATGAATTGTTTATCTAGACAAAATTTAAAAAGCAGAGGACTATTTCTAGTGTGCTTTGAAACAAAGGAACAGTTGTATTATTTAGGGAATTCAAGTCAGCCATGTTTAAACAGAGGTCCCGGCACCATGGGTAACAGTTGTATTATGGCTACTTAGTATTTGACAGTGCTGCAGCTCTCCATCTGCTGGGAAATACACCAAAAATACTGTTGTATAAAAGTGTTTATTGTACTGAATAGCCTGTGGATACTGCTAAGTGCTCTTCCCACGAGTAAATGAGTACTTCGATCAAACATGGCATCGTCAACATTTTAGGCTATACTCTGTGGATACACCCATCAGTAAAGCATTTAACACAAGCGCAGCTTCCAGGCATATTTACCTTCTTCCTCACGTCATCTTTCCTGTATCCCAAGAGCTCAAGGTATTTAACACGGGAATCTTCTTCAAAGTTCACCTTCAAAAGAAGTTAAAGAATATATTGCAATTCACAATTTTTCCATTTTCTCCCTTGCTGGCTTTTTACTTGACTGGCACAAATTACCCAGTAAGAGCCAGTGACTGGGGAGACAGAGTGTAATGAAGAGAACTGAAAAGGTCTTGAGTGGCTTGGGCATTCAAGCAGTTAAGTAAAGCTTCAACCTGGTTATTGCAGGTGAACTATCTGCTTATCTGTTTCACTTTGAAACCTCTAAATGATCATAGTGAGCAGTGAAAAGCACATCTAAAGCTATCCCAAAGCTTTACTCCTTCTCACCAGCTCCCTGCACAAAGATGTACTGGTGGGGGATGTCAAAAAACACAGGATACCTTCCTGCAAGCTTTGGCTTCTGCCATGATTTCTCACAAACACTGCCAACAGCCCTGGCCTAGAGGACCCTCTCTCCTGGTGGGCCACCTCCAACAACAGGGCTTATGGTATCTAATCCCACAGCCTACACTTTTTGTTCCCAGCATCTCTTCTGCTATAATCTGCAGAAGGAATCATTTCTGCACCATCTTTTCAAGTCAGTGGGGAACTCCTGAACTGCTGTTATCCTGTTACCTTTAAGAAGGCCCACACGTTTTTCTCAAAGTCAGCCTGGGCCATGTCAATTTTCCTCTGGCAGTAGCTGACAAAGCCTTCAGATTGCACAGCCTCCTGCAGCTGGTTTGAGCGGGCCAGGAACTCCTCCTCTGTAACGACCTGGCTCACGTAGACATGGTGACGCTGCTGCTGCTGCTGCTCAATGCCTGGCTGCTGCTGAGATTTGGCATTCTCAAATGTAACCAGCTTGCCTCCAAACTGGAATTGAAGTGAACATGCAGTATATAAAGACGTAAGTATACACTGAAGTGTATACAAAAAAGTATGATACACATACGTATGCACGTGGTTTTATATAGCATATATATGCTTATCATCCAACAGACTAACATTCCTGACATCAACTCAATGACCCACCCCGCTTCTCCCCTATTTCTAGGCATGTAAGAAGCTTGCTGGATAAGTGGGTGCACATTTAATAAGACTGATGAGCAGCTGCTCCTGTGCCTTTCTTCCTCCAGCAAAAGATTGACTAGAAACTGAGAACTAGAGCTGTGGGTCTGTACAGTGCCCAGCATAAACCCAGTATCTCATTATATTGCAATGTAATTAACAAATAAACCTGTGCATCGTTAAATAAATGTTCAAGTATGATGTCTACCCTGCTCTTGGCAGACTGTTTACTAGTTAAAAGCCTACCGAGAGATGGGCAGTAAGTTTATCACCATTTGGAGAAGTAAAATAAACAGAAGAAAAAATTTAGAAATGGCTTGTAATATTATTCCATTTTACAGCTTAAAGTTAATTTACACAGGCCAGTCCAGTAAATGACAAAGTAAGCATTGCAAAAAGACTACCCAAGAAAAAGACTGACAGCTGGCCCCTGGAAAACCAGGATGAATGAGGGAGTAAACAAATTTATAAAACGACACATCAGCCAGTGGCTAGGCAACCGCACTTCTGGGACAAAACTGCATATAATTTGTGCATCAGATTGTGAATAAGCAGACATACAATGCTGAAAATTGGTAAGTATTTTGGCAAAGAAACCCATTTCAAATGGACAGGCTAAAAATCTTCAGGAGAACCCTAAGAAATTGCCGGTGGGTCTAGAAAATAAGCTAAAGGTGGAGCCAAACATCAGACAACTCTGCTCTCACAAAAGCAGGGCCTTGCCACCTTCTCACCTGGCTCCTCTGCAAATCAACCACCCATGGAGAAACCCAGCCATGTGCTGCTACAGCAACTCCTGCTACCCTGATCAGAGTTAATGTGAGTATTCTCCACCACAGACTCACATAATAGCTTCAAGCTGCACTCAAGTCTCAGATACTTGCCCGCTTAAGTCCTGTTCCCCCCTCCCAATGTATAAGTGTTTACTCCAAAAAAGAAACAAGTGCCTGTTGGCAACACCACATCTTGTTTCTTTTTCCCAAGCGTTTTTGTTACACTTTTGCTGGCTTGCTTTCCCCAAGCTCCCTGTCTGGAAGCTGCTGTGAGCATCTCTTGACACAGTCACAGGGAGGGGATGTTCTCCCAGATGGAGCACAATGTTGAATTCCCCTCTCAAGTGTTTTGCTGGTGGCACCACCATCTCCCTCCCTGCCTAACTATGCCCAGCCTTGTCTACTGCTTACTGAGAACGATGCTCCCACAGGTCGCCGGATCCACTTCGGTGGTTTCTTTAGGGGCAAGACAATGCTCTGTGGGGCAGTCTGCTGGGGAAGCTGCAGGGGTGGGAGGGACTGTCCCGTACCAAACGGATCAAGGTTCCCAAAAGATGATGAAAGCTTTGATAAGAAAAGGAGGGAAAAAACAAAAGTGATGTTATCTCCTGTAAACTAAACATAAGCATTTATTTGCACCGGACTGGTACTCCTGCAAGCAGGGCTGCAGACAGCAATTGAAGACTTCCCACAAGCCAATGTTTCTGCCCACTGCCTGTCCATATTCATAGGTGAACATTTCTCAATACCTGGTCAACTTGCTTCTGCCTCAAGCCATCCGTGCTGCCTCCCATGATGGAGTAAATGCTGATCCGCCCATCAAATGAAGCTGCAGACAAGACAGCAGGGTTCCTGGGGCACCACTGGATATCAAAGCACCACTGTGTGTTTGTGGGCAACTCATACAGCACCTGGGAGCAAAAACAAGTCCATCAAATCAGGGCTTTTTTTACAGAGCACCACATCCAACAGCAACAATTCTCCTCTCCGCCCTGAAAGAACTGGTCTGCTCTTCCTATTGCCCAGAGCCTCCACATCACCACACAGACTAACAGTGGCCAAATTGGAAATTACCACACACTACTGCTTAATTTCCTTCTCCCATTAAGTCTTCTGTTTAATTGACAGAAGACAAACTATGCAGGTGGGGTATGTCTGTGCTGTCCCACTGCAAGCTGTGAACTGCTGACAATATTCATGCTAGCTTGTTCAGAGCTCATTTGGGTCTCTCTACACACTACATGGAGACATATGCAGGCTCCAAAGTAAGTGTTCTCACAGGAAAATTGGAAAAGTTAAGACCTGCACTCTGGGCAGACAGCCTCTCCTTCCCTGGAACAGAGAAGCCCACCACTGCAGCCGACATTTAACCATAACCTACGATAAACTCAAAGAGCAAAACACTAACTGCCTTGCTGTCTCCCAGGAAATAGTTTGTTTTGAATAAAAACATGTAGTGTGATTCATCCACACAAAGCCTTCCTAACAGCACAGGATCCAGCTCTCATAACTCATTTACCACCCCACGGCTTTTGCACTTCTGGGCCAATGTCTGAATTTTAGAAACACTTCCCACTCTGTTCTCCAGGATTATTGCCAACGGCAGGCAAAGAGACTTCCAATGTGCCTGAAGCCATTCTCATAATTTGACTGTGTGCCCCTTGACTATCTGAAAAGAAGGATCTGCATCCTCAGGCCCAGAAGGGCAGGGTGGGAACACATTCAAGTGGCTCTCACTGATCTCCTGCTATTGTAGTAACCTACAAAATCCCTCTGGTCTCTGTAAAAGCTCTTGCACTTACAGAAGGGAAAAGGCAATTGCAACAGTAATTCAGCCACATCAAACCCAAACCAACAGAGTAGGAAGCAAATATTTATGTTTAGTGGGGCTATTTCTATTACTTATAATTAGCAGGGACCTTGCTACTTGCAGGAAAGAAGCAGTAAGGACAAATGTATAATATCAGCAATACCAGGAAGGAATCCTGCATCACCAGAACTAGCTCAGAATACACATATACCAAACTACACAGGACAGGGAGAAACAGCCCACAGAAGCATCACTCTTAAGAATGCAAGCACACCAACACCTGCTTTGCCTAAGCCACTGTGCCACCTCTGAACAGAAATATTTTGACGCAATGTGTGTACAATACCTCGCCCGTGTTAGGGTTGGAGCAGAGAATTTTCGCATCCTTCCCACAGCTAAGCAGCAGCTCCGAATCTGCCATACTCCAAGCAATGGCCAATATACCCCTGCATGAAAAGTCACAACCAAAAGAATTTTAACATAAGTGTAAAATGGTAATAAACAAAGCATATTTGTAAGTTGAGTTTCTACACTGGCTGAGCATTCCACCTCAAAATGCCCTCCTTGCCCCTTACTCTTACAAGAGCAGAAATTTTTCAGTGTTATCAACACTTAAATAGAAGCTTTCTATTTTCTGCATGAAGAGGTATAAAGGTGCAGCTATCATATCTGAAAAATTAAATGCAATAGTCATGTGGGAGAACACAGACACCAGTGTAACAAAATGGTTTGTTTGCCTGCAGTATGATTAACAAAGTGTGCAAACCTGTAGGTAAGGTCAGTGGTTACAACATCTGTCAGCTTTTTATTAGCAGGAGATTCAAGTCAGCAGAACCAGTGGCAGCAGTTTTGTTAGAATCTGCAACACAGACTTAACTGCTATTCTCTCTCCTTAAATGAAGTGGTGGTTTTGGGCAATAAGGAAAGTTTCACTAACAATCCAGGAGGGATGAGAACTTAAAAATCTTCCTTTGTACCCACATTTAAGGCATTTAGGGGACTGATGGGCAGAGAGACTATGCATGTCCACAGGTGAGGATGTGCCCAGCTGCACCTTCAGTCTGTTACTCAGGCAAAAGAAATTACCAACTCTTTGCACCTCAGCTCCCTCTTTTCAAAGTGTAAAAACAAACTAGCAACTTCAGTGTTTTGGCAGGAACTTTTTTTTTTTTAAATTATTTTTGGCTTACATTCCCTTCAAACCAGCAGGCCCCAAAAAGTCAAGCCTTTCAGAACACAGGGTTAGTTAATCAAGAAGCCAGCATGTAAGAGTACCTGCTGTTGGAATTGCCACCTCCAACCCAGTGAGCCTGCTCAGGGAAGGCAGCAAGGAGTAAGATGTACAAACCGGCACAGTCAGCAACAGTGCAAACACCATGGAGCAGCAGCCTACACAAGTCTCATACCTTGTATGGTTTTCTAGAACACGAAGTGGTGAGGAGGCAAATCTTAGGTCCCACATCTGAATCACAGGCAATCTGTCATCCTCTGAGGCCAAAACCATCTGGGTAGCAACATCAGGGTGCCACGCCAGGCCTGAGCAGTGCATCTGAGGAACAACATTGTGCCACAGCATAAAAGAACTAAGCAGCACTAAGGACAAAAGACAACTAGCCTAAATACACCTATGTGCTTGCTAAGACACTGTTGCAAGGGAATTCGCAACTGTGTTTCTGGGCATTATTTTTGACTGCATTCAGATTGGGATCCTCTTGTTTTTGTGACTGAGGGAACTTGCAGTTAGTTTCCGAAGGTCCTCTCAAAGAGAGGACTTTGTGCTGTCTTGTTCACAGTCCTATGTTCTAATGCAAGAAAACAGTAAAACCCTCTGTACAAACCTTTTCTCTATTATTTTTATTGCTATTTTAATAAAAGCTGTCATTAGGCAGAGGTTATGTAAACACTGTATCGCTAGACTACAATAACATGATGAAGACAGCCTACTGTGCTGCTCTTATGTTAGGCAATGAAAACATACATTGAGTTACACAATTTATCAGAATAAAAGTGCAGTGACCAAGCAGTTACTTCAGGAGCACTCATCTGTATGTTTCATTATGAACTCTTACTACATCTTCATAGTTTGTTATAGCAATATTCCTTTTAAAATATACAGAATTATACAAATGTGTCACTCTCCACAAGTTCAACAGGCTTTTTTTTTTTTTTTACATTTACACTGCCTGTGGAGCAGATGTGGTGGTTACGACTATATGAGGCAGTGTCCCTTGTAACATATTCAATGGCAACCCTCTTCTGTGGCACCCTCTGCCACAGACCCTGCCCTCTCCACGCTCAGCTGCAGCCTGCTTCCATTTCCATGTCTGGACCAGCAGAAACACAGGTCCCAGCTCCATCAGTCATCGCTGTCCTGCCAGGGCTCAGCCCTTGTGCTCACCCAGCTGTGATGGCAAGGAAGAAGCCCTCTCTGCCTGAGCAGTAAGTCATGACATGTCACCTGCTCCATGAAACTAAGCTCACCCAGAGCATGTCAGCTGCAACCTCACCTCCAAGCACACAAAACATGTAATTTCCAACTAGCTGAATAAAAAAGTATCTTTCTGTGGTAACCCCAGACAGATCAGTAATGTCTTTCTCCAAACTAATTTGTCACTCCAATAGAAAATCTGAGTGCCTTGCCTTGCTTCAATCTGCATCTGCCTATTTTTGTTTAAATTAATGACAACCCCTCCGCATATACATAGCCTTTTAAGAGAATGCGTTAGATATTTAGTACATTGTATAAGAATGGGCCAGGCACCAGTATCTTTATGCCACGTAAGAAGGGGTGCTATGACCTGACCCCACATGCTAAGAGGCACCCCACACCTCTCCACAAGCACCTGTGCACCCCTGCGAGAGCCAACTCACCCGGTTATTGTGGTCACTGACTTTGATGATGGGTTCATTCTTTCTGAGATCCCACACAGTAGTTCGGCCACTAGGGCTGGCAGATGCCAGGATATGCTGGACTTGCCTGTTCCATGCAATGCAGCTGATGTCCTCAAGAGGCTGACACACAGAGAACAGCCTGTCTCAGTCTTTCCAAATCAAAGACTCAAAACACATTACTTTCAGGACTTGCTGAAAGACACATCTGCAAGGAGACTCATCCCAGGTACTGCATGTGTTCTGGTTTCCTATGTACACATGCTGTAGGGTAGAATGCCTGAAAATCCTGATTTATAAACTGCTAGTATTTCTCCAAAATCTGCATTTTCTGCTTTACAACATGATATATCAGTCACTTAAAGACGACTAAGCACAACTGCCTTCAAGAACAGCAAATTACTCTATGGAAATATTATAGCCAGGTATACGAACTGCCCTTTTCCCTTGGGTTATTAGGTTTTGACTTAAAAACTTGCTTGAAGGAATTCTAGGTATTTTTTTTTAAACACAACACCCCCCCTCAGCTACTTAATTTTAGATCAAGAATTAAAAGCAATGTTAACTCAGCCTTTGTTGCACCATTATTTCCAACTGTCACTAAGCATATGGACTAAAAGATTCCCCAGCCTAAAAAAATTAGTTAGACATAAGAATCTTATACAGGGATCTTTAACTGAAGTGTCCTCCAAAATTCCCACGTGATAATAAATGACTATGACTAAACAAAGTATCCAAATACAGAGTTTAAATTGAAAATCTTTGAAGAGTAATTCTCATCCCATTTTCTCACTTTATCTCCAAATTTTCATGCAGTAATAAACTTGTTTTCCAGTAACCACAAACTTCTTGTGCAATTTTTGTAACAGCTACAGAAATGCACTGAAACAACTTCTTCCTGTTCTTCTATTTCCCTGACAAGGCACAAAGTACTAAAGGCTGTTGTGTGTTGTCCCATTTTCTCCTCTTGCCCCCTCTAGATCATCTTTTAGAGACACAGGCTAAACCCTGGCCCTTAAGCACAACAATTAAACACTCCCTGAAAAAATGAAGGTAACTGGCCAAACCTACTGCCTCACCTTCTGACTTCTCAGTAGCTGCTTTTTATCTTCTTCCTATTTTCCTCAATCTGTACCTTCATGATCTTCAGACTCATGTGTAAGTGAAACATGCAGAGGAAGACTGGAAGATGTGTAACCGTTCTGGATATATTAAGTGGTGTAATCTGAGAAACTCTGCTTGATGTTGTTGCTTGATAAAATGCATCATTTCTCAAAGACCAAGGGGATACTTAAGCTTTCCCCAGCCAAACACAACTTTCTAAAAAATAAAATCCCACCACATGAAGATGTCTATCAACTGCTTGTGAAGCCAGCCAAAACTGCAGGTCTGCTATGGATAAACATGACTGCACACCCAGGGTTGCTGCACAGAAAGCAGAGCAAACCACTCATCAAGCTTCCACTTGCAGGCACAGCCAGGAAACCACACTCCAGGGGCTAAAAAAGCTACAGCATCCAGTCATCCTTGTATGGAGCTGGGCAAAAAAAGTCACGGCTAGAGACAATGTGTGGCAAAACAGTGCTGTCATGACTGGCTTCCTTCTGAAAGCTCCCTAGGCTGCCACTCAGTAGTGTCCTTACAGACATGGGCTGCCATATGCTTTGAGTCACAGGCATGTCAGAAGGTGAAAAACCATCTCAAACTCCTTTTATTAGACTCAGAAAGTCCAATAAACACATTACAAAAATTAAGTACCAATAGAAGCCTATTTTTGCTGGCCTTTGGGAAAGCCACTGGAGAATAACATGCAGACACCTATTTTTCTTTATTGTGATACAGAGAGATCTGTTGTACCACTCCTTAAGGGCTATATCTAACATTGCCAGAAACGTAGCTCATGTCTAACTACAATTAACTGCTACCCCAGTTAGACTTCAAAAGGCTTTCCTCCCACCTGTCACCTTGAAACAGCTTTAGAACTGTATGCTTCAATGAGTGTTCAGCTTAAGTGACAGCATATTTTTCATTAGTCTGCTCCGCAGCATTTAACAAATACCAATCTGGTACCTGTGTCTTCACTCCTGGTGTCATTGGTGTGGCAAAATTGTTCAAGTCCCAGATGTAGATTTCTGACTCATTAGCACCAGAGGCCACCAGATTAGTCTGTAAGACACATTAATAGATGTTAAAAGAGTGTTTTCAGCATCAGCATTCACAGTCTTAGCTGCTGGGAGGCATCAGACCCACAGGACTGTACCAATTTCTCCTGTCAGCTCAGGATACAGCCTTTGGCTCACACAGACCAGCTTAGTGGAAAAAAAGCAAGTTTTTTTTTTAATTTCAGGTAAGACTGAGCTAATTAAATAAATCCACATGCTGCACTAGACTGGAATGCCATGCAGTGAATAACCATTCCACAGAATAGGGATTTTGGTCTTGGCAAACACCTATGAGGAGGCTGCAGAGGTGCAACCGTGGACGAGTGAGCAAAAAGCAATGACACTTCTGTGAGGGGGCAGACGAGGAAGCAGTGGTGCAGCTACTGCCACTGCAGGTTGCACCGCAGAGCTTTGCTCTGGGCAGACGGCAACACGCAGGGTTGGCTGGAAGCAGCGTGGCATTCATGGCTCCAGCAGTGGACAGCACCCTGCCCACAGCGAGGACAATCATCTAGAGCAATCCTGTGCCTGGGATGCTGAAGTCCAGGCAGAGTGACAGGAGCAGAGGGCATCGAGCACCCTTTGATCACACACTGCGGCTGGCTGGGGACAAGCAAGTCCTGACTTCATAACAGGCAGAAAGGGAAAGCAAGTGATTCAGAGAGGACACAATGAATACAGGGCAGCATGGCTGAAAGCAAGTGTGCAGGGACAGAAGTGCTATTTAGGAAACTAATTCAACTGAATTCTCATGCAGCTGGTGGGGACAAGGGAAAAAACAATCCACTGTATTTAGAAGGAAGTAAATGCTTATTAGTGATGGAGGAAAGCTTGTCAGTTTTGAGAGCTCTTCTGCTAGAGAGGCCACATCACCCTGTTTCCTGTTCTGTCTCCTCTTTCCACTTAATAATACTTAGAGGTCTTGAAGACTGACCCTACCCACCCTCCACAAAGGGGGTACCTAAATTCTGATGTCACCAGAAACATGAGTGAGAGCATGTAAATACTCCCCATGCGATAACAACAATATTGGCACAGTACACAGGAGCTAAAAACCCGTAGACTAGCTTAAAATACCACAGAAAACCACCTCTACTTTACATGTAATGCAAGCTGAGCTAAAAAGATCCACTAAATTGACAGTGTGAACTGACAAGGGGAAGGAATGAACCAGACACCTTAAAATCTTTCATTCCCCACCCTGAAATACCAGTAACAGGACAGGTTTTTCCTACTAAATACAAACAGATACTCAAACACATGCTTTTCAGGGGAGGGGAAGGGGACAGAAACATTTAAAGTTACAAGTTAAGACAGGCCACTCATCTAGAAGAGCAGCAGAAAACCAACCTGGAACATGTTGACATCAAGTGCTCTTACTGGTCCCGTGTGCTTGTCCTTCTGAGCAATTACTACTTCAGCATCTCCAGCTATGACTTTGGCTGGGTCGTACAGGATGACATTTCCATTTTCACCCCCAGCAATCAGGACTCCAGAGACTCTTTCACCTGAGCTCATGCTGTGCGGCCCCCAGATCAGCTTGTGGTACCTGTAAGACACAGTGGTCCCCAGTCTACAACCACCCACCACTGACTCCACGTACACTAATGCACCCCATTTTGATCGTTCCAGCTAAGGCCTCCAGACTTCTGCTAACAGATGGAGCAGACAGATCAGAGAAAAGACTGCCCACAGCTCTCCTTAAGAATGAGTCTCTGTATTTCTGATGGAAAGGGTTGCAAGTACAAAGTGTCACAATTCTGCTCATTATCAAGACGCAAAGTCACGACATACCGAACCAATAACATCTCTCATCTCCTGACTGCAAAATCAGGTAATTGCTCCCAACTGCATGTGATTTTGAGCTCACCTCTGAAAAAAACAGGAGTAATTGAAGTAAGGACTGTAAGTCCATTCAGCCACAGCCTGGAGGTAAACCTCTGCTATTTGTGAGCAACTCTCCATACAAGAGAGGAAAAAGATGGAACTAGAAAAATTCCAAATCCTTTTCCGTATCTGTGCTTCTGGATGTGCAAGTGTTTCATCTGCTATACTGGAGGCTCAGCAAGTTGTTTATTCACATCACAGTTATCTCTTGGACCACAATCTGTTAACCATACTAAATAAAGAGGAATTAAACATACTATTAGAAATGAATTATTTTCACACCACCGTGTCCATCTGCAAATACCCAAATTTCCTTCAACTCAATGAACCTGCTGCACATACGAAACAGCATGCCTGTGTATTCAACCATGCAAAGAATGAATTTTTTCTACAGAAAATTAACACACACTTATCAGCTCTTATGCAAGCAAAAAGCAAACCCACATTGACTGGAAGGTAGCAAGGAGTTACTTTAGCATTCACTGTGTTGTCCAGAGATAACAGAGATTAATAACAATCTTCAAGTAATTACTTTAGGTCACAGCAACTTCACCATGGTAAAATACATACTGCAGAAAGCTAGAAAGAAAGAGCATATACTGGGTGAGAAATACAATAACAGCCAAGCGCTCAGCCTCCTTCTGCAGTGTTCAGGTAACAGTGTGGGTTCACCAAAGAATGGAAACGGGTCTGCAATATCAGACAGATCCCTTCTCCGGGTACAATTTTTAAACTTCTGCACCTAACCGCAAGGTTACAAGAAAACAAAGTGATCAGCAGAGGTGTCTGGGCAGTAGTGTTACACCACTAGCAAGATTCAAGGGGACTTCAGATAATCCAAAACGAAGGCAGAAAACAGTGAGGAACAGAAAACAGTTAACTGTGCAATTGCTTTCTCCTTGCCCCTTGCTCTTTGCAAGATAACATAAAGCTCTATAAAAACAGTGCAAAACTTTCCTTGAAGGACAATTACCAAAGCTTGTTGCCGGATTTATCTTTTGCAGGTTTAACCACCTGGACATTTTCACTTGCTGCAAACCAAAATAAAGCCTGGCATATACATTGCTAGCTGGGGCATTTCTTGTTATCCTTAATTAAAAAAAAAATAGTAATCAACTTCCCTTGTAACACATTTTCTGGAGCAAAGTCAAATTCTTGTGCTGCTCACTAAGGGAAGTACTTTCAAAGCAGCACTGCACCCTGGCTATAAAGAGTGTTTTTTTTGAAATTCAGTAAGCAAAAGACACTTGGCAAGCCTTGAAAAATCTCAGTCATAGTTAAAGCTAGGTAGAACAAGGAAATTTTAAAAGACCAAGCACCTCATCCTGCTCCCAGCAAGTCAGTAGAACCTGTTAACATCAGCTTTGGGCACAGTGCAGGGCATCGAACAGAGGCTGTGGTGGTTTCTCATGAGCCCCATGTACTAAAACACAGACAACTGCAGGGCACAGACTTTGAGCTGCCAGCCAGCACAACTGCTCTGCCAGCCCCACAAATCATTACAACAAAACTGACACGGCACAAAACCAGCAGCCTAACACCTTGTGCTTCCTCCTGCAAAAGCAACCACAACCATCTTCTACTGAAATCAGAAGAGCATCCTCAAGCAGGGTCACAAACTTACTGTGGGCAATTGCACACAATTTCAACCCCTCTCAAGTCGTTCATAAGAAACACAGCCTCCAGGAACCAAGCCAACTTCACTTGGTCAAGAACTTTAGAATAGTTGTAGGTCCTTAGTTCTTAAAGTTAACTGTTTAGCACAGATAACGAAGACTCAAGTCCAATTCATTTCTGCTCATGTCAGAGGTGAAGGAGATAAATTGCTTCTCTAGAAGTGTCAAATTCTCACTTGAACATACTGTGAAAACACTGTAATTGCCTGCACCTCCACTCACATGATTTCAGGTCACCAGGGAAAAGAGTGGTTATGCCAACACTGAGGCTGGTATGAAAAAGCCACGGATCCAATCCAATGGCAATTGTTACCACATCTACCCACAGAAACATCCTGTGCTTCCACCCAAGTTTTTTCAGTTTACCCACAATAAGCAGTAGCCACTGAAATAGCCACCAGAGAGCCACTACAAACGCTTCCAAGATGGAAACTGGATTTCCTTGGACAAATGCACGGTAAGGGGCTACGAGTTAAGTGGACTTTCACAGTCAGGAACTTTGCTTCCCAGCTGCGGGTCGAGGTATGATAATACACACACACAACATGACCCAGTTTAGTTACGTTACAGGAGTCTCCTTGAAATACCTAAATGCAAACAGGATGGGGCAATGTGAAAAGTTGTGACTGCATTGTCATAATTTCACATTTCCTTCTGTTCTCTGAAGAATCACAGAGGCTCCCGAAGATAAATGGCCTGCATACATACTCAAACCTACCAACCAATGCAAGATTTTTTCAGGTTTATGTCAGAGCATGAGCTGCTTGCAGCTCCTTGGAGTCCAAGCTCACTGCCTTCACAATGACATCTCACTGTCTCACAACAGCAATGACACTCAGGTGCCTTCATCCTTCAGCACTGAACTTCTGCTCCTCTCCTTAACAACTGCAAATAAACCTCACGAAGCAGCCTTTCCACACACATGTAACAATTCTACAGCCATTACTTTTCCCTTACAACCCCACTGCTTACCTGTGAGAGGAAGAGAAGGTGGCACAGGATTTCATATCCAGTGAGGGGTCCGATAAGTCCAACTCAAATATTTCTAGAGAAGCACTGGTACTGAAGGTTGCATCCAGCTGCTGAGCTGATGTACCTGCAAAGAAGGATGCTTGGCAGTGAGAAAGCCATGATACACAAAAGATCAACTGCAAAAGCAGTACAAGGAGGGGAATAAAAACATCACCCGTGCAATGCGAAAAGGATCGTGAGATGAGAACAAGTTTCTGTTTCTGTTATTTGGACGCAGTTCTATATAGCTCTCCTCCCCATCATTTCCCCTCTAGGCATTTCTTAACCAGCAAGAACAGGAAAAGCTTTGGGCAAGTGCTTTTTCTCCCCCCCATGACGATGCACAGAAAATGATCAAAGTTAGAAATGAGCCGCAGGAGACAGAAAACTAGTGGTTCAGATTGCTGTCAACTTACACTGGCAGAAAGAAGAGGATGTTTGCTGTCACTTGCAGAATGTAAAGCTTTTTTTTCACGCGTGACACAACTAGAGAACTCCACTAAAGACAGCACAGCATATACCCCGCTCCTGCCTTCGGGACATGAAATAACTCCTACAGCTTTCAGTTACAACCACTTCACGGCAGCCAGCACACGTAGTCCAAGGCCTGCTAGCACACACTTCCCAGAAGCTCACCTGTAGCCAGGTAAATTGGGTGCTGCTGGGCAGGGCTCCATGCCTGCATGGCAGTGCGGTCAATTTCCTTCAGCTTCATTTCACTAAAAAATAAAACCAAGAAAAACAACGCTTAAAGGGAGCAAGGGGAGACGGCACTGCCACAATTTCAGCAGCTGCATTTGGACTTGGCAGAAGCTGCCAGGGTGATTGCTTTCCTAAGGATATCCACAGACAGACACACATCCGCACATCCCAAAGCCATCCCCTCCAGCGCACACCCAGGAGGAAGGGGATGAGTAATTCTCCGTTGGCATAATAACACAGAGGGTACACAGAGGAAACTGACAGTTGCTGAACAGACCATAATAAAGGAAAATGTGGGCAAAGCTCCAACCGCTCTGAAAACCCTCCCTCTGGTGGCATGGAGGCACACGCCGGGCACCCCACGGCAGCCCCCTGCCTCGACCCACGGCGCAGACCCGCCTGGAGCAAAGCCCCGCCAGACCCCCGCCGCCAGCCGGCTCGGAGCGCGGCACACCGCTGCGAAGCCCCCACCGCTCCGGTTCTGGGTCTCACTTGAGCACCCCGGGGCTCTGCCCGCCCTCGGAACACCGCGCACGGCCGGCGTCCGCAGGCCGCCTCGCCCACCGGCACGGGCGCCCCGTTTCTGACAGGAATTAAAGGGAAAAAAGGCGGAAAACGAGGGTGAGGGTGTCCGCCTCGCCTCACCTCCGCGTCCCCGGCGCTCACCCGGCCCCGGCCCGCTCCAACGTGGCAGCCACGGCCCCGCCTCCGGCCGCTGTTTCCGGGCGCGCCCGGCGCCTTCCGGGCGCGGGGCGGGGGGGAGTGGGGGGGGGAGTCGGCGGGGGGGAGTGGGGGGGGGCCCGGCCGGCCGCCCGGCGCGGGAAGCGGCCGGTGTGCGGGGGGACCTGCCTGTGGCTCCTGCAGGCTCTCCTCCGGGCTCCTGGGGACAGGAACAGCGGTCGGCCCTGGGAAAGAGGGAGACAGACATTAGGGGCGGCCGCCCCGCCGGGGTGTAGAGCAACCGGGGGAAAGCGGGTGCGGCAGGGGGGACTCCGGGGCCGCCTGTCCTCCTCAGCTCAACAGCAGTAATCACGGCGCTGTCATGATGTGAACAGCAGTGAGGCTCATCATCGGACAGGTGCCAGGCCGACAAAGGGCTCCTCCGCCTTGCGGGGCGGCGCGGGGGGGAGCACAGCACCCACACGCCTGAGGTACCGACCCGCCGGCTGCGGGCGCAGCCCCTGACCCACCTCTCACAGCAGCCGGAGCACAGCTCCGCTGCCACCTCCCGCCGCCGGAGCCTGCGGCCGCACAGCGGGCGGAACCTGTGCCTGGGGCGGGCGCTGCCCCGGCCCCATGGCGCGGCTGCGGCTCCCGCCTCGGCGCGGAGGAGCGACCACGAGCACAGGCCCCGGCGCACCGGGCAGCCGCGTACAGCAGCCAGGCCGCGGCGGGAAAGGCAGCGTGCTTTCCCGGCCCTGCTATATATATAGACGGTGGTGCTGCTGCCATTGGTTGCGAGGATCGCCGCTTGTCATTGGCTACCTCTCCCTCCACCACCACTACCGGTTGGCTCCGTTCTCTTCCCATTCCGACCGTCCACTTTCCGGGCTTACATCAGACCGAGACGGAACTGCAACACCGCTAGGAGGCGGAACTGCAACACCGCTAGGAGGCGGCCCGCAGCCGCCGCCCGCCAATGGAGAAGCGTCTTCCGACGCGGAGGCGGAGCTGTCGCGGCTTGCGAGCCAATTGGGAAGGAGAAAGCTAGACGGGCAGGCGGTGTCAGCCAATGGGCCATCGCGTTCCGTGCCGGGCCGGTCGTGCCGGCGCGGCGCGGCGGTGCTGGGGGGCAGCCATGACGCGGAGCTGCTCGGCGCTGGGCTGCACCACCCGCGACAACGGGCGGAGCCGGGAGCGCGGCATCTCCTTCCACCAGTGAGTGCGGCCGTCCCCCGTGGCGGCACCCCGCGTCCCACCCGGGCGGGGCGAGCGGCTCCCTCTCTCCCCTCCCCCGTAGGTTCCCGGTGGACGCCGCGCAGCGCCGTGAGTGGATCCGCGCCGTGAACCGCGTGGACCCGCGGAGCCGCCAGGCCTGGCGGCCGGGCCCCAGCGCCATGCTCTGCTCGCGGCACTTCACCGAGGCCGACTTCGAGCGCTACGGGATGCGGCGCAAGCTGAGGCGGGGGGCCGTGCCCTCCCGCTTCCCCCCGCCCGGTGCGTGCGCTGCCGGCCGCCCTCCCCTCTCCTTCCCCCGCTAGGAAGGTGTGCTGGCCCCGCTAGGCGCTCACCGCCCCTCTCCTTCCCCCGCCAGGAGCCGCGGGGCGCCGGCCGGCGGAGCCCCCCCGCCCGAGCCCTGAGGCAGGCGGGCCTCACCCCCGCCGCCGAGGACCACAGCTACACCGCGGCGGGGCAGCGCGCAGCGGGCGCGGAGGCGCGGCCGGCCCCGGCCCCCCCGCAGAAGCCTCCCCCCGCGGCCGGGAGCCGCCCCGCCGCGCAGCAGCCCGCAAGGGTGGCCAGCATCCTGATGGAGCTGGTCGATACCCAGCAGCTTCCCGAGGAAACCGTGAGTTTGCTGCAGGCCCTGGTTGCAGGTACCGCTGGGGGCGTTTGCTGGGGCCCGGCGTCGCGGGGTCCCTGTTCCCTCGCCGCGGGTTTCATGCAGGCCTGTAATTTTCTGGCATCGGTAATCCGCAGCCGTTGGGAACCTGTAGCGCAAAGGCTTTGCCGTTTGTATGTCTGGAATGCAACCGCCAATGCTGCGAGGTGTTAGAATCTCCCTAAAAATGCAGTTGCTCGAGGCTGGGGTCGGACCTGTCGCCAGGGCTGTTAGATGAGACCTGGCCGGTGGCCCCAGGGTGTCTGTGAATGGGAAAACCCCCTTGTCTGTGCTGTCCGGACATGGGCTCTGTCAGTGCCAGTAACAGAGCCTGAAGAAGCCATTTCAAATTGCCGTCGGCCGCTAACGGCTTCACTGCACTCATTCTGAAGCAGCAGCACCCACGTGTAAGATACAGCCTTTACTCAAAACTGGGGAGTGGTATTAGGTGGGAAAAGAGGGGAAGGACGTGCTGGGGACTTGGCCTGAGCGTGGGCCACACGCTCCCTAGCCATTCCTCTCTCTGGGAAGAAGTGATGCACAGTGACAGCATTGCTGAGCCCTGCTCTTCACGTCAGGCTTCAGAACCGAGCGATTCCAGAGGCTGCCCCATTGCTTTGTATTGTGTAGTTTGTATTTTACATCCCTGTGTTAACTTACCAGCTGATTTATTTGCTTCTCTAAAGCTGACAAGCTCTTGGTTTGTTTGTTTTGTTTTGTTGTGGTTTTTTAACCAGATCTGCCTTGTGAGTTACACAGCTGGAGGCACATGACAGAATACTCACCAGAAATGAGGCAATTCGCTTGTATTCTCCACCTCTACCATGTTAAGGCCTATGATTATCTGCAGAAGATTCTTCCCTTCCCTCATCCTCACAGCCTGACCAAGCAAGTTTTTATTCATTCATTCATTCTGAGCGTATTGCCAGGTACTCGTATAGCAAATACGTGTAACAGATCGGTCCTGAAAACATTCAGCGGTAGTAGTTTTTCCTCTGCTTTAGGTAACAGAAGCAGAGTAGGAAGCAAATGTCAATAAACATTGATACACCTCGTCTCAGAGAGTTGGTATGTGGGTCACAGCATGAGATTATCACATTACTCACACCAACGATTTTGGAGTGTAGAGTTTGCTGAGTATTCCCAGATGAGTATGTGTGAAGAAAAGCTACATTTCAGGGCCTCAGCTGCTGTAGGGCCTGTATGTGTTTACTGTTCACTGCGGAGGAAGGAGGAATTAAAAAAAAACAGGTGCTTTACTGCATTGGCACATGCTTTTGACCTGTGATGTGCAGTGCAGGCTTGTGAGAGGGGTCGGACAAGCCGAACAGTGGAAGGAAGGGCAAATACGAGTAAGGTCATCTAAAAAGCAGCAGCAGGAGGCAGTGTAAAGGGAGCCGCTGCAGTACTTCACCAACAGCCTAAACCAGGTGAGGAGAGATGGGCAGGATTAAGTGTCAGCAGAGGAAATGAAAACCAATAGGACTAAACATGGAAAACTTTGGGACTGTTTTCTGGAAAAGGGAGTGGTCAAGAAGAGGGCATGAGAAAGCGAAGGACTGCATAAAGCAATTAGACTAGAGCTTTGTTTTTTCTCACCTTGCCCCACAAGGACTCTGGGAAGTTAGTGAATCTTGACAAGTGTCTGTTTCAAAGTTACAGAACGGAGATACTTCTGTATCATAACTCCTTTGCGTAACTCATGGCAAGTAGTTACGTAGGCTCAGAACTTAATACCTGAACTGCTATCAGACCCATTAACAAGGAGTGCAGTTGTAACAGCACACAAAACAAAAGCTGAAGAAACTCTCCCCCTACAGGTTTTGAATCTCAGATTCCTGTAGTGCAATTGGAGGATGCCCGACAGATAACAGACGTCCATGCCAGCCTGTGGGGGTTTCACACAGTATCTTCCAAATAATCTGCTTGAAGGGGTGCAAGGAGCTAGTGGATGGAGCATATTAAAGGGAGTAGCATTCCACACAGGCTGCCAAGGCTTTCCCATCTTCCAAACTGGAGTACGATGTACAGCGTGGAGAAAGCCAGCTGGGAAGGAGAGCAGCCTGGTGTTGCTGACCCCCTGCATACCCTGATTTGTACTTCTGTATTTGGTTTAATTTTTTTTTCCTGTTGTCTTGATTTCCTATACGTTGGAGAGGCAAGAAACTGCTTTGTTATTTCCCTCGATGGTCAGTACTTTCATTTGGCTTCCCATAGGGTGTGAGAAAAGAAATTCAGAGAATGCATTAGGAAAGGCAGGGCTGCTTGCTTTATACTCTGTGCCTTTGCCTGCCCTGCACGGCTGACCATATCTCCTAAGAGGTAAAAGGTGCTGACTGTTGCTTCAGTTTTCTCAGCTTGCCTAATCACATCCTCTTTTTCCTCTCCTCACCCCTCCAGTTGGCTATCTACTAATGAGGCTACTGCAGGCTTCAGCAACGACATTTTTCTCTGCCTTGAGGAAAAGGTGGAGAGAGGGGAACGGGCCTACCGCTACTGCACCCTGATGGTACAAGACATGTCCCTGCAGAAGCAGCAGGAGTGGGACCCACAGACGCAGCGCCTGACAGGCTTTGTTGACTTGGGAGCAGGCAGCCTTGATGCTGATGAAGCGCCGCTGGCCTCAGAAGCGATAATCCTCATGGCAGTCGGCACCTTGAGTCCCTGGATGGCTCCACTTGGCTACTTCTTTGTGAACAGCACGACTGGCCACTTACTTGCTCAGCTGCTTCGTCAGACCATCAGTAAGCTGAACAACATTGGCATCACGGTGTTGGCTGTGACGTCAGGTGCCACCGCTCGTGGCGCTGAGACTGCCAGAGCTCTGGGGATCAGGATAGATCCCGAAAGGATTCAGTGCACTTTCCAACATCCGCCAGACTCTGGTCACAGCATCACGTACTTCTTTGACGTTTGCCATGTGCTGCAGCTAATAAGGAATGCTCTGCAGTGCTTCCAGAAGATAGAGTGGCTCAGTGACACCGTGTGGTGGCAGCATGTGGTGGAGCTGGCAGCTTTGCAGGAGCACAGGGTGTTAGAGCCATGCAGTCCCAAGTCATGTAGACTGGGTAGTAAGGAGAGTTACCACCTGAAGGTCAACCTTGCTACCCTGTTGTTCAGTGAGGGTGTTGCTGATGCACTGGAACACCTCCAGAAGCTGGGCCTAGCCTCATTCCAGAACTGCAGCGGTACCGTCAAGTTTGTGCGTTTGATGAGCCGTCTGTGCGACGTGTTTCATGGTAGAGGTCCCTGTAGAAGGGAACTTGAAAGGCCTTTGCTAGCTGGAGATTACACCAAAATAAGCCACCTCTTTAATGAGGCCAAGAGCTCCTTCACCACTTTAACAGACTCTATGGGGAAATACATTATTAAAAGCAAACGCAGACTAGGTCTTCTGAGTTTGTTGCTCAATGCCGAAAGCCTCCAGTGGCTTTACACCAACTACATATGTCCAGAAGGCACTCCTTCCCACCACCTCCTGGCCTATGCCTTCAGCCTTGACCCACTGGAGCTGTTCCTCAGGGCCCTCCAGCAAGCCTGTGGCAGCAGCCCCACCTGCACTGTGTTTCAGGCCGCTTACCACAGACTGCTGGCCAGCTGCAGCCTGGCACCAGGCTTGTCACGCAGCAGCAGCGCAGGCAATACAAGCTCCTTGGACATATCCTTGTCTCGCAGGAGAGATCTGACCCTTGGCAGCATTCGTGCTCAGTATAACCCAGCTCATGGGAAGACACTGACAACGGAGTACCCCTATTGTGCAGGCCTTCTTTTGCATGGCTCTGCACTGAGTAATGCACTGACAGACCTATCGCTGCACGCACAGAGCATCACCTGCATCGCAGGCTTTGTTGCTGAGCAATTAGCCTCTGACTTGCAATGCGAGGCTTGTCTTGCTTCCCTCTTTGAGTCAGATGACAGCAGGCCAGGATGCGGGTCAGTGCTTTACATAAAAAAGTTAGGTGGAGTCAGTCTGCCCTCAGCAAGTGTGTACCACATAACAAACATTTTGGAACGAGTCCTGAACCGGTATGGCGAAGGAGGAGACGGCAACAAAACCACCAAGCTATGGTGCTTGTCTCTAGAAGAGAAAGTCTTCCAGGAGCTTCTGGGAGAAAGTTCCCTCTTCCCTACTCTCATGAACCATTTATTTGATGGGGAGTTGTGCATCAACAATCACTACACAATCCTAGTAAAGGAAATAACACGATGTTATTTAAACATCAGAATAAACTGTGCCAAACACCTGAACTTGAAATACCATTGTGGAAGGCACAGACCGAAGGGAAAACATTTGTTTCCATCACCACTGGGTGGCTCTCACTGAAGCCAGACCCACATGGGGTCACAAGTACTCACTGCTGTTCCAAGGATACCTGTCCCCCACTGAGGCTTGGTGATGGCCAGGTCCAGGCAACACATGTGAGGAAATTATGTGTCTTCCCATGATTTGGCCAGCAAAACTGATGTTGATAAGCGGTGGTGTGTTGTGCCACCACTAACCATCTGATCAGAGTTTGGCTGAGCAAAGCAAGGAAGTTCATCTGATCCTGTGTTCCATCTAGCAATCCTGCAAAGCAGCTGCATGTTTCACAAGATTTGCGTGGCAGTTCACAATGAGCAATGGCTCCTCAAGGTGTTTGGCAAAGTGGCAGAGGTGCTGGGTGGCTTAGTGCTGTAAGCACTCTTTTGGGGAGAAAATTGACGCGTATTCCACACTGTTGGTGAGATCATGTGTGCTGGCACTTTGATTTCACCAAAGCAATTCTTCTTTAAAAAAGCTGGAGGCAAGAAAGCCTGCAGAGCTTTTACTTTAAAAGGAAAATAAAGACATGATAAGAAAATGGCACTCAAGTTGTACACAAGCTCTGATCTCTACTCCTACGTGTCTCATCAAACAGCTAAACAAGCTGTTTAAGCCTGAATCCCCTGGAAGGGGCACTGTGATATCAAACTACCCCTTAAAGCCCCATGTTTTACAAGTGAGGTAGTGAATGCTCAGCAAAGAGGCTGTTCTCCACAGAGGTGAGAGGGCAGTGCTGAGGCTGTGACAAGACTGTTGTGCGCAGCAGTACCCAGGGGCACTGACACCGTCTTCTCTGGGCAGGAGCCCCAGGCACCAGCATATGGGTGTGCTGCAGCAGGGTGTGTGTTTCAGGTCCTATTACATGGCCCCATCAGGTCACCTGCTCCACTGTGCCACATGGCCCTGTCCTCCCAGAGCTGTTGTGTGTCCTGCAGCACAGGCCATAAGGCAGTTTCCGCTTCAGATGCTGTTTCCACTGGTGACTTGAGTCATAGATTTAATGCCACCAAGCAGGACAGGCTTCTTCAGTCAGTTCATTGCTGTGGCAAGGAAGCTGCCTTGGTATGCAGTGCTTTACCTGGAATAGAGTTTGGCGTAACCGCTGCTAAACGGCTTCCCTTTGCCACGCAGAACAGCACTTGCATCCATAGAGATGCAAGGCAACTATTTCCCACATAACTCTGGCTGTTCAAGTTACTTTTGAGCTGTATGTTGGAGATGGGATGAAAAATGATGTACTGTGTGCCAGGGCAGGAATAATATTCAACGTGCCATTCTACCTACTAGTGACTTGACAAAACCGTCCCTGGTTGGTTTGGGTTCTTACTCCTCCCTTTAATCCTACTCACTCATGGCGGGCGCAGAGGTGCTGTGCTCAAGCACTCAATTCTTCAGGCTCTGCTTTGAGAGCAGCAGCACCGCAGAACTTCGTATGTTCTCTGGTGGGAGTAGCAAACCAAGAATCTCTATAGACGTTTTCACAGTCCAGTTACCTATGAAAAAACCCATGTTGAAGCTGTTGCAGCCATGGAGCCATTCCACCTACAAGAGACTCTGCAGGAACCGTTTCCCTCCCATATAAGATCTTTAGGACCACTGACAAAATGCTGCTGAAATCCCAGTGGTATATTGTTTGCACTCACCTAATGTTTTAACATTTGCATTGCCTAAACCTTCGAGCCCCAGTATGAGCTGAGCCCCAGGGAACAGGCATTTCCTTGCTGTGCATTTTTTTCAGCTGAACATAAGCCTGTTGCCACTTCTGTTTACATCTGAGGCAGCCTGTCTTGCTTGATTCATACTGAGCCTCCTCCCAAACAAGAAGCTCTTGCATGAAGATGTGCATGAGCTCCTGGCTGCTGCGGTGAAGTTGTGAATATAGTAGGTGTGCTGTGCACAGAGCTCCCCCACCTCTGAATTTCTCGTGGGTTTTCTGCAGTTGCTGCTGATGGGTGAACTGAGCTAGAAACCACTAAGCATACAGGCTGATGTCAGCCTCTGTGCATTGCCATGGCTGACCTGCCTGTACTCATGACCACCACAGTTCACACATCCTTTTGTAATTCACTGAAATATTGATGACAGAGGTTTTCAAGAGATGTTGAGGAAGTTTTACAGGGCTTGGTAGGATAATGTTTGAACAAAAGCACATTATAAGAAAAAAGTGTGGCAATTACCTAATTAACAAAGCTATCCAGTATTGTAAGAATGCTTGACAGTTGTTGCAGGAACCCTGTACCAATTGCCATTATTTTCCAAGAATACAGACCTGCTGTTTGCCCACCACAGATACTGCTGGCTGTACTCGCACCACAGGAACTGTCAGGTTTCAGTGGAATTTTTCAGCATTCCTAACTCCACAAATGCAACAGAGTTATTTTCTGCACCACTCCCTTTTCCACAGTGTCTTTTGAACACTGCATTCTCTTCCCAGCAACTCCTCTGTCAGACATTCACTCTCTCTGTAACACTCTCACTTTTGCCACCACCATGCCCCCCATTAGGTCCATACAAACCCATCCGTAAGTCACTCTGACACCTCATTCCTTCTCTTGGTCCTTTACAACAGCCCAAGGTAACAGACAGTTTCCTCTTGCAGTGGTTGGTGCGCTATAGGGGGAAAAGCTCAGTCCAGTTACATCTTCTGTTCACTCAACATCCCAACAACACTCCTAAGGCTCCCTGAGCATTGATTGTATATTGCCTTTACCAAGCTGCTAAAAAAACTGAGCACAGAAATCAGATGCACAAAAATAAACCCAGGTTTTACTTTGCAGAAACAAACCACAAGCTCTCTTAACTGACTTGTATTCTGGAGAGCAACTGGGTAATACGGCTTTGCAAGAGCTGCTCACAAACCTCCCCCCCAACAAAAACACAGTAAGACACAAATGCCACAAGAAAATGGTGCGTTGCATCCCGCTAACAAGCAGTTTAAGGCTCTCAACAAAGCTTTGCTGGGCTTCAACAAGCCCTGTGTAGTACCCTGCTGTCTTCCAAGAGCGCTGCAGAATGGCCTTGCACATCTTTCTGCTCAGTCCAAGCCTAACGCTTGTCCAGCCAGTGCACACTGAAAAAACCCTATGCTCTCTCATTAAAGAGTTTAAAAGAATTTGAGAAATCATCATGTGGGCTCAACTACCTGGTGTTGGCTTGGTTGACACATTCTGGCCATGTCACAGTGTGCCAGGAATTGTTATGTATGACAGTACCCAGTAACCACGGGTTTCTCTCTGGTAGGATTCCATCTCGTACTGAAAATGCCAGCCCGTACTTGCATCAGAAGTGGGCCTAGTGCTAATGGATTTATTTTGATATTTCAGTGAGAATCTTCTGTGTATATTTGTCAGTGCTGAAGGAAAGGCGTGCAGAAAAATCGTATTTACAGAATAGTATAAATGTTTATTTTTCTTTGTGATTTATCTGACTGTTTTATTTGTACAATATAGAAAAGTGTATTCTTTGAATAGGTCTAGTAAATATAAATTTAATTTTTCTACTTTCAGATGTAAACAGAACTAGAAAATGAACCCTTGCCCCATTCCCAATTATTTTTATGCAACTGAATGAACTTGACTGTAAGTCTTGTCCAGCAGTTTGATGCAAATGGCCAAGGAAGTACAAAAACCAATTCACACATTCTACACCAGGGAGAGGGGAATCCAAGCTTAATGTTTGAGAAAGCTTGTTCAAAACAAAATAGAAGAACTAAGAGCATTTGATTGCACCTTCAAAGTCTTTACAAGCAAAATATTCTCAAGCAATATCATCATACATAATTACAACTGTAATCTAAATCTCACAAGTGTTTTTGCACACTGTATATAAATACACATCACAAAAGGTGCAATTTAGAGTAAGACATGGAATATTTACAAAATTAACATGGATTGAAGTCTAAACAAAAGAAGGCATATTGCAATCAGAAAAATACCGTAAATAGGTATTACTTTATTCACTTACACTAATTTACATTTATACAAATCTTACTGGACATACTATATTAGGTCACTAGAAGTAAACTGAATATCCGCACTATCTACATGTAAAGTTACTGCACTGATTTTTTTTTAGTAAATCCAAGTCCTAATTATGAAAAAAAAAAAAAAAAAAAAAAAGAAAAAATATGGCATTTACTTACACAAGAGGTGGATTCCCATTTCAGAGGTTTGCAAAAACACACTTGCTATTTATGCTCAGGGAGATGTTAAAAGCAGACAGGGCCCTTCAGATGGTGACTGGCAGGTCAAAACTTAACCTGCAATGGCCACTCGATGGACCCGCCAGCACTGCTGGCCACCTCCCAGGCCCTTTCTGCCCCTGAGGCATTTAGAGGAGGCAACAGAGAAGGGTGGAAGAGAAAGGGCCTTCTCAGTGTGCAGGACTGTGGGGCGAAGACAGAAGTGGAAGCATCCTCCCATCCCATTGCCATCACGCATGGAGGAACTTGGCTCTGCTGCTGGTTTGCCTAGCCCCTACCTTTCCCCGGCCTGGCCCTGCTAGAAAACCTGGAGGAAGAGCTCCAGAATACATTTCTCTGTATTAAGTTTTACACAAGGAATACAAAATCCTTTTTGGAAAAACCTAGCTAGTTCAGGTTGCACTGCTTAATAAAAATGCCTGTGATTAAACATGGTTATGGATATTCATGGTAGGTAAGTAAGTAACCTACCAGGTTAATTCTGCAAATGTGTTCCACTATCAAAAAATGTATTCTGAGATTGCCTGTAACAAATACTGAAAAAATCCCCTGCCCTAGTCTGTACACAGCTATAGTTGATTCCCCTTGCCCCCCTTGCTGTGTGTAAAATGATCCATGCCTCTGTTTTGGTAGCAATCCTGATTCTGTGCTAGCATCCTCTCCGGTCACAGCTCTCACAGTCATTCTAGACAACACTAAAAAAAACCTTACACCCCAAGTAAATTGCCAACACACAGAGAAGCAGCATCCTGAAGACCCACAGCCAGGCTGAACATGATCCCTACCTGTGTTTGCAAGTCGATTCAGATGCAGATTGTTTCAAGTCCTCATTAAAACAACTGTGGTTCCACTGTCTCCCATGGCCTCGGCTTCTCAGACTTAACACTCTTCCAGGGTTACAGCTCAATCCTAGAAAACACAATGGACTGCACAGCCCTACCTCCAGTGAGGGATCAGGCTGCTGCAGACCTCTGAAAAACCAAGCTTCACCTAAGCAAGAGCTTAGGTAACACCGAACACTGGGCAAACAGTCTGGCATTGTGGCGTGGCTGCTCTTCTTCACTCCTGAGAACAGGCCACTGTCTGTCTTAGCCTTCAAGCTCCATCTTAAGAAACATCTCAGCTTTCAGCCATGTTCCTATTAAAAAAATTCCCATTAATTCCTTTTGCCTCTTAAGTTTCTTGGGCCCTGCTCCAATGAGAATCTGCAAGCAGCTCCTTTGTATTATCACCTGTGTATTTCACAGTGCTCTGTGCACTACATGAACATGCTGTGTCATTTCCTAAACACAAGTACTGCCTTCCATTCAGATGCTCATTTTTACACACTTCCTTTCAGAACTATCTTGGATACACTGGTACCTCCTTATTATGGACCTGTTTGCCAAAAGTTGCTTGGCTGTTGACAGCTGTGTTTTCCTGTATGCACAAAGAGATGCAACTTCATACACTGTAAATAATATATATTATAATAATTTATATATGCCCCAGGCAATTATTCTGGGGGAAAGGGGAGAACACATGTAATTATTTAGAAATCCAAGGTAAAAGCTGTACATCAGGAAGAAGAATTGACCTTTAGGCATTGTCTTAAGTAGAAGAGGATTTAGCTAAGATTTAAAAGGCTCTACATCTTGTTATAAAAGATTTTCTTGTTTCAATCTTACGCATGTCAATTTACAACAAGCACCAAATTAACAAATATTATTAAATCCTCTATGCCAAAGTGTCCCTGTGCCTTAAGTGTTCTGTTCAGTCCGCCTCATTATGGCTCATGTGCACGAGTCAGCAGTTCATGGCACAAGGGTCACTTTTGGACTTCCCTGCAGAGTTAATAACTCTCATCAAACAGCGTCCAAACTCCTCCAGTATCATGCGCTCTGCTGCAGCTTTTGACTTGCCCATCTTCTCCGCTTGCTCTGCCTGTGCGAGAAGGCATTCGCAGGTTGCGTCAGCTACCTCCTTGGTTACAAATGTAAAGGGCAGCCTGAAACAAAGAAAGATCCACTCGCTCTCAGCAAAAACACAAAACACACCTAACTCCATGGCTGGGCAACTGTTTAGTACGAGGACTGATGAGATTTCATCTGTATCACTGCTTCCAAGAGCCTTTAGACAGCTAACAGGGAGTGAATAAACCAGAGTTACAGTCAAATGAACTGGTGGGCCACTGTGCTTTGGTGCCTGCCTCTATTGATGTAGATTTTGAAATAGGCTTTGAAATGCCCAGGTACATATAACAATTCTCCAGCTTTTACTATAAGGGTAGCTCAAGAATTACATTCTGTCAGTAAATGTGACACTCGTACTTCATGTTTTCTGCGAGCATATGTGCAACCACAAGAAGACAACACTTAGTTACACGCTTGAACACAGCTAAGCTTGGCATACCCTAGGTTCCACAGAAAGCACGGCTGTGTGAACAAAAAGCTCCATTCACCTGTGTGCTCCCGCTTCTACAGCTTACACAGATAACATTCAAAAATGACAGGGACATACTGGTCACGTACATCAGAAAAAATACGTTAGAAGCAAATGAAACAGGGTGCTGCATTAACTTACTTCCCACCACCGCTGCTGAGTGCTGGTGTTGGCCTTGTCAGGAGATCTGAGATCTGGGAAGATAGCTTGGTCTTTGCAGCTGTCTGCTGCTGGACCCTAACTTCTGCAGCATCTGCTAAATGCATCAATGTCTTTCGCTCTGGGCTTTCTTCAAAATTTTTACAGCCAATGCATTTGCATATGGAAGAACACATGATTTTTGCCTGAAAGGAACAAACAAAACGTGAGAAACCCATTGCACCCTTGACTCTCTTTATGGCAAGCCACAACGAAAAGAAGATCTTTAATCTCTTATCAATTAGCCACTAGAAGAAACCCCCAAGTAGCTGTTTCCTCTCTAAATTCTCACCTCAAACTGAGATGCCTTCCCAGAATGCATACTTGAATCAAATGCAAACCAGTGGTTTCCCACTCATCCCCTTCTTCAACAACCTACATGTTCCAGTGGAATTTAGGTGGTTGAGCTATGAGGAAGGTCAGTCTGCCACTGTTTCTGCATGCACAGACTAGTTAGCTGATGCAACAACAGCTTTTGCTTTTGTCTGTCACAGACATGTTCTATCCCAGAGCATCTGTGGGGTGCTGTTTCAAATCCTCCAATGGACCTGGTGCAGTAGATTTCTTTAGGAAATACTGCTGTTCAGTAAAGGACAAATCCAAGCCTGAGTTCAAAGTTGCTACATTTAAAATAAATTTATGTTTATACATATATAAAATATGCATAAGTTTAAACATAAGTTTAAACTTAAACTTATATAACATAAGTGATCAATTTTGCCATATACATGTCTTTCTATGTGCAAACCGCTGGAATAAGAGAAAGAATCATAGCAATAGAAAAGAAGAGAAGAGAAAACATTATAGCAATACAAAGAGACAAAGCAAGTCGGAAAAGTCACAGCACTAAAGGGAAAAAGGCAGTATCTTTAAGATGAGGTAATGTTTCATACCTCATAACATTCACAGTAGTTTTTGAGACATCCCGAGCGTTTACAGTTACACCCTTTGCTGTGTCTTCGATCCGATTCTCCTTCTTTTCCTTTTCCTATTTTGGGCTTGAAGGCTTCAGGGTTTCTGTCAAGGCAAGCCTGTCAACACAGACCCAAAGGGTCAGTCACTGCATGTGGGGAGCAGAATTTAAAGGTGCAATAAAAGAACTTCAGCCTTGCACATGTGGGAGGAGATCAGGGCATTATACACCCACTCTGTCCCCTGCCGCAGCTTCAGAACATACAAGCTAAGTGGCTTTCATCCCTCACCTTTATTGCTTTTTGCCTATCATTTTCATGGTCCAGGTTGTTATAACAATTTGTACAGTTGCAGTTATTGCAGAATTCACCATTTGCAAAACAATCACAATACCTGAAACAGAAGATGCAGAAGACATTTGTAAACATGTCTATTACATTATCATTAACAGAAGTTCCTAGCCTGGTGATACACCTATGTACCAATAAGGGTAAGGGCCACCCTATGTTCAACTCCACATGTACAAGTGGTATCAGCCTCCTTGCAAAGCCTAAATCCTCCAGTGCAGGTCTAGTTGCTGTCTAAAGACACAGGTATAGCTCAAGAGTTTGTCTGAGCTGATGTTGACGTAGCACAGGTCCCCACAGAAGCAAGAAAAGCTAATGACGCTTTTTTCTAGGGTGACTCCTGGGTGGCTGACCCACATATTAAGGGCCATCCTGCTGCAGCCCATCTCGCAGCCAGTTCCTAGCCCTGCCAGTTCAAGCCGGCCTTCAGGAGCTCTCATACAGCTGAAACAAAAGGCAAGCGATTGGACTGCCAATCAACAGGCAAACTGACTAACATAACGAGTCTTTTTTTGTTAGTTTTGCCCATAAACTGTTTGCAGCTGTGAACTGAGGCAGAGTTCACCAAAGCAGGGATGGAAGAACAGAAAAGGAGTAAGGAGTGGTACACCTCATAGGCTTTGAAGCACAGGTAATGAGGGAAAGGACCTGAATGAGGATAAAGCTGTGGTTATCAGAAACTTTTTAAAGGGACAAGTATGTGGATAAAAACCAGAATATTGACACGAAAAGCCAATCACATTGCCAGGCCTCTTATGTACCTCTGCTACCTCTCACCAAAAACATGATCTCACCATCCCATCGGTCTGATATGTGGAAGCACCACATTCATCCCCAGCTCAAACATGGCTCTGGGCCACAACAAACTGCCATGCTTCAATGCTTCCAGTACCACCTCTAGCTATAGCTGACAGAAACTGCGGATCCTCTTCAGCTGCTTTTCAAAACCTGCTGGGAGCATACGTTCATCTTTAAGGAGCCCAAACCCCCTGCAAAACTGGCTTCCTGTGGCTTGCCCTGGGTAACACTACAAGAACTAGATTAGGGTTGCCCTGGAGTCCACTACAACTATTCATCTTCTTGAACTGCATTTGAGTGATTTTTAGCATCCTGAATGGTCTCAGGGATAAAACCACATGAAAAGCTTTTTCAACTTGTAATAGCTCTCCTTTCTGCCTTGTTTGAAATTCAGTAGTGGAATGGTCCTGGTTTCCGAAACAAAGAGTGCCAGCATCAGCCCAGAGCATCAGTGAGCATACAACTACTCCGAGTTCTCTTCTTTGTAGAATAGGCTACATGCTTACCTTCAACATTCATTAGGGAAAAAGCAACTCCCCTTTCAGGCAGGAAAAGGTTTTACTAGTGAGAAAGCACCTTTGCCAGAGCGAATTAGCCATTTGCTCTGCACCAATGCCTAGCCACTTAAAGATACAATTACAGTAACTTACAAGAAACGTTCATTTCCAAACAGCATTCTGAAGGTGCAAGGCATCACCAGCAATGCCATTGTTCTCCCAGAATTTCTAGAGCATTCAGGTGCTGATGACTAAAACAAGTGGAAAATCCTAAGCACCTAACATATATTTGGCACTATGAAGTCAGTCACGTATGTTGAAAACATCTGAAAAAACATCTACAACATCTTCCCATTTCCAATGTCTTCTGTGCAACAGACAATTTTGAGGCTAGGAAGCACAGGGCACACCTCCCCACATAGAGGTGGGGTGCATTACATGAAAAGAAACCCAAGCTGAAAAGTTTAAATATACTTCTTAACTTGGGTTTAGATACTATTGCATCACTTTCTTTTTGAGTAGCACACCACTGTCTACGATTCAGAGAACCACAGATTAATTTCAGTATCTCCTCCTGTTATTGTCCCAAAATTGGTAAACTGACTTTGCCTCAAGTTAAGGAAACTTAGCATCTCCTCAGCTTAAAATGCTTTTATGTCAAATTCTTACAAAGACACTGAATGGAAGAGCAAAATATCTCATGAGGGTGACAGACTCAGACCTATCAGTGAAGAATCACTTGCCTATTCAGTCATTTAAAAGATACACTGCCCATTTTTTCTGAAGTATTTGATACAGCATGGTATTACTGATGTGCTTCATCAAAGTATAGTAAATGCCCACTGATGATACTATGGGATGCTGCTTCACTTATAGCAACAACGATGCAACTACAGCTGCTGAGTGGAATTGGCTCCAACACACAGCAAGGCTGCAAAGTTAGAAATTGATCAAACGTTAGGGTCCACAGAGCTCACAGGAGATGCAAAATTGCACAGGCATTGCAACATCTCCCCCAACCTTAACAACATTATCAACAGCAACCTTAAACTAGCATCTAGACATAACTTTTCTGAAATACTTAACAACATTATATTCTGATAATTGGCATAAATCTGTGATGTCAAAAATAAGGCTTAAAAAACCCACTAAACCCAAGCTGTACTTACAATTTCAAACACAGAGACTTAGTACAATTGCAAGGCTTCCTGGGGCGGTTTGCAGATTCAGAAGGAATTATTCTGGGGGGGAAAAAAGTGCATTTACATACACGGACACTTTTATCCATTTTATCCATTTTTTCCTATTTTAAATTCAAGTAAATAGCTCATAATAAGAACTTCAAAAAAATCATTATATTCCCCTTGCATTAGGTTTCTGGCTGACTGTGTTTAAGTAAGTATTATATAGAGTGCCTTTATATAGTGCCTTTCCAACCCAGCAAGAGCTGGGTTATTTGTTGCACATCTGGCTGCACGGCTGAAGTAGAAATGAGACTTAGAGCTAGAGGAAAGATCATAACTGAAAACTGGAACCAGAGAAAACTTCTCCAGAACCCTTCTACATGCAGGGGGACTAGATCCAACCAAGGTTCACACAACATGCTTGTGCCTTTCCCTTTGTTCTAGTTGGAATTAAAAAATAATAAAAAAAAGCTATGGAATAATGGAAAAGCAAGCCAAAACATGGTATTCATTTTATAGATAAATTTTATATAAGAGACAGTCTTTAACTGCTCTTAAAACTCAGACTGTGTGTCCCTAATCACTTTTGATGAGATTTGTTCCATCCCAATCCAGCAATTTCTGCACGTAATACCAGGGAGATTAAATCAAACCCATTTGTTTGAATAGCTGCATCTGGATTTGGGATTAGTTTGCGTCAGTTGAGGTTGCAGCAACAAAAAGCACCTTGGCATTTATAGCTTCCAGCAAACAGTAACACAAAAGGACTGTGCAGAACAGCTAAGCCTGCTGGATTGGCAAAGGGAAAGTAATACATGTTAGCTGTTATTTTCATCCTTCAAGGAAAAATACAAGACTGAAAAAAACAAAGCCTCCTATCAAAATCCATTTTGGGCTTTGGTGCCATTTTGCTGTTCAGCTGGGTGCCTGCAGATGCTAAGCATCTAGCTCTTAAATTGTCCAGCACCTCCTTCCAGCAATGTTCAGAAACAGTCGAGGCCTTTAGCTCCCAGATGCTGATGCAAAATGAAGACTGAGCGACAGGGAGCTTCCAAGTCAACTTCCTGCTACACAGGTTCGAAAAACAGAAAGGAAAACACAGCTCTGATAAAGAGACTGGCTCAATCGTCAGACAGATCCATGTCCTTTAGTCAGAGGTAATAACCACGCCACAGTATACCAGATTTTCTTGGAAAAATCCCCCGAACTCAAGCATCTCCGCTCCCATCCTTCCTGGTAACGGGACTGAAAGAAGATGCTCATTCAGTAGCCTGTAATGCATGTTTCTGGGTTTTTTTGCAAAACACTCACCCATTGAATGGTAGCCGTGCTTGGGACTGGATACTAGACGTCCCTGTAAAGCCAGTGTTGCTTGCTATAGATACATATGATGATTGTTGTAGCTAACAAAACAAAAAGGTTAATGCATAGCATGAAAGAAATTAAAGCATACACAAGAGGATGTGTAGCTAGTCTTTTAATTAGCTTTTCAGATATTACTATAAGAATAAGGTGCTTGTAAAGCACAATTTTAGACATTTGTGTAACTTGGAACAGGCAGCAACCTCCTGCCTCCATACTTAGCATAAAAACATTTCTTTAGATAATATTTTTGTTCTGTATTACAGTGTCTACAGCCATACAAACACCACAAAGATCACATACAGAAGTAGTCAGCCCACAAACACTTCCAGCTCCTAAAAACATGCTCATTTCCCCCCTTCTTTTCCTAAGCAACCCTGCTCCTAATAAAGTAGGATTGCTTCCTGCACAAATTACTTCAGTAGTTTCCTTAATATATACAAGGCACTTATTGCGGAATTAAATAAAAGCAATTAAAATGATTTACATTCCAACCTCTCTGCATACCTGGACCCACAGTTTATTTTTCACGCTAAACCCCCAAAAACTTGTAAGAACCTTCCAAACGACACTGTTTTGTGCTACCTTCTTTAATATTATCTATGTGCAGCTCTTTTCTCCTGCTGAGACAGGTTCTGAAGACAGATCGGCACATAGCAAGATGTGGACCTAGTGGGGCCAGGTCAAACAGGTCAGATTGTGTTCGCAACACAAAACCTCTGAGAAGAGGTCCAACAAATGGATTTAGTTTAAGGTAAGATTTGTGGAAGTGGACTGGAAGAACACACTAAGAGTCTTCAGGGTCAAACTGCAGCTGTGACAAAACTAGAAGGGAACCAAGAAATTACGTTGGTACCAGTAGTGCCATTCGCTGACAGGAATCCTTGTTTGTACAGAATGGCTGGTCAGCTTTCAGCAGGAGGTTTCATTTATTCTCCTTTTCATTCTGACTGTTGGTCAGATCTTGGCAAAGAGCAAAAAACTAATTCCTAGGCCTTGGTTGGTGTGACTTGTACCACCTGCTCCTGATCCCTGGTAATGTGGTTAGCATAACTAACACCATCTTAAAACGCAAGCAGCCATTCTCTGTGTCCAAGCAGGTCACATATTTGTTCCCTTTCTCCTCATTATCAGGCCCTGAAGTTCCTATGAACCACATAGAGCAACCAAACAGATTTCTTCTTCCATTAACTACTGGCCTCAAGATTCCTGGGCACCAGGCTGGTTACTCACTTCTTTACTGACCATGAAAGTCTCAGGCGCCTGGCCAACCAGGTGGTGGTGATGACTGTCACAGAACAGGGAAGCACACAAAGCACTGTCTATAAAATAAAGCAGTTACAAGTCCTAAGTGAGGAACTTGGACTAGAACTGGTGCGGGAGAGTGAGACCTGTGGCCCGCTGGTGGCCAGGGATGCCTCCACTGACATCTGCTTCCTCCAAGGGTTGACTGACTCGTATTCTTTTATATGATTTTTGAGTCTAGATTATGATTGTTATATTGATAGAACAAGCCATGTACTAAGATCTGGCCTGATCTGCAGATGGTCTAGGTGATTAGAAATTAAGTTGTATCATAGATTTTGTACTGCTACTTGTGAAATGGTACTACCTGATTCTGTTTATAGAAAAGCTGTGCTATTCTGGTTATAAATTCTACGTTATGCTAATCACAAAATCCTGTTAAGAAAATAAAGCTTTAATCGTAACTACAGTTTAGTGCTGTCATCGTTCTGCCAAGGATCCCCAAAAGAAATTGTTTGTCCTCTTAATGTCAAGTGACAGTTGGGGAGCAAGACCTTTAAGAAGAGGGTAGTACATTCCACAACAGCACTATTTCCTTATTTGTCTTTGGGTTAACACCGTACCTGTGTGACATACTGAGCTGGAAGGACTGCATACCCAACATTTCCTGTGCCAGGTGCTGGTGCCAGTACAGTGCCCGGTGGGAGGTTGGTGAGGTTGGGCTGGATCTGTGGCAGTGGAGTGGCTGGCATAATAAGTCTTTGCTGGGGCTGACTAGTAGTAACTATCTGGGAAGCTGGGTTGATCGGTTTGGGCACCACCTGGAGACAAAAGAGGTCTTTATGAAATTGGTGTTTTGTTGATTCAGAATGCACTTTTATTAACAGAACATTTCATTACAGTGCTGAAACTGGATTTTTTTCCATCCAGCCAAAATAAGTCAAGAATATGCATTTTACATTTAGCTCACCTGTTTCACAGTCTGTGCTGGCACTATGGGAACAGACATCCGCACTGGGGTTGTGTTCACCACCACTGGCTTTGCTAGCATCAAGAAACAACATCACATTAGCACACATTATTCAAAGTCCACAGTTCAGTCCTCCAGAATTTCACATACATGTAACACAAAGGTACTTAATACTGTAACTATGTGCTGAGAATAACTGGCCAAAGTCACGGCACATAGCATTTATGTCTGAAGAGCACCTTTGTAAACAAAGATGCATGCACTCTTGTGCAAATACATTTCACAGCAACGGCTGAAAAGCCAGCTTGGGTGCAGAGCTCCTCTGGACATGGGTTTTAAACCACAGCTTGGTTTGAAATCCTTTATTCCATCACCGGTCTGGAAAGCATAGACAGAAACATCTGGTGCTTCTAAAGCATTTTATGTGGAAGGATCTTCATGTTGCAGGAATTTTGGCAATGTGTTTGTGGGCTGTACTGAGGATATACATACAGAGGATCTGGGACTTGCCACAAGTCACTCACAAAGCTGGTAAACTAGGGAAAAGCAATCTAAACTGCTCCAAGAATGCTCTGTAGTTGGGCCTGCAGTTTGACACATACAGAGGAGCATTTCCACATACAAACCAGATGTAACAGTAGAATATGAAACTTACAGGAGTCTACCACAACACCAAATACATCTGGCAGTCTTGATTGATCTCTATTACATACTCACTTTAATCTTTATAAAACAAACATGAAAAAAAGCCATAAAAACTTACTTTAGATAATACATTAGCACTAGCACTTACCTTGTTGAAGAGGCTGTGTATTCGTACTGGGATTTTGACTGGCTGATTGGGTTGAACTATTGGCTGTTGTGGCAGTAACGAGTCTGACATAATGGAACTTGCTTCCAGGTACCTGAATCTGCTGAACATTGGGCGCAGTTGCCAAGGGAATAATCGTCTTAAATTGAGATGTACCCACTCCTCCTACAGTAATGGTCTGCACTGCTGATTTCACAGCCTGTTAAGCCAACACAGACAGTGCGAAGTTACTTGTACAAAGGCAGAAAGAACATCAGCGTGTTTATTCCTCAATTTGTCAGTGAGCAACTCTTTAATCCTTTGAGAAGCAACTCAGTTATCCCCATTTTTGTTTTCAAAAGTAAAACAGATGTGAAGGGATTAAATGTCTCTCAACAGCTCAGAGCAAACTCACTTCCATTTTGAATGCTCTACACCAAACAACAGAGTAAACAAATATTTACATGAGTAGGGTGACTCAGTCCACTCCCTCAGATACGTCTGCCAAAACACTTCAGGGGGAGTACAGAGAACATTGCTCAGTTCGTATTCAAAATCAAGCCACAAATCAACCTAGATATATTCCTACGAATAAAAACACAAGGTAGCAACTTGCAGAACTGTTCACACTGGACTGTGGTGTGATTTATCTCTGTGCGTACAGATACGTCCTTTTACAACAGGTTGCAACTAATACACAGAAATCACTGTGCAGCCCTTAAGAAAGAAATGGAACAGAGTCCAAAAACTGATAACTGAAGACATGAGAAAGAGAGCACAAGCTGAGAAATGAAAGAAACAAGAACAATGAAGAACAGCAAAAAAAATTTGTTAAGAAAAAAAGCAAAAAGATGAAAGGTAGCTCAGTAGACCTGTACTACCTTACAGCTGCAATAACGGTACATTTGGAATTTGCCAGATTTCATCTTCCCAGTTTCTCTCAAACTACAAACTGGTAACAACCAAGTGCTTATTTTATTTATACACATTCATAAATCTACCAGTTTGACAGCAGCCTCTTTTTCCAGCCTTGCTGACAACCTCAAACCTTGGTTTATTCCTCCTTTTTCTCCTTCCATCTAACTTCTTTTGGAGCTTAGCTTTTTATTCTCAGTATCTTTTAGTATCAGTATTAAGCATATAATTGTCCTTGGCATTAAGTTTTAGTATTAAATTTGGTTGATAGTATTATGTGACTTCCTACTAGAGCATTTTCACAGCTCCCCAGCTTTCAGCAGCTACACAAATGAAGTCTCAATTTGCACATACTTCACTGGAAATATAAGTCCAGTCTTTTACAAGGCGATGTTTTTGCAGGATTTTTTTAAAATACCAAAACCTCAACAACCCAGAGCAATTCAAAATAAGCACTATCTGCAAGCAGTCACAGCCTAAGTGTTATCACAGGGAGACCAGCATGGGCAAAGTTCCCTCTAGCACACAAATTAGTGGCCGCTATCCAAGAACACCTGGAAAAACTGACATTCATGTGACAGTTCTTCTAAGGGCATATTGAGCCCAGTGAAGACAGGTGAAACCCTTATGTTGTGCCAGATAGCTCTGGATCAGAACTCAGCATGTATACCCCACAGCCATATTTGTTTTGTCACTTAGGGTACTCACATTAGAGCAACTTATCCATTTAACAACAGTTTCAAAAAGACAATTTCGCCAGTTCTACCCTGGGGAAAAAATATGTTCAGATCGTGCTGGTGTCGATGTTCCCATATCAGCATTCCAATTATCACCTGTATCAGGAAGACGAGACTGGCACAATTTGTCCAAGTCTCTGGTGTCGTGGCATACATACAACTGTGTCCACTCCCTGCTATATCCACTCTGGTTATTTACATTCATAGGCACCCCCTCATGTTTACCAAAATGGGAATACATACATTAAGATAGAAGAAGATTCACCCAAGATTACAAAAGAGGAAAAAGGTAAGAACTGTAGTTTGTAATCAAGGTCAGTCTTGTCTTGTCATTCATTAATGCAAACCAATTTATCAAAGGTATTATGGAAAACCCTGATATTTTTCTAGAAATGAGACACAAGAAATTAACAATTTCTAACTCTGTAGGTCTCAGACCATGGTGTCTTGCTTATGCAGACCTCTACCACAAGAATATGAACTCCACTGTTGCAAACCTCAGAAACGCCTGGAAAATAGCCCTAGTCAGTGGCACAGAAACACTGGTAGAAGAGATAAAACCACCCAAAGAACATTTCCTCGTGTCATGGGGAGCCCTTCAGATGATTTGGGAGATTCAGTATACGGAGACGAGAACTTGCACCAAGTGGTGCTTTCCAGATTGGAAAGCTGATTTCCAACAGCGTGCCCTCACATGGGCTTGCAACAGTTTGCACCTCTCAACTGAAGCAGCGCACGCTCCTTGGGGCAATGCTCTTGCCAATTCTCAAGGAAACACCACTACAAGAACACCTTGGGACTGACCACTGCCAATCTGCAGTTCAACACTCCCAGTTTCCCGCAAGCGATGAGACAGAGACACTCTAGAAGACAAAGGAAAGTCAGTTTGTACCTGGGTGGTTGTGTGGTTGACTATAGCCTTCCCAGGGGAGGAGGGTGCTGATTGCTGCACTGTGAGGATCTGCTGTCCTAATGCTACATTCAGTGGGACGCCCACCGTCTTCTGGGGGGAGTTGGGAGGCTGGGAGGCCACTGACACCACTGCTAGCTGCTTGGCAAAACAAAGAAGCAGTTTAAATCTCCGTGGAGGATACAAGACCCTGTACATATACATTTCCCTCCTCATGAAAGTACAGTTCTCCACCAGTACAGAGGGTTCTTTCTGTGAGCAAGAGTGCTGTATTTAGTCACAACTCACATGGGTCCAACTGCGCCACAACAGCACATAGACATGTTAGAAACTTCAAGGCATTGCTCGCTTCCAGCAACAAAAAGCCCCTGCAGAAAGCTAGCACAGCTTCTGGGTTTTGGATTGTTTGTTTGTTTTTTTTAAGGAAACTAGCCCGCTGAAGCCTGAGCATTGTCAGGAAGGATTTTCTGAATAGCAGCTTTATAATCAGTACTATGACTATTTAATCATAAACTGAAGTTTTAAAGGAGAGCTGTGGAAAAGAAGAAAAAAAAATCTCACCTTACACTACTGATTCAGCCAAACTACAAGAACATCAGTATTTTCAAATCTACTTTCCAGATTCCCTTAGAGATCTAGTCTTCTGTTTGCATTTCAGCAGAATGTAGTGTTTAAGTACTGTACTCTATACAGCCACACCCTTTCCAAGGCTGGTTTTCTACTTTTTGTTCTAAACTCCCTTCTTTGTGTTTTAAGAGAACTTCCAATTTTTTAAACCATTTGCTTTTAAAAGATACTTACAATTACTCACCTACGGCAAATTCAAGATGTAACCCTAAGAGCCTTTTTACCCCTACTTGATGCTAATTTTGATTCTAGACTTGTATTTTTTTTACTTCTTCCTCATGTTGCTTTCCTCACTAATAATTCTCAAACAAGAGTCCCCTATCGATTTCTATAAGATTACATAGCTAAAGCATGGCCAAACTAGGAGAACTCTTTACTCTTATGCCAGTTTCTGTACACGATACTTAGTTTGCACGTGCTATGCATCTTGCACGCCAACTCTTCATCTCTCCAGCAATATTTCTCTTCTCAAGACAATTTTATCAAGTCTAAAATAGAAGCATCACCACGACATCTGTAACACAGCTTACGATGGGTGAGTTACCTTTTCTATCTGTTGCCCACCTGTGCTCATCTCCAGCTCTGTATTTTTCAAGGACCATTGCAAATGTCATTTTTACTGCAGACGCGGTTAAGGAAGACTAAATTATACAGTAGCAGGCAATGGTTAGTAAGTGCTGATCTATTATCATCAAGATCTCCTCTTAAACAACCTGTTAACATCTTGTGAAGACATTAGTTTGAGCACTTGGCTAAGAGAAAACAGCTGCTCTTGCAATGGATGCTTAGGGAATGGCAAGAAATTGCAGAAATGGGAAACTAACGCAGTAATGCGTATTTACTTAAAACCACAGGAAGGGAACCAGTTGCAAAAAACCTAGCTTAGGCCATTACCACAGAGCACTGTGATGCATAATGGAGACTGAAGAGGCAGGATCATAAACAGCTTGTAGCAAAGACACAGAGAGCTCCATTCAGACAGCTGGCAGGAGAGACAGAAGGCTGTAGCCAAAAGCAGGTCCTTACCTTATTAGGGGATTTGAGTGGGGAGATAGCTATTTTATTCGGTGTCTGTTGTGTTGTTGTACTCAAAGATGATCCAATGACTCCACTCTCAGAGATTGTTATTGTCTTTGGTGGTGTTCCTGGAGCAGACTGTGAAAGAACCCTACCTATAAACAAGGAAGATACCATCAACTCAAGTTATCCCTGCTTATGTTAATTTTTAAAGCAAAGTTTTCTCTGCATATCGTGCAAATGATCCCTACTTCTGATAGCATATTACCTGGTAGGAAGGACATTGGTATTCTTTAAGTTAGATTTAGCAACAAAGAAGAAAATAATTGGCATTATTGCAAATAAAAAGTTTGCTCAGGTTTAATAAAGCTGAAATGTACATCGAGCTTTCTGTGACATTCAGCTGAAAATTCTTGAAGCCAGGACAGCATCCTGAGGGGTGCAGTCCTCCAATACACATGCGCTGGGCACAAACACCCAGCCAGCTGGCAGTTCCCCAGGAACTCCCTGGGCTGCTGCCAACATAGAGAGAAACCGAGCATCTGCAGGGGGCTACTTCCTTTTAAAAACCTTGGCTATCAGAAATGAGCTGTGTTACAGTGACCAAGGAAAAGGTGTTTGGTCTGTCCAAGATCAACTCTTAGTTGTGGGTTTTTTAGGTTAAACATCAAAACCAGCAGCTCCAAATCATGAAATCAGCCTTCAGAACTTTTTTGGTTTGTTTTTTTTTTCCCCATACTTATAAGTTTCTTTCTAAAGAGTGCTTGACCACTGAGCTTTTCCTCTACTGCACTCATTTCTGCCATAGCTTCTCTATCACTGTGCTGGTTTTGGCTGGAATAAAATTAATTTTCCTCATAGCAGCTAATAAGGGGCTATGTTTTGGATTGGTGCTGAAAACAGTGTTGATTATGTTTGTTATTGGTGAGCAGTGTTTGTGAAGAGCCAAGACCTTTTCTGCTTCTTACCCCACCTGTGAGTACACGAATTGTACAAATGCAAAAAAAGTACAAGTGCACAAGAATTTGGAAGGAGACGCAGCTGGGACAGCTAACCCAACTGACCAAAGGGATATTGCATACTATATAACCTCATGCTCAGCTTATAAAGCTGGGGGAAGGAGGAGGAAGAGGGGGACATTCAGTGTTATGGTGTTTTGTCCTTCCCAAAGTAACCATTATGCATGATGGAGCCCTGCTCTCCTGCAGATGGCTGAGCACCTGCCTGCCGATGGGAAGCGGTGAATGAATTCCTTGTTTTGCTTTGCTTGTGTGCGTGGCTTTTTGCTTTACCTATTAAACTGTCTTTATCTCAACCACTGAGTTTTCTCACTTTTAGCTGCGTGGTGCCTAGTTGCCATCAGGGGTTAAACCACAACAGTCACTCATTTTCTTGTACTACATTTATCAAAATAAGAAACACACACACACACTCAGGCATGACTTTTCTGTCCAGCACAAACCAGTGGCATGAGAAGTCAAGTAGAACTAACAAGAAAAAGCGTCCTCGTGGCAAGCTGCCTTCCTCTGAGGTCTACGTGCTGTAAAATAACCTTCACTTTCGTACAGTCTAAGTAACAGCACAGACAGTTGCTAGCAGCTGCTAAAGCCACACACAACCTGAAAAATGTGAGTCTGTAGGAATTCTATCATCTCCAGTATTCACTGCTTTGAGCTTGTTTTTTCCTGGTGACAGCTTTCCCTTTCTCACTACATGGCCTCTGTGCCCCCTGGCATCAACTTCCTAAACAGAATCTGGCTGCTTATATTGACAAGTCTTAAATTTAAAACTTCCACCTCAGCTTCCAGAAATGCCCAGGCAATTAAAAATACTTATCAGATTCATAAACAGACATATATAAACATCAAAACACAACACTTGAATGTTACACCTTCCCCAAAATGATGCCAGCCTCTCGAAGCTGGCAAGCTGCACTGGCTGTTTGGGATGGTGAGAGGAAAGGCAGATGTTTACAAAGACTTCCCTCTCAATTAGAGATGCATCTTCACCTCCCACTGATGATTCTCTCACAGGCTGAGGGAGAGGTAGTCTTGATTTTCCAACATACTGATCTAAAAACTGGAAGTTCGTTTATTTTGTAACATATCTGTTTATCAACATTATGTAGGTATGTTTTGATTTGGACATTTTCCCTTCATTCTGGAGACAGCAAACTTAAACATATGCTATTGGTTGTATTATTATTTTTGTTTTGGTTCCTTACTGTTTACCAGTTTTCATGTATTGCTAGATGAAAATGTAATGCAGCTGCAAGTGGCTTATTTTGGGGTTTTTAATCGTTTTAGGTTGGGTGGTTTTTGTTTATTTTTTTTAACACACATGAACAGCTTAATGTAAATATTTATAAACAGTAGAACAATCTTATTCACAGGTCTGTATGTATGATAGGGAACTGTTTGAGAAAGAGCTAAAACTAGGGAGTAGGATGGAGAATCCCTCTTTCATCTGAAACATGAATCAGGCTTCAGGGTGCAGGCAGCCTGACAACTCAAGGAAAAGATTGTGTTTCAGTTATGTGCCATTCACTTGTATTTACCAAAGTTTCGAAAACAGGACACTGTTGCATTCTTTTTAAAACCAGCTCAAGTCCCAGTTCTGTGAAGGCTTAACTAATTTGTTTAAACATGTAGAAAAAATTTTAAGCCTACTTGGGTTGGTCAATCTGGAAGCAGTTGAAGATATCCTTCAAAGCTCTGAAGATGACTGGCTTCCTACATTCATCATTTTCAGGTAATTTACATATCTTGGATGTTACTTGCATACATGCAATGATGCATTCAGCAAGGGACACATCAGTCCCACTGCCAGAATAAACAAATGTTCACACTGTGAATTTTTTTCTTTAATTCTGTTGTTTAAAGGACACAAACAGATTTGTTTTCCAAAGACACAAACCCTTTCATATTTGCCTTAATTACTTTTTTGCGATGCTTATTTTTGAAGTGAGCAACTTAACAGAAACAACACAGCTTTATTCACTTGTTACTCAAGCATTTTTGCTGTTATTTGCATGTATTCAATTGTCCAACTGTAAGCAGATTAAAGTAATAGAAGAGCATGTGTCTCCTTTTCCCCCTGTGTATTTATATAATGTATCTACAAATACTTTCTGTTTATCAAGCAGCCTTTTCTCTGGCTGTGAGGTGTTTTTGTTCCTCCTCACCAAAATCCAGAGAGCAAAATCATCTTACAGTAAAAGCAAAATGATCAAACTCTACAACCACAAATATAGTTCTAAACAAACACTGTGTAAAGGTACCAACAACTGCATTTATCTGCTTCCACCCACAAAATACTCTGATTTATTTTTCCAATTGCTTGAGGTACTTCAACAGAAACTACAGTAAAATCATCAAGACCAAAAGATCTCTACAATCATCATCTCTTTGAACAGCCTTTAAAAAATGGTAAAGCAAAACAAGTCAAAGTAGTACAACCTGCAATGACTGGTGACACTTGAGTGGTCTGCCCTGTAACAGCTTTGCTATTAATCGGTTTTGCAAAGATCAGCTTGGTGATCACAGGGCCAGAAGTTGGGGTTCGGGTCTTCTTCGCAATCTGAAAGATGGAGGAAAAGAGATCTAAAGTAACTTGAGCATTTTTGATCTAAATTATCGTATTGTTAAATATGTTAGAAAAAGGACAATACTCGCACACATAATCAGAAGAATAATTGCTTCTCACATTTCATCTCAATTTCTCTCTATGGAGAGAACTAGGATATCATCCATGCCACTTAGAAAAATAACCACCAAAGCAGGATAGCCAAATCCCTTACAGCTTTTTTTTGTAAGATATCTCTCTCTGTGCAAACATACCTCATCCTCAAGATGCTATAATTATTTCTTACATGCTGTTGGGTCTAGACCAAAATGTTAGAATTAAACACAGAGCTCTCAATATCTGAAGCTTCAAAAAAGGTTAGATCTTTTCCAGCCAATCGGGACACACTGTGTTCCTCCAGTGATTTAAATGTAACAACTACTACTCTGAAATATCTCTTGACCTACTCTTGACATAGCAGCATCCTTTTATCCTGCAAATGGGGAAAGAGCTTTCTGCCACAGTTCTCAAAAAGTAGGTGGATCATCAGTCCCTGGAAGTTTTGGGTACACACCAGCCAAGAAGAAATCAGTTTGCTACATCCAGGCCCAAAGGAGTCTTTTCTTCCTTCCATGATCCAGCCTCTGAAAACACAGCTGGACCAGAAACATACATGTGCACCTTTATGACACTGATAAACTTGAAATCTTTATAAGCAGGGTTTTATAGTCTTAACATCTTAAACAAGCCTTTTTCCCCTTTTCCATACTGACAGAAGTTAACTACCAGATGTATTTATCCTAATAGCTCCTACACATCAGCATCCAGCTGGTAAATAGTTCAATTAAGAGGCTGACTTCTTCTAAAGACTATTTAAGCCTGTTGATTGCAGAGGCTGCCTACAGATGTGGACTATGTCTAAGATCTTCCCCGAGTCCAAAAGAGCACACTGCAAGACATTAATGAAGTCCTTACACTTACCCACCCCACAGGTCAGGCCCATGCTGCCTCTCCTCCGCACACACCCCCAGCCACATCCCCTGGGCACCAGCTACCAACTCCAGCCACATGGAAGTCATGACATTAGCGTCTCTGTGGGGAGCCACTTTTGCTACTCAAGCAGTTAGCTGGAGAAATCTGACTGACATGCAAAGATACAGAGATGACAGCTACTTTTAACAGCCTGAGAAAGTTACGAGTACTTAGATGAAGGAATTGAGTAGGCTGGATGTTATGGTTTCCTACACAAAACCCTATTTATAGAATTTGCTGACTGAAAACACCTCCTTTACAGTAGAGTAACACCAAAACACCTGAAATATTCAGCAGCACCTAACGAATTCCCCAGCTGCCCTGCAAAAAGCACACACATGAGGCTGTTCCAGCTTCCAGCAGCACACACACACGGCTGGGGACACCAGAGCCCCCCTGCTATGGCACACAGACTCCAGCCTGCGTGCCTGAGCTGTGCCTAGCCAAGGAAAGCCAGGAACGAGCGACACTGACACTGGGCAGTGCCAGAAAACAGACCTCATTTGAAACATTAAGTTGTTTGAAGAAGAAAACTTCATTCATAGCCCAGTTGACAAATTCAACTCAAAGCCATTTTAACACCTCAGGGATTCAGTTCTCTTAGCACATACAAGCTGACAGACGAGCAGGCATTTTATCTGTAATGTATCTTATTATTTTTGTAAATTGGCACATCTTTTAATTTCTGATAAATGCCCCACACTTCATCTGCCTGATTTGAGATTTCCGTTCTGCTGAAATTAATCTTATCCTGCCATAAGGTATTATTGTAACTGAACTGCTATTGCTTTTACTCTGAAGCGAGGGCAAAGTCTGGCTCAGAACATGATCACTATCCAGCAGGAACAGCCAGCTCTGGACAACAGCAGTCATTTCCCAGCAACAGTCAATAACCATGCTTAAATGACTTACATGAATACATATAAAATACTAGCTACCTGTCAGCATGAAGTATTTCAGAAAAACCGTAAAAATCCTAAAACTATAGCTGGTCAATGCAAGTAGCCCTGCTTCCCTCAGCCTCAACTTACAATATCCTTTACTGATAAACTCCCCCTTGCTTTTCAGGTGAACTTTTTCTCTATGAAAGTGGTCTAACAAATGAGTGAAATCCCTCAGGGCTTAGGAAACACAGCAAAACTCAAACATGGTTGGTTATAGGTGAGGAACAGCCCTCGGCCCCCAGGTGCACGCCATGAACTCCTGTTTTTGCCACTCTAGTCTTTGCCACTAGAATTGATAACCCTAGCCATCTTCTAGGCATCTAGAAGTGAGAGCCTTCTAGTTATCGGTGAGAAACCAGCTACCCATTTCAGAAGAGACTGGAGAAGCCAGAGAAAACAGTCAACATGACAGACTGCCCCTTTGATGCTTCAGAAAGAGCAAGTTCTCCAGAGCACTCTGCCATGGCCTGTACTAATTACAAGAAGCTTAATGTTATTCCTCTGACTGTGTAAACTAAGCACGCTCCCTGCGAGTTACTTAGAAATAAAGTGAAAAATATTTCCTGGGGCAACAGGAAATTTCCACAAGAAAATTATGGTATTTAGAAGCACACACCAACCTTCTTCCCCCTACGGAAGTAGACAGATTTATCTGCATTGCTATTTAAAAGGTCAACTAGTGTCTTTCCAATCACTCTCCAGTAAACAAGATGAACAGGCAAGTTTCTACAGCCAGACTTTGTTTTCAGTGGTCAAACAGAGTTCCATACATATAGAAAAAAGCACATACATACGTTGCATTTACTGCAGGACTGAATACCCACATAGTCAGCTACCACAAAGGAGCTAACATACTATAAAAATCCACTCCCTAGAGGACATCATGGGAGCTTGTCCATGTAGCCACACCCTATGTAATTCATATTTGGCATAACATGAAAAATCAGGGACTCTAGAAATAGAAGAGGAGAACAGCGTACTTCAGAGAAGATGAAGAAACTGAGCTTGGAATGAGAGTTTGCTCTGAGGTTAGGGAGTGCATGAGGTCACTTCTCCACGATGAGATGAAGCCACAAGGATGGCTTAGCAGTTGTCTTGCCATGGCAGCAACAATGCTACGGACATACAGATTTATTTGCTGAAACACAAAGCCAGTTACCACATCAGGAGAAGTTCAAATTAGACTAGCTTAGTGACAGCAATGACAACAGGTCTGGACATCTGGTTGAGAGTCCTCTGCAAGGCCAAACCCTTGCTTAATGCACTTGGACTGAAGCAGTACACCAGTAAGCACATCACTGTTTTTAAGCCTGTACACGGGCAAGACCCACAACCTGAAAGCAGATGCACTTGCCTAGTAGTTTTGTCCACACATCCTGGGAAGTGTTTTCAACTAAATCAGGACAAGCTGCCAATGGACAGTACAATCCTCTGGACATAGATGAAGCCCAATGTCCTGCCACATTTTACACCTCACAGCCTCATACCTCTAAAACTGCAGTCAGGATTCCAAGGAACATTTTGCTCTATCCATTATGCCCTTTCTCAAGTGCTGAGATTTCAAATGTCACAATTAAGATTACTGCGAAGCTAACTGAATTTTTCCAATGACCTGCAAAGCCCCTAGGACAGGGAGGATGTAAGGAGAACTGACGAGCGCTCTTTGTCATCTAATCTTTTACCAATTCACTTCTACCAAGTCAAACTGCTGTGCTGCCCTTACATGTGAAATACCTGATTCACAAAGCCACAAGAGATAAGCTACACAAGACCCTTGGGAGGCAGGGTGGCATTCACAGCTTCCTTTTCTACTCACTGAAAGGCTAAGAGGCTTGTTCAAGACGATGGGGTAAATGCATGACTTCATTTTCTAAGCCAGAGACTCCAGGCATGGGTTAACTCCCCTGTCATTAGACTCATGATAGGGTAGACCATGAATCTCTCGCCTAGCCTCATATATCCCTCCGCTACTCTAAAGGGAAAAGCACTGTCTGGGAAGTGCTAATGTAATCTTCTCTGCAGTATTGGATACTTATAACTAACTGAACATTGCTGCCTTGCTTTTCATTTGTACTTCCTCCTCTCCTTATAGGAAAAAAGGTGTTAACAGTTCAATCTGTTTTGCAAATGGAAGCAAAGACTTAATAAAAAGAGACCACAAGAAAAATATACTCAAACTGCTATTAACTGTATTTACAAATGGATGCAAGTGACTTTGTAACTGCTTCTGTTAAGAAACCTGTAGAATTCCTAATGAGAAACAGCAGAGGTCAATCACCGCAGCACTGTGTTTCAGTCACTGATGGCACAGGTCATCTCATGCACTCAAGAGCACATCACTCTCCTCAGTTTCCTCTGTCACTTTGCAGTAACTGAAGCCAAGTATCAAGAACTAATTCACTCTTAAACGTTCCTATGCTGAGTCAAGGGCAGAGGCTTTTTTGAAAGCTATAATGACAACCATATCATTAATGATCAAGGTACAAAAATAAAAGCCGCTTAAGAAAATGAGTATGTTTCAAACAGCCATTATTAAACATGTTTTCCACGGGTATGATGTAGCAACAAACAAGGAAAAAGCAGAAATCAGTGCAGGGATCATCTGCAGCTTTAAAACAGTCGTGAGAGTTGCTCACATTTGCTTGCCATGAAATACTAGTCAGGGAGCTTACCATTCAGCTAATAACATGCTTAAAATTTTTTAATTTGCCATGTGCAGCAAATTAATTTTTATCAGCTTAGAGTTTAATTTCTTGTTCAATTTAGACTGTAAAATAAATATTTTCACATCATAACCTGCATTGAGTTCTACTTTTCCTTCACTTTAATGAGGTCTTATTTCTGCCTCACTGCCAACTAGAACAAAGTCACTCACATTTTGTTCTGCCATACAGCAAATGAAAAATCAGACCCTTTGGGTCATAACCCAAGTCTTTTCAACAGATTTTCAGACCCCAGTAGATTCTCTGTGGTTTCAAATACCTCAAGATCCATGCCACAGAACAGGAACAAAACCTTGTTCAGGTTTTTTAAGTGTCCAGCTTACATTCGTGTCTAATCTATCAGTATCTATCAACAAGCTTAAGTAGATTTGAGGCAGACAAGATATACCTTTACAAGCTACGGTTAAACCATGACTGTCATTGTTCTTTTTCAAATTCTCGAAGTTTTTTTTTCACAGAGTTTATTTAAACAAACTAAATGTAACAGGCAGAAGCCACTCTTTTGTAAAAGAGTAAGGCAGCATACACTTTGAATTAAGAACAATAGGCATTGAGAGTTCAATTCAATCTTCCTGAAAGCATGTAGGATTTATTTTTATAAAATGAAAATAATGGGAAGATTCTCTTCAATTTACTGAATTTTAATAGCTTGCTTTCTCTGAGGCAAATTTTAGGTTTCTAGACAGTAGCTAGAGGTAAAGGGCATAAAGTGGTAAATGCATCCACAGATGAAAGCATGGGCTAGAAGCAGCATTCTGTTTTTTAACACAAAGAATAAATGCAAAGGCTGAAAGCAACCGTGTGTCTATCAGTGAAGAAAAGGGACAACTGTTGCAGCAACAAAACTGTTTTTAAGATGTTTCATCAGTATACACTCACTTTACCTGTACTGTTTTTAATTGCTGGGTCTGCAAAACAGAAGGCTGGGCCGCAGTGTTTATCAGCTGACTTCCTTGTGTCAAAGCTGAGACACCAACTACAGGTTTCACTTCTGACCGACCTCCGATAACAACCTTGATCTGCTGGCCTTGTACCTTGGAGTCTCCGCCTTGGGCCTGGGACGTGGCCTTCTGCGCCTGCGGGAGCTGGCTGTGGGGTAATGCTAACACAATAGGTTGGCCAGACTTGCCCAAAGTTGTTACAATAAGCTTTTGTCCATCCGGTTTAATACTCTGATTGCCTATTTTAATATCGGCGGTCTTGTTCAGAATAATTTGATTGGCCGATATAGTGACAGGGGTCTGGGCACCAAGTTTATGGAGACCACTTGGAAAAGTAGGCTTTACAACTGCATTTGCATCAGTTTTTGGGGTTGTGGTGTTCACTGCTGCATCGCCTGAGTGATTGCTGGGTGCAGTAAGTGGTTCTGTGGTGACTGCGGCTGTAGTTGTAGCTGAGGAGTTGCTGGTGGTGCTTATGTTCACTATTTCTTCCAGTTCTGTTTCCATGGGAATCGAATCTCCGATTGGCGACGACACGATAACTGCCTCGATGCTGTCATCTTCCACCAGGGTTATACCAGTGTCCATTATTTCCTCAGGGAGCAAGCTGTTGACTTCTGCTGAAACCACCTCCATTTTAGCAGCTGTGGCAGTGATGACTGGAGCAGGTACTGCAATATTTTAAAAAGTTATTGGCTTCCAGAAAACACACATTTTCAAAGTTTTATAAATAATATTACCAAAAAAGAAAATATAGCAGCAGATATTTTTTTTTAGGTTGAAGGTATTGTGCATGCACAGAAGGGATAGCACAAAAAAAATTTATCAAAACATAACATATTAAGCTGAATTTACTCTCAGTAAGAATTTATATCATCCAGCGACATCAAATCAAGACACTGACTTGCTGTGTATTACCAGTCCACTCTTGACAACACAGTACACAAAGAAGCAGTGTTTCCTTCCCAAGACACAGCCACCTTGTTCACAGACATTTAAGCTTACTGAAATATAAAGCAGGAGTTAAACAGCTTTAAATATCCAACAGACAATAATGGCTTTTCTCATACATGTCAACATTGATTAGCAGGTTATCTTGCCTCAAGAGACTTGTTATCTGTACCAGATGTTAAAGGGGTTCATCTTTGCCAAATCCTTATTTTTGAAATCTCAGAAAAACGAACAGCTGTCTAGTGATGGGCTTTATCAATCCCACAAGCTCAATCAACAGCCCACCTACCCCAGGACCATGCCAAAGCCCTGCCCTTCCAATTAGGCAGACAATTCCTCTATGCTGGCTGTGAAAAGAGTAGCTCAATCTTTTTTCCCCCCTCAATACTCACAAGAAAATATAATGCCCAAATTCATGATTAATTTGAAGCATGTTCTAAACATGAAACACCCCATCTGAAATAGAATATTTTAAGCTGCCTAGTAAGAGCAACTGATTCGTATTAAAAAAAATAATAATACAGTGAGATTCAAGGCCAGAGTCACTGGTCACTTGAGAAACCTTGAAGACACTGCTGGGAATTGTCTCGTCTACCATTCCCACCGAATCTATATCGCTCTCAGAAGCTGAAGACTGATCAGCTTCATAAGGCATTTTCCCCACTTGCTGACCGAATCAGCATGCTTGGGCACTGGATGGGTGAGTACGCCCCTGAGTACTCATAAGCTGAATTTGAAAGGATCTTGTCCTCTTCAATTTCCTACATGCTAGAAAAAAAAAAAAGAGCTGAGTTATTCATACTAAGCAACATTCATAATTAAGGAATCATGCCACAAAACCAGCGCCCAAATGCCAAGGTGAAATAGATTACTCTGGAGTCATTGTGGTTCCATTTTGCGCAACACCAAACTACAGGACAGCTGCATTTTGCTCGTAAGGTAGAAGGATAGGGAAGAAAATCCTACTATAATCTACCTAGTTTCCCTGCCAAGCTCAGGAGGCTCTGTTGGAGCAGTCCATGGCTTCCTGATTGTCAAGGGTGCCATGCTGATCCCCCTCACCTCAGAGTACAAGGCATATCAAACTGCCATGACACTCAAGAAGCCCAAGCTGTGACAGAACCTGTTCAGATGACAGACGGTCAAACACACACAGAGCTCAACTTATTGGCAGGCACTTAAAGATACCAAGTTATCTGATGTCACTGCCAGAAATACCTCCTTTGGAAAGCATTTCTCCCAAAGCAATACCAGTACAGCTTGCTGTGATGTCAGCGCTGGTAATTAGCACTAGACAAAACAGCTTACTCCTAAGGACACATTAGTAACAGTATTGCATTGCTGTCTTAAAGTCCAATTGGTTGACTGCATATACAAAATACAAGATTACACAAAAATCAGATTAGTAAAAGCAGACTGTTTCAGCATGTGTTAAAGCCAACAGATCTCCTGAACTGTGTCACTTTCTCATCTCCTCATCAACCCGCATGGGCTTGCATCTTAGATCTTATAAATTTTAACTATTTCAGACAAACAACCCCACACCACCACAAAAAAAGCAACACACACCTCACCATCCTGTTCTATACTGACAAGCACAAGGGGCTTGGATCCAGCAGTTTGACTCCTACGATCAAGTGCAATCCAAATTATGATTGCCTCAATGTTTGAAAAGAAGGGGAAAATCACCATTCAGTAATGACAAATAATTTTAAGTTACTTGCTTTTGGCTTGCATCTGTATGTGTTATTCCCTAAAAGAAAGGTCATTCTTAGTATCTTTTAACAGTATGACCATAAAGCATTTACATATACTTTAGTTACACAGTTCGTTATTTATATTCTTCATTCTTACCATTAGGTTATGTTACAAAGCAGTAAATAGTTATTAAATACCTATATCTAGTTGAAAGGATAACAACCAACAAACCACTTTTAAGTCAGCATGCAGAAGGAAACGAAATACATCAAGTCTGGAATCAGAAACTGACAAGTTAAAATAAACATTACGCTTCCCTACTGGATTAATAGTTTATGGCCATCACATTGGAAGGTTTTACAATTAGGTCTCATCATTTTACAGTAGGCTTGCATTAATGTATTCAGGCTAGAGCCATCAACAACAGCAAGAAAAGAACCACAACACAACCTACCTGTTCTGTGTCTTCATTGCTTATTGGATATGACTGAAATAGATGAAATGCAATAAGGAAAATCTCATCCTAGCTATTCCAGAAACTGCTGTCATCAAAGGCAGCTTCAACATCCCTGCAGATTTTACTCCTAGGTACTTAGCCAGAATTTCTCAGTAGTCCAGCTGTTTGGTATAAAAGCATTAGAAAAAATAAACATGTGCTGTTTCCATTTTTCCAGCTCCGCTATTAAAGTGATTTCCAACAGTAAAAGCATGTTAAGATTCTAACAGCTTTGAGATACTCAAGACAGGGTAGAGAATTACTTTAACTATTTAAGACGACTTGAAAATTTCATTCACTTCAGCAATTAGGCTTTGAGTCACTTGGTAATGCAAGGGCTGTACCTACAACGCCCCCCCCCAAGATGCATCAGTAAGTGTTTACCTTATTTAGCTCAAAACCTGAAGAAAAAACAATGTAACCCAAGGAAGCATGTAAGCACACTATCAGACTGAGGAACTCCATAAAAATTCCAGGATCAGACTACTAGATAGAATATTTTAGCCTACAACACGACCATACAGCTAAATTAAAAGCTCAAGAGTAAATTCACATAGTGAAGATTTGTTTAGAAAAAGCTCGGGACACCAAACCAGCCAAAAACATATTAAAAAAGCGCAGGGACTAAAGCATACCATCAGCAGAGTCTTGGAGCAACAACTCTGAAAAATGCTGAGTACTGTTAGGAGGACAGGAACAGAAGTTCATCTTGAGTGAACCACCTCATCAACTTACCCACTGCACAGATCTCTACATTTGATATTCACAAAAAAATATATAGATGTATACAATGTCATAAAGGGTAAAAGGAATTTATAAGGAAGAGGCTAAAGAACACCATCATTGTTGGCAAAAATACAGAACTGATGTCTGACAGGTACCTGTGAACTTTGATCTGTTTTCTTCCTTCTCTTAAAGATTCTGCACTGACATACTAGTGACAGAAACTAACACTGTTAAAGTGCTGAGATCAATTATATCAACACCTTTGTTGATAAAGCATGCAAAGCAGCCACACTAAACAGGAAAATCAAAAGAATCAATATTTAAGCAGGTTGACCTGCAAAAAAGTAAACAAATTGCAAGACATAACAATGCCTGTATTTTACAGAAACTAACTGCATCTTATTACATCTCCAGAAATGCCTGCATTTCACTAAGAATCTTTAACCTCTCAGTCTGCAACCAGGAGCAGTTTCAGAGCAGCATTTACAGGAGGATATGTTACAGAATCATCAGGAAGGCTATGTACTGCAAGGAAAACTGCTGGGAAATTCAGATTACTCAGAAATAAGGCTGCCGAGACCAACTTAATAGGATGTCCTGGGATGGTGCTGCATGTGAGCAAGGTCATCAAAATGAAGCGGCGGTCTGAGGGACTTGTCACCAGTTGTGGCCCCACTGGCAGTCTCCTTCCCATTCTCAGTACCCAGCACAGGCCTGGTAGCGCTTAGCCATAGGAAGACTCTGGTATAACTTGACAGGTTTAAGAACATTGGCCAGACCTGCCTTGAGTCATTGGCAATTTTAGTTTTAAACTAAATTCTGAAGTGTCACTTTCACTAGAAATTAGGGAAATCAAATCAGTAACAGCTTTTGCAAGAGTATCTATCTTGACCTACAAAAAAAAACCTATCCCAAAATCAAAAGCTTCGTAAAGGCACAAAGTCCAACATAGCCCTAAAAGAACAGGGATTCTCTTGGGAATCAGTAACTGTTGCTGCATGCTAAGCAAATGCTAACTGAAACCAAGTATCTTGGCCAGATACAGCAACTAGTAGTTCTTTGTAAAAAGCTGGGAGAGATGCATGCACCTAAACATAGCATTACTAAGAGCTAGAGCAAGGGCAAATCTTTTTAAGGACTTCTACAGTTCCTGCCTCAGGAAGTTGAAAGTAAGTATGAAGAGGAATGCTGAAACACCACAAGAAATCCCAGTCCTCAAGAGGTCACTGCTGGTGTGATTATCCAGGAGACAAATCACATGGACATGCGTATGTGAAACTAGTTACTATCGTTAGCCACAAGAACACAGAAACAGGACCATATATTAATTATTACCATTTTCCTGAGGGATATAACATAAGATACAGTTTTGCAGCTCCCAAGAAACAGAAAACCAGAATTATTTGGATTAAGAGACTTACTAGCATCTCCACCCACCCTTGGTACTGCAAAAGGCCAGGTTTTTTTTCTGAGGATCAATAAAGTTTAGATATTACTAGCTTTTAAGAGAATCAAGGTGCCTGTCTAATAATTTTCAAAGTTTAAGGGAAAACACCAATAGTTGCAGTATCCCTCAAGGGATTTACTAAACCAGGTGGAGAGAGTAAGGCTGGAAAATAGGGTCAGATAAATAGCAGAAAAGTAAAAGTGGACCACCAAACAAGTAATTACTCACTGCAAGCACAATGGACTCTAAATGCAGATGTGGAGGGAAAAAACAAGAACACAGTATCATCAACTATCCAATACAGAAGGGATAACATCTGGCATTTCCTTTGCTAAGACAAAAACGTGAGAACATTATAACTTCTCTTTTGAAGAAAGGTTGAGCAACTGACTGTTGCCAGGCTATGGCTCAAATTTGAGGATTTTAAAAGTAAAAAATCTCAAAATATTAATATGAAGTTATATTCATAAAATCAGTCTATTTCTCTTAACTAGTAAAGGTTTAAAAAACATAATAATTTATTTTATTCCTAAATCCATTCATTAGAACAAAGGCAAAGGCAGGAGGAAGTAGAAGAAATACAGCATGGATCTTTGATTTATCCAAGAAGCATGAGATGCTGTCAGCCACATGCAAAGTTCAGGTGCTCAAATGCTTTTCAAATTTTTCAGCTTCTGCTTATCTGGCCTGTCCAATAGCAGTGATATGTAAACTCCAGAAGGCTGCTGAGCTGAAAAAAATCCAACTTTTTGGGTCTTAATACTTAGAGATCAAACAGTTTAAAATTACCAGGCCTCAAGTAGTTGGAAGCTGCCACAACAGAGGTCCAAGTACAATCCAGTGGGAACACTGCATCAGCAATCCTTTCAACTGGTCCCATTCTGCTTCCTAGACTTCCAGTCCTTGTGACTGGGGGTGAGGGGGGGAAACACCTTGCAGTTATTCAATCATGGAACAGTTAATATGCTGCTATCACTGACATGTAATGTTACAAAATATTGAGAAGGACAGTTGAAAAACAATGACCCAAAAAGATACAGATTAACAAAGAGATGTTCTTCGTAGACATGCTGTAAAAAAAAAATCAGAAGGCTTTTACTTAAGTTTTCAAAAATTCACGTCCTATTGTCTTCAAAACAGAACCATTTTGCCAACTTATTGATATGAAATACACTGCCTTCACCACAAAAATCTTTCATTGATCACACCCTCAAAGATTTAGTGACTGCATCTTCCTTCACCACAACCACTGCTACAAATACACTTTAAAACTGCTATTCTATGACCTATAGCTGTTTTCTTCACATCAAAATTAATACTCATGTACAAGGAATCACAGCATGCTACCACAGAAATTAATTACACACGCTGAGTACAAAAGCAAATTTACTATCAAAGTAACAAAGACCTTAGATACAGTACATAACCAAAATTCCCCATGAGTCAGAGAACCTTTCAAGCAAACCAGAGGCTAGAAAGAAAAAGGGGAAAAAAGCCATAGCCAAGTTTTTGATGAAAGCAGCATGTCACAAATTGTAAATGGGTGAATTACATTACAGGTACATGAATGTGCTGCTCACTAGAAAACCGGAAAACCGGCATTCTAAAACACTCTGATACTTAACTCCAGATTGGACAATGCCCTTTTCACCACAAGGAGAAAATATTACATTGCCCAAATGTACCACCAGTTACAAAACAAGATTATTAAGGAAAAACATTCTAGCCATTGTGAGGTACTTAGTAGTATTACTGAAAAAACCCAACAAAACTCCAAGCACTCGCTCAGAATCATTAGTGTCTAGAAAATTAAATCACTTAAATGTCAAATTACTTTCCCATGCACAGCTCACACTTGCTACCTAGCTCTCACATGCTAGTTAAATGTCCATTAAGAGGACAAAACCATACCATTTTACTAATATTGGTCTGCATTTCAAGCCATGTCTACATTTCAAATTTGCATATATATTCATCTCATAATCATCAGTTGACACTTCGTGTTTGCTATTTGTGGCTCAGTTCAGCTCACAGCTGAAAACTTAACTTCCATATCATTCTGAGGATGGACTAAGATCAGCAAGCTGATGATAAATCTGCTTCTTGAGAACTTAGCACCCTTTAAGGGTCTAATCCTTGCCAGTGATAAATAAATTCCAGACTGCACTGGAGAACAAAGGCATTACTATTATGCTAATGCTGCCCACTAATCTAACAGTGCAAAGTTCTGCAGAAGTAAGAGAACATAGACATGAGTGTATTTTTCAAATGATTAGCATGTCGAGGCTACGAAGGTAGAAACAGAATTAGGATAGCCATTTATGCTCTAATTATCAACAAATGCATGCTCTTTACTTAAAGCAACTTTCCAGGAAAGAAATGAAAATAACATTCATTGCAGCAGAACACTTCAAAGCTGTTTCTGAAACTGGAAACAATGTTCTACTTTCAAGCAGAGGTTCATGCAAACTAAAAATAAAATAGAAACCAAAAATCACAACACTTCCGCCACCCTTCCCTTGGTTTGCATGCCAGTTTCAGCCATTTTCACAACATACAGTAGCACAAAAGCTGAAAAAAAAAAAAACAACCCTGAACAAGTAACCTTACGATCATCAAGCACATTCTGAAGGTGTTCACTGCAATGAACGATCAACATTTGGGTCTGTAGATACCTGGGCCTTTCAGTCTTTAATGAAGCATATCCAATCAACTTTGTGGTGAGACCAAAATAACTAACTCCTAAAATAGTTTCAAATTATTTTCTGTTTAGAAGGCCAAAATTAAAGCATTAAGAATCTGAAGTTAAAATGAATATACGTGGTGAACTTAGCTTGACTGAAAAAGCCCCTGTAACTTAACCGATGTGAAGAGTACAGAGTACTTATCACTAGGTCCAAGAAATGTATTTTTTCTTTTAAATATAGCTTGAAATAAACTGCTTTTCAAATTCCAGGTGTCTCTTGAATGTGGGGCTACAGAAGAATTCAGACACACAGCAATATCACACCAAGAACACTTAAAAACAACACGCATGACAACTGCCATCGTAGGCTTGGTATCGAGCTCCCCACAGACTTTTAACAAGTATTATCGTACGGGGCATCTTTTAAGATTAGGCTTGCTGCCAGCAATTTCAGCAAAAGTGCATTTTAGTGTTGTATTTATGGGCAAAGGTTCATCACAACAGAATAGTTACCAATTTTATGAGTCTTTGTAAATCAGGAAGCACAATGACTGTGGTGCATTAAACGTATTCTTCAGCAGCACTGCCCAGTCAGAAGGTACAACACATGAACTTCGTTCTAACCAAAACACCACCACCCCCTGACTCCCCCCCCCAATTTCAGTGGGGTATTTAATTTCTAAAAATATGTTACAATGCCACAAAAAAGCTTTTTGCCCTAAAAACCTTAATTCCTTGGGCATCTTATGCAATCATATGATTCTTTTCAAAGTTAGAAGAACACAGAGATGAAAACCAGATAAAAATCTAGACACCATAAACTGCAATGCTTTCAGGGTAGCTGTCAAGATTTGGACAGCAGTGAAAGTTGTTATGGCCACTATTGCTTTTTAAACTTATCCTAGAAATCGAAGTTGGCTTTCTTAATTTTGAGTCCAATGAGGCATCGAAAGAAAAGCAAAAATAGCTCAGTTACATTGCAGTGATTTGCCAAAAAACATGCTTCTAGCTGCAGATTTCAGCAGCTCCACCAGCCTTAAACATGACAACACTTAACAAGTACAGAATATATTTACTTGCAGAAGGACTGAGCTGAAGATAAATAGCTAGCCTGCAGGCAAACTGTGACTTGGGTTCAGATGCCGAAAAACACTATTACCCCCTCCCTCCCACTTTAATCTCTAGATAAAGCATCTCCATATTCCTTTTGGGGAGAATTTATTTAAATAACTAGGATTATGCAATAGTTGACTGGCTTTTGTGGAATGAAATTCTGCATAAAGATTTTGAGTCAAGAGATAAATAGGAGAAATGGGAATTTCAGTGAAATCTTAATCTCTGCTCCAGAACCATATGGGCCACTTCAAACATAGGCTTCTCAGATCTCTGAAGTCTCATTTATCATAACACAAAAGGTTGAAGAGCTTCTGAAACACAAACTAGTAAGTTTAGGCATACACAAGAAAGCCAACAGTTAAGCTTTTGCATAAACACCTCACACAAAACAAACAAACAAACAAGCCAACCACAAACCACCAAAAAAAACCTACCGCCCCAAAAATGCCCTCAACAAAAAGCCTTACAGACAGGACTAGCCAGAAAGAAGCATATCAGCGACTAGGACCACACATTATCTCTTACAGTCTTTGTTTTCAATATCCTGAAAGCGACCCAGAGAGACATTTACTGTATCTTACTCTACCCCCGGAGATGCTTTATTCCAAACAGCATACCAAGGCCACCTGGAATGAAGAGTTCTTTGCATGCACCCTCTATTCTGCTCAATCTATCCATCTCCCTTCTGTCCTTATAGAACGTCCTTTCCAATTTGACTTCCATGGCAAACACTCTACCATCAGTTGGACAAGTTACCACTACACTGTCCAAGTTGAAATGAATCCAGAAGGTTCATCTCATTCTCAGAATTAGCAAGAGAGGAAATAATGACATGCAAAACCTTAATTGTGTTTCTCCATGGAAAAAGGCTATTTTCTTCTTTTACTTTGCAAGACCACGTAGCTCATAGCTTCCCTCTTTACTACATCTAAGACAACTCTGTACACAGAAGAAGCTCTTGCCAACTGTCAATTCATAACTTTGGGGATTGGAAATTAACAGTGTTGTTTTGTTGTTGATGACAGGACATCAAAGCAAACCTGTAGCCTTAGCAGGTTGTCTGCTGTGACTCAGCTGCTCTAGGTGTTTGCTACACTGTTAAAGCACCACATATCCAGAATGAGCTGAATGCACCTGCATCAGAGGGTGTTCTCAGTAAGCTCCCCCAGAATCCTGCTCAGGACATGCACCTAAACAGCTCTGTATCAAACTACAGCCTATCAAAATGAACTGAGCAGCAGCAGTATCACTTTTAAGTGACTATGGGATGACTTTGTACAAAACTGTATAGCATCTGCATTGCTGGGTGTAGTCTAGGTTCTTATTATCTGGACTGCTAAGAGATAACTCTCTTCCACAGACAAAGCTTATTTTGCAGCCATAAACAAATATTAGAAGTAGAGGCAAATGTAACAACTCATGATAACAATGTCACTAAGAATTTTTGTTAAGAATCCAAGACAACCAACTTATCAAAGCTTTTTATTCAACTTACATCTTTTTGCTGACATAATATCAAAACTCACCTACCCATTCAACAGAGAGAATGAGCTCTTAGTTACTCTAGTTGTTCCAGAAGCAATGGTAAAAATTCACATTTTCTGCTTCTCCCAGGAGAATTCATAGCCTGTATCCAATTGTTTGATTTTTTTTTTTCTTCACAGGAAACAGAAGTGACCTTTGCTAATATCACTGTAGGTGCTAAATTGACTACAGCCTTGTTGGTCCCTTTGCCACTGCCAGTTAGCAGCACTGGCACCAGAACTACTCTTGGCAAGTGGAAAAAAAACCCTCTTCATTGAATGTTCCAGACATGAACCCAGCAAACAGAAGAAACATATTTCAAGAAAAGACTGAATTCACTACATAAAAACAGGCTCACAGTTCCCACAAACTCTTGACTGCTTGCAGTGCAAGTGTTATAGAACACCTACCCATGCAAAGCAGAAACAATCTACAGTTAAGAAAGTGAAGGTCACTTGTTTGCCCAAGTTGATATCGATAGGGAAAAAAAATATCTTAGAGAGACAAATAATTTTATTGTGTCATTTTATAACAATAAAGCAAATATGCTAGTTCATCTCCTTGTTTGCTGTGTTCTTTAGTCCCTTTCTGCCAAGTACATACAAGCACACACCAACTGAAATTCACCAAGATCAATGGGGAAGAAAAACAGGAAATGCAGTTCTTAAACTCCTGACACTGGACATGGTCTCTTTCATTTGCTAGAAAAGCTTTCAGAGAAGTATATGTATACCCAAGATTCACCCCATACTGCCGGCATATTATCAAATGAAAGACCACAACCACACGTATGTGATCTTACTTTACCTACAATTATCCTAATTAACTGCCATCCCTCAATTCTGCTACCATTCCAATAATGGGTAAAATAGTGTCATTCATTTTATGCATTCCCGATTTTCTTAATCTCTGACACTTTACACTTTGTCTCTAAAATGGAAAGATGTGTTTTGTCGTAAAGCAAAGAATTACAGAATCACTCAGCACCACATTTTCTCAGTCTTTTGTTTAAGCTAACCAACCAGGAGATTGCTTTAAAAAAAAAGTCATGAAACCAACAAAAATGATGAATGCATAAGAAAGCTAGAGTTAACAGAAGGTAAGTGAAAAAATTAATCACTTAAGACTGCAAACTCACCATGTTTGCACATGTAACAGCAGAGTGAAACCAAATCATTTTAAGACAGACAAAATACTTGCCATTCTCATTCTCTACAGATGACAAGATACGGCAGTTTGTCTGCATGCTTCCCAGAGTATCGTGGGTCTAGATTTATCAAATACAACACCAATGTCTAACTACAGCAAGGAAAAAGCCCAACCTTACTCCTTATCAAATGCTGAATACACAACTACTCTTAAGTATCCAGTCTTTTTTCACCAGTTACAAGGAACACTAAGAAAGTATCAGGTGTTCTTCACCACAAATTTAACCATCTATAGTTGCAAAATTCAAAATAATAGTTCCCAAGGCAACCACAATTCACTCAACCAACGCACGCCATTCCCTTCCCATTACTCTACATTCTGTTAAGCGAATGCTCCCTACGTGACACACCATACATACAACTGTATGCAACATATTGGAGGGACGGGCGAGGTACACAAATTAGCAACTTCTATATGTTTAAAGTAACAGTTAAAGTGATATGGACATAAAAGTTTTATATTATACAGTTAAGATTTTGGTGTGAGGTTTTTTGTTGTTTTTCTTTAATAGGAAATAAGACAGCTTGTGCCACCACTGCCATGCTGTTTTCTTTTTAAGAATGAATGGAGGAAGAAATACCCAAACCAACCACTTGCCCACATACCAGTTATGAGCAGATCCTTCTTCCCTTGGCAAGTTCTGGGTAATTTAAGCTTCTATAATAATTTTGAAAGGAAAACCAACAGCCAAAAAACCTTATCTGTGAACTGCTAATTACACAGTAATAAATCAAGCACCTGCTACAATTTTTTAGGATTTACTGTGAAAAACATCCTAGCAGTATCTTTGTTGCACTATTATTTCAAATAGCATCCTTTGCTACTTAGACCACTGTGCGCATGACCAGCAGCATTACTTTCCTTGTACTCCAATTCCCTGTGCATATTAAGCCGGCACTACAGCTAAAGCTCTCCCATCCTCCTTCGGCATCTGCCCATTCATTTCCATACAAACATTTCCCCTCCTCCTTGTGGTAGCAAATATTTGTGTAGCTGCAAGGGCAGCCCAGATGAAGGAACCAAGCTGGGTTAAAGCTGGCCATCCAAACCAAACTGTGGGCCCCGCTTTCTTCATGCTGCTGATGCTGGTGTTCAACCCAGGAAGAAAACTACTCCACATAGCAGCGAGCAAGTTCTGGTGGGTCAGTGGGCTGCGATAACTCAGTTCAAAGTCTATGAGTACCAAAACAGCACCAGGGAATTGCACCACAGCCAAAAATCCAGCTGAGTCAGGGGGCTTGGGAAGCCCAGGAGCCTCCCTCCCCTCCCAGCTTGGCATTTATACTCCCTGCATGGAGGCAAGGGGAAGATAAAATCAACTGTTTGAACAGTGACAGAACACTGGACTATGTCAGGCCATTTTGTACAGATTCATTCCAACCTAGAACAAAAGCCACATTAGTTTTAATGTAGAGCAGTCTTGTTCTTCATTAATGTACCCTAATGTAGAACTGTGATCTACCTGTAGCTGCTTAACAGCTTACAAAGCACAAGAGAAGGGGAAAGCATGGAAAAGGAAGAAGCTGCCAGGGAAGAATATAGCCATCCTTCTCACCAGCAAAGCAGCAACAGGTACTCATGAGATTACACCAGTGCATAGCTACATCTTCTCCAAAGTAAATGGGAACGTAACACTTAGATAGGCTCCTTGAGTCCATAGGAGAAACTGCTGTTACTCCAAAGGAATAAAAAGAAACCCCAAACTCAGCCAGATCATAGAGATGGGGATCTGTTATGTGCCTTGAACTCATATGACAGCAGAGCTCAAAATTAAGGGCATAACCCTCACATGGTTAGCAATACATTCAACTGCATAAGTACGGCTTCCGAAGGGGAACGGCACACAAGTTGGAAGAGTTAAGAAGCCACTAATCTACATCTGGATCTGGAACGCAAGAAACCTGAATGTCTCACTTCATGTAGCTATGTACTCCCATCACTGATCAAGGGATTATTGCAGCACTCTCATTCTTGCCTGTGCAACAAAAAACTTATGTTTTCTAATATTGTCAAGTGAGAAAGCCTAGCCACAGGCTGTACCAAAAGTCACATGCTGCTTACTGGTTTTCTAAGCAACTGAGGAAACCAAGCTTCTCAAATGTAAGGCCTGGTAAGTAAAATACAAACCCTTGAACAGGGAGTTCAAGGAATGTTTTCCACTTCTTATCAGGAGCTCAGAATAAAAAAGTCCAACCAACCATGAGTTTGTCTCCTAGGTACTTTCTACGAATCCCACCACTGTAAGTATACAAAATCTGTAGGACACAAAGATGTACTTCTAACAGCACGTGAAGAGAGCAAGCGCTACCCCTATAGCGCAGGAATGGCAATGAAGCAAAAGCAGACCAAGCTACAGGTAAGGAAGCACAGTTGGTTGCTGAAGCAGAAATCTAAACACATCCCCCCAGTCTACCTTGCTTCTCCTTTTGCTCCCCACGAGACATTTTTCAAATACATGGAAGGGAAAAGAATCTAAGGGGCTTTTACTGCTTTTCAAAACCTAAAGTAAAAGATACCCAATGCATGAGGTAAAATGTCTCTAAAGTTAAAATCTGACAACACTCTTCATCATCACACTTCAAATTTAAGTGTGGTTAGCAGAAACTCAACCTGAAACCAGTTAAAGCTTTTTGAGAACTCAAGCCGAACCATTCAGAGCATTCGGTTACAAACTGTTTGAGCTTGGACATGACAGAAGCATAAGCAAACGAAAAAACAGCAAGTTGTTCTTGATACATAATCTGAACAGTCAACCTTGAATAACAAACTTTTGAAGCTTACTGCATTACAACAAGTGTGAAGTACCTTTTAAACCACTTTGAGAAGCTGGGCTGCATTTTCTAACATGCTCTTCAAGGCAGCCTTTGAGAGTACTTGGCCTACAGAGCAACACAGCTGTATGTCTCTCTATAGGTTGACACAAGCCTGTACAAGGCGTGTAACCAACAGTTACCACCTGCTGACACATATGTAAACTGGATTACTTGGAGAATAAAGACAGATGAGTCCATCTAATGTATTTTATTTTACAAAAGGATTTCCCAACAAAAGAAGTACTCTCAGCTTTATATAAAAATTGCAAAGACAACTCCAAATTATTCTTAGTATATTCAGTATTTTCTACAATGGCTGTAATATATTTCTATCAACTGTTCAGAATGATCTGATGAAATACCATTTAAATATCTGTTCTTTCTTCACTTGAAATCTTAAATCAGAGAGCTTTCCTCCTGTGCACACTACGTTCCAGCGGCCGATTTCGCACGTTCTCCATCCCGCAGCGCTTCGCAGGACTCGGAACATCCACACCAAGCGTTATGTAATTTTTACATGATACGCTTCGAAGTGACAACCACACGTAATTCACAAAGGCGTCCTGACCACCAATACACCAATAACAAGCCAAGGCGACAAGGCGAGAAGCTGGGACTACCCCGAAAGACGGTCCAGGTGAAAATTCCTCTCCCCGCGGGGCGGCCGCCCGGCAGCACGCGGCAGGCGCAGGTCGCCCTGGCGCTCGGGCGAGCGAAGGAAGCGCGGCACTCGCCCCCACCGCGGGGCAGAGCCCCGGCGAGCGTCCCCGTAGACAAAGGCGGGACGGCGACACCCCGCACCGAGCCGGGCAGGTCCTGGCGGGACAGCCCGGTCCCTCCAGCGGCCCGCGCCGGCGGGTTGGGCGAGGAGAGCGTCCCCAGGCCTAAACCGGCTGCCGCCGCGTCCCGCCGCCGAGGCACGGCCGGGGGACCGGGACCGCCCGGCCCCGAGAGGTCCCCACCGCCGGACGCGCTGTCCCGGGGGAGCCAGGCCCAGGCCCGGCGCGCCGAGCCCCAGCGGCACCGGCCGCCGCTCCCCCCGCAGGGCGCCCGTTCCCCCCGCGCGCCCCCCCCGGGCCTCACCTCACCGGCGGGCGGCGCGGGGGCGGTCGGGAGGCGCCGGGCTTCGTCAGCGGCCGCCGCCGTATTTCGAAAGATCCGCCATTTTCACCCCGTCACCACCGCCCCCAGCGGCCCGCCCCCGCCGCACCTGCCCCCGCCGCAGCACCCGGCCGCTCCGCTCCGCCCCGCCACCGCCCCCCCCCCAACCCCACCAACTGTCCCGCCGCCAAACCCCGGCCGCTTCCGGACAGGCGAGGAGCGGGGCGGCGGCGCGTCCCGCACACATCCCCGCTCCGAAGGGGAGCCTGGCCGCCGGCCCGCCGCAGCTGCAGGGGCAGCTGGTCGCAGGGAGCAGCGGCTACGAGACCCGCCGAGCCAGCATCCCCGGCGGCGGCGGAGCGACTGGCGCGGCTGTCCCCGCAAGCCCGGGGAGGTCGGCGGGGCCGCTCGGGAGCCCGCCCCGCCGCAGGGAGCGCACCCAGCAGGGCCGGGCCTGCGCCTTCCCGGCGGCGAGCGGCTGTCAGCGCTCCGCCGCTCGCTCCCGGCCAGCGGAGCCGTGCCCGCGCCCCCTTCTTCCCTCTAACGCTTTCCCGCCCCTCGCACTCACCGGGCGGGCGGGCGCTCTTCCTCCTCCTCCTCCTCCGCCGTCGCCGCTACCTTTCTCCGTCGCCGCGCGCCCTCCGCGCCTCGCGCCGCCGCCGGTCCCCTCTCCTCCGCTACCGCGCCCGGCGGCCGCGGCGGCGGCAGCGCCCGCGACGAAGCCGCCGTGTTTGTTCAAAATCACGCGCCCCGCGCCATTCCCCCGCCGCATCCCATAATACTGCGCCGCGCCGCCCTGGCAACCACCGGCGCAGCGCCCCGCGCGCGCTGCCCCGCCCCGCGCTTCCGGGCCCGCCCCACCCCGCGCCAGGCGGCCCGCTTCCGGGACAGCGCGCGCCACGGGAGGAGGACCCAGCCTCGCCGCGCGCTGGGGCTGCTGGTGCTCGCGCCCACCCACACGCACGCGCGGCTGCAGACGCCTGTATTTCGCTCCCTGCGCGTGCCGCCCTGCGGCTCCGGGGCGCCTGCCCGGGCGTTATCTCCGCGGCCGGGCTCTCCCCGCGCGGGCGCTCCCCGCCCACGTGACCCCGCCGCGCGGCCGCCCCTCTAGCCTTCCCGCGGCGCGGCTCTCTATGGTAGGAGGAGGTCTGCGGCGGCCAGGGGGACGGCGGCGGGTGGGTGAAGATGGCGGCCGCGGTGAGGCAGGACCTGGCGCAGCTGATGAATTCCAGCGGCTCTCACAAGGACTTGGCGGGCAAGTGAGTACCGCCGTGGCGGGGCGAGGCGGGTGAGCGGCCGTTGGGGCGGGGGAGGTGGCGGACCCCACCACAGTATCCCTGGCACGCATACTCACCTCACAGGGCGAGGCGGCTCTTACCCAACGGCCGCGCTTTTTTTTTTTTTTTTTTAAAGTAAAAAGAAGGCGGGAAGAAAGATTTCACCAGGTGGTTCTGTCAGTTTTTTATTTATTTGTTTCTCCGCCGTCGCTAACGGCGGCTTGCAGTGTGCGGGCGGTGCCCTGGCGCAGGCAGCCGCCCGGGGCTTGGGCCCTCCGCCGGGGCTCCCTCACGCTTGCCGCCGCCCCTCAGCGCCCCGCTGCCTGCCCGCCGGCCCCGCGGAGATGGTGAGGCGGGGAAATTCGTTTTTCTCGACTGCTGTAGATGCATCACTAACTCCACCATCGTTATTATTGTTCTATATTTTCTATAGGTGGGTATTTTGGAGGGCAAACCTTAGGGTTTGAGCTACTCGCGGTGCAATGTGTCACATAGATTTTTCTCTCCCGCGAGGGTTCAGTCAGATGTCGGTCAGTCAACTGAAATTCGGCAAGTTCCAGTCCCGTTGCTTGTTTTCTAGAGGAATTGCTTCACTTGAAGGAGCGTCGTGTAAAAGTTTGGAAATAATCCCCTCAAAATGTGGCTTCAGTATGATTGTAATACTTCATCCGTGTTGCGCACACTGAGGTTGTGGCCCAGGCCAAGTTTAGTTAGGTTTATGAAGCGTGAAAACGGGAGTTGATATTTTTGCAGAAATTAACACTTAAAAACAGCTGTGCCAGTGCTCATGTCAAGTGGCCATAACGTTCTGTTTACCTTCCGCTCCCAACACTGTTCTCATTCTCATTGAATAAGGCATTTTGCACATTTGACTAACTTCATTAATCCATGAGTGATACAGTTTTAATTACTTTTTCTGTGCCCTATCCTAGGGATGTGGAATTTTTTAAAACCTTCAGAATTGCACATATATTCACAGATAACAAAATGATGAGCTATGTTATCTGAGAATCTAGTCCTGGGATTTAAAAAGAGCCAGATACCAACTTGAGGTGAATCTTCTTACATTTGAGTACAAACACTTTGGAAAATTGCCACCTTAAAGGTATAGAAAATACAAGCAAAGTTAGGACTTTGACATAGAAAGTAAGCAGAGAAACAAACAGTTAGTGAAAAAATGTGTCTTATGATTGATTTCTATTTATTTATTTATTTATTTTTAAATCTGTGGACAGGTATCGTCAAATATTGGAAAAAGCTATTCAGCTGTCAGGTGTAGAACAACTTGAAGCTTTGAAAGCTTTTGTGGAAGCAAGTAAGTGCATTTGGTGTAATTGGTTGCACACTTGAGTGAAGGTCAGAGGTCTGTGGGATTACGTATTTCTTAGTTCTATGTGAGGCTACATAAAGACATGATATGTTGATCCTGTTGGAACTCAAAAACAACTAGAAGAGGAACCATTGTTGCCACATTCAGAAGTTATAGGAGAATGGACTTGTAAGCTTTGTTAGTTATTATAACTTTCCAACCTGTCGATGTGACAGTGATGGAAGGTGAAAAAGTATTCTCTGTTGAATGCTAAAATTGATACTGAATGCCAAGCAATACTTAAACTAACAGCGTCCTTCTTCTCCCATCTTGAGTTTGCTTGAAAAATTGTTAAGAATAAATGCTTAGGATTTTTTTGTGTTGTATTGGATATTTGGTTTATTGAATACATCTATAAATGGTTGTATTTTTTGAAAGTTAAGAATAAACTTAGTGAACTTTGGCCTAAAGTTCTACTTTGTCCAAGATCTTTCAGAAACAGAAAAGTGATTCAGAAGGAAACGTCTCTCTCAACTATAAATCAAAGTGAGAAATTCATTATTATCTGTGAGGGGTTAGAACTCTGGTGACCTCTAGTGTAAACAAACAGTTTCAGAGAGAAAAAATCACCTTTTAAAAACAAAGAAAAAACCCCACCCTTTGCTTGGATACAGATTTAAAACCTTGAAATATTAAAATTTAATATAAAAGTAAATAATCACTTACAATGAAGGCACTGAGAAGCATTGCATCCATCTTGTTTTTTCTTCCATGTGTTGTCTGTGAACCAGTGGTGAATGAGAATGTCAGTCTAGTGATCTCACGTCAGCTGCTGACAGATTTCTGTACCCATCTTCCAAGTCTTCCTGACAGCACAGCCAAAGAAATTTACCACTTCACCTTGGAAAAAATACAGCCTAGAGTTATTTCATTTGAAGAGCAGGTGAGAGATCCGTGATGAGGGGTTTTTTGTTTGCAGGCTTGGCTTTGGGTTTTTTTGCTCTTATCTGCTGACTATTTTAAATCTTTAAGAAAGCTATTCAAAACAGATATTCCTACTTAAGAGTCCAATTTTGCATTCCTGTACATGCAAAACCTGAGCTAAATGCATAGTATTTAGGAAATGCGAAGAATACAGAATTTGTCTCTTCATCGGAATGCTGTTCATGTAATTCCTTTGCTACCAGAAAATGGCTTCTTACAATGAAACAACGCTTAAGCTACTGGAGGTACTATTGAGAGACAGACTGGTACTCCTTATATTGTTTTACCCAACTAATGGAACAGGCAGATTATGTAAAGAGAGAAGCCCTGACAAATAGCTTTTGTTTCAAAATAAATATGTGTGTGTGTGTGTTAGTATAATCATTTTACCAGGAAAAAATGTTATCTTGGAATCCCAGTTATCGTTAATTAATCAACATGCTGCAGTTCTTTTTCAGTTCAGGTCCTGGTTTTGTTTTAGGAGTATTCACTGTGATCTGAGAGTTCCTACAGAAGATATTTATATAAAAAGCCTTTAGGATCTAGTATTCAAGAAGAAAAGCAAGGGAGTTTGTGTCATGATTTGTATTTGCTTCTCTTTATGTTTTGTCTTTTTAAGCAGCTTTTACTCTTTAACTGTTTCTTTACTCAGTTTCTTTAATTGAACATGCTTGCCTATGTTATAAGGATTATGCATAAATTAAATCCAAGATTTGAGATGATTTCTTTTTTTTGCCCACACTTCTGCTTATAAAACCCAGATTATAAGCACTGATGTTTTTACCTGCTGACAGCTGCTCTACAAAGTAGAAGTGTGTGTGTTAGGATCTAATCATAAGTCACCTTGTTCATGTCTCATGGGCATGATATGAGGTATAACAGCAAGAAATAGTTTGTGAATCTTGGTGCTCCAGTTCTTGGAAGCTTTATTTCATCTTTTAAAAAACTTTATAAAAGGTTACTACTTACTGCTCCTTGAAGATAAGCTCCTTTGATTTTGTCACAAGTTTAAGTGGAAATGCATCAAATCAGCACTCATATTTAAAAAGCTTGGTATTAAAGCTTGATGCAGGAGTCTCACTCAGGACTCCTCATGCAGAAAGAGTTGCATGCTTGCAGGTTGCTGTGTCTGTAAAGCTGGGGTGTTGGTTGAGGGGATTAATGAACAAAACCAAATACTGTGAAAGTTAATACAGAACCATTCAACTTTCATAGCATTTACTATTGATTTTATTGTTGTTTAGGTCGCTTCAATAAGGCAACATCTTGCATCAATCTATGAGAAAGAAGAAGACTGGAGAAATGCAGCACAAGTATTGGTGGGAATCCCTTTAGAAACAGGACAAAAGTAAGTACTCTGCTAGACACAGTTCTGTGGTATTAAATACACTCGCTCCCCTTGTACTTAACTAGACCAGTGAGTGAGAATTTTGAGGTTGCATATTTTTCCAGAGTTTCAATAGTTCAGGCCAGAACCTACTGCCAGATGACAAAAGTATAGTATGATGACTGTACATTACGGTAAACAGTTCAGTGGGTCAGAATACTGCACCAGAAGTTTTGCATTACCTGTTAGTCTTGTTGATAAAATACTATCAGGAAGGCTATTTACCAGAATGCTTCTGAGGTTCTTGAAAGGTGGCAGTTCTTTCACGTGTTCACTTTTACAGTTCAAAATGAAGACGTTTGAAATTGGATACTAACAAATACAGTTGAGTTTTCTTGTGAGTTTTTGTTTGTGAGTTTGTGGTTTTGTGTTGCTTTTTCTTTGAGTGTAGAAACCTTGCTGTTCCTTTTCACTGGCTGTCCTTTCTGTCCTTTCTCTGTAGGCATATAAAGGATTTGCTGTAGGTTTAGCCTGTTTAGTGTCTATTTGTTCCAGTGCAAGTTTGCTTCTTAACTCTAGTGGCTCACCACTTAAGGCAAATTCCAGTCTACTAAAAGCATATTATTAGAGTACGCATTTGTGTCTCTGTAGACAGCATTATTTCTGCAGATGGTTGTAGGAGCTGGTTCTATATTAGCATTCATTTCAAATTTCCTTACTCTAAACCGAGAGCACTAATTTTCATATTAGGGAAGAAGAAAGCAGAGTAAAACAAATGTTGCCAAGTGCTAAAGAATTGTAATAGATGTTTAAAACAGTTAAGAGCAAGGGTAGTTGTGGAGCAACTCTGAGCACTTGATTTTCTGTTTTTCTACAGACAGTACAATGTAGATTATAAACTGGAGACCTACCTGAAAATTGCCAGGCTGTATCTGGAGGATGATGACCCAGTTCAAGCAGAAGCTTATATTAATCGAGCTTCCTTGCTTCAGAATGAATCAACTAATGAACAGCTGCAAATCCATTATAAGGTTGTCTTGACTTTATTGCTTTCTCTTTCTGAAGGTAGATGATTCCACATTGAGATGTGTTTATGCAGTGCCACTAAAACTTTCATAATGAGGAAAGAGACAAAGGGAAAAGCTTCTAAATGGTTTTGGGAGCTTGAGAGCTACATCTTAGCAATAATTAAAAAGCTCTATCCTTATGATATGGTGCTAAGTCTGTGAAGGTTCCTGAAATGCCAAATGTACTGATTGAAAAAAAAAATTTAGGCTTTAAAACATCTGAAATATTGTTGGAAATACTACCTACCTTCACCTTTGTAAATCTAAGAGGGGAGAAAAATCCAATATTGGATATTGGGGACAATGGAAGCCCCCCCCCCCCCAATAATTAAATAGTAAGTCCTATCCATAGAAGTAGCTGTAAGTCTCAAGTAGTAAAGTAACTGTTGACCTTTCTGCTTATTTGTGGGTTTACTGTATACATAAGTCGTACACTAATTTCTCAAACCATTTTAGTAACTGAGATGAGCAGTGATAACTGTAGTGCAGTATTACCAATCAGGTGTGGTGGTGTTTAAAATTTTACAACACAAAGCAGATGTGCCCTGAGCTGTAACTCAGGGTGTGGTGATTTTGGTTTGTTGATTTTCCCTTTTCTTCTTTTCTTCCCCTCTGTGCTATGTTTTAAAGTGTGCACTCATTTGAAAGTGTAAATATTTTCTGTAAGCATTATAAAAGCACAAAGGAAGGGAGAGAAGAAATATTGAGTGCTGTCAGTGGTTCTGAAAGGGAGAAGCAAACACTTGAAATGTGTAAGTTGCTACCTAAGTGCTGCTAGCTGTCAGTGTTGGTAGTGAAGGGGAAGCTTGCATAACTACAATATCAGCTGTACAATATTTCATTAGTCTTTGGCCTTTAGACATTTGCAGTGTTTAACATGTGATTAGTGCTGGGAAGTGCCCTTTCCAATGCTTTCCATAATACTTCAGCAAGAGCTTTACAAGTCAAGCTAATTATTTGAAGACACAGATTTCCCTAGGATGCAGCAGAGCAAAATTTATGGGAGTTGTCACTTGATAATGGGGCAATTTATACATACCTGTATTATGCAACCACCCCTGTTAGTTTTCTTTTCTGAAACAGACATTCTTTCTAGGTTTGCTATGCTCGAGTTCTTGATTACAGAAGAAAGTTCATTGAGGCTGCCCAAAGATACAATGAGCTCTCCTATAAGAGCATAGTCCATGAAACTGAGCGACTGGAGGCACTGAAGCATGCTTTGCATTGTACTATTTTGGCATCAGCAGGTAAAATACACATTATATTTTTGTGTAAAAGACCCAATGTATTTCATATACCCTGAAGCAAGTCAGCTGCTGGATTACTTGTGGGGAGGGATTCAGAATTGCAAATGTGATGTCAAAATTACCTGTTGGCATACTGTTAACTCAGAGTTGGATTAATTCTGTGTCTTTGCTAGTGATAAGGTGGCATTTTGGCTAAAGGTGCAAAAGAGTCAGTAGCAAACAGTGTTTTGGAACTGAACACAGCTGAGCTCCTTTGGTAAAGCTTTGTTGGTTAATTGCATGTATTGAGAAAAAAAAAAAGATTATAACTTTCTGTTGTTTAAAGACTCAATGATTTGTTGATTGCTTATAAGGATGATTCCTTACTCTCCTAGGACAACAGCGTTCTCGCATGCTTGCTACACTTTTCAAGGATGAGAGATGCCAGCAGCTTGCAGCCTATGGGATCTTGGAGAAAATGTATCTCGACAGAATTATCCGTGGAAATCAACTGCAAGAGTTTGCAGCTATGCTAATGCCTCACCAGAAGGCAACTACAGCTGATGGTATGTATTTCTTTAAAGCCTTGCAATGCTAGGTGTTCATCCACATGAGTTAGACTTGCTCAATGCAGTCAAGAAATGTGATGGAAAATAATTTAGTCTTGCTTACATGATTATTTTAAAATTATTTCCCAGCATATTACCCTCATGAGTGTAGCTTAATAGTAAAGCTTCTTAGCCATAGTTCATCTTTCTGATTGGCTATTAAGGTTTTGAAATACTGCTGTGGAAGATAATGTGTAAAAATGTTTCTGTGTCCATGTACAGTCCTCTTCACTGACAACCTGCAAGTATTTCTAACCTTGCTTCATACTTTGAGTCTGTCCTTTTGAGCTTCTCCAGTTCTAAGGCACTGTTACAAATAGGGTGCCTAGAAATATGTGACTTGCATGTAGGCTGTCAGTGGTCTGTGTGGATGATAAATTTATTTGAACTGCTTCCTGACTTGACAGGAAGATGACAGATAGTGAAGGGATGACTGGGACCTCACAGTATCTCCAAATTGTTTTCTGGTCCTTCTCGCTGACGTCTTACTAGCTCTGTTCTTCCTGGAACCTCTGAAAAGTGAGAAGTAATGTGAAGAATGACTTCACTGGAATTTTAAACATACTGGTCTCTATTTCCTAGATTAGAATAAATATTGAAGTGGAAAAATACATAAACATGAAATACCTCTTAATCAGGAAAACCTTCCTAGTGAACAATCCTCATTACTTAAGGGCAGCTAAACAACTGTGTAATCACAGAGGTGAAAACTGGTTAAAGGTACTTACTAACAATAAGCTGCAGCCCTTTCCTTGGGTCAGTTTGTTCTTTATTTATAACCTGTTCTTTTTGTCCATATAAGTTAAAGAATGCAAGTTAGTTGGTATTTAATAATATGCTTATCTTCAACTGGAAGTTAAGAGGCAAATGAGTTAAACCATTAAATCAAGAAGAGAGAGATTAGATGAGGGTTTATCACCGTACAAGCACCATAAGAGAGGTTAATTGTACCCCTAAGAGCTGTAATGAATTAAAAAAAAAACCCAACAATGATCTTTCCACTTGTCAAGCTAGGAACTGATCACAGGAGGTCAAACTCCCTCAGTTCGGGTGCTGAGTCTTCTGGCAAAACCAAAGGCTCCACTTGATTATTCTAGAAATTAAATAAAAGGGTTTAAGCTACTTGTCTCTAAAGTCAACCACATGCCATCCATTTTTATTTTTTTTTTTCACTTTCCTCTCTGGTATACCTTCTGCTCACTTTCCCCCTTGGGTGGAAAAAAAGTCTGCTCTACAACATAAACCAATTATTTCAATCTTACAGTAATGGATGTTTTTCTCATTTAACCCTAAGGTTCCAGTATCCTGGACAGAGCTGTTATTGAACACAACTTACTATCTGCAAGCAAACTTTATAACAACATTACTTTTGAAGAGCTTGGAGCATTACTGGAAATCCCTGCAGCTAAGGTATCAGTTTTCTACATCCTTTGTAAAAACAAGGAGCATCAGAGACATGAGAAAACAGCTGTGTTCAATATTAGGAAATAATGAAAACTTCCATACTATGAGGAAGTTTAAATATCTAGCACATCTTATGACAAGGAAAGGTACATGATGTGAAATTAACAATGGTGGAGTTAGATGCCACTGATAGTATGTCCAATCGTTTCATAATTTATTGTTGTCTGTAGGTTCCTCCCCTACCAATGCATGGAACTGTTGAAAAACCCACAAGGACTATCAAGTCGTAATAATTTTTAACTTCTTTTGGAATAAAAGTAGTTTCTAATATCTTTCTTCATTATTTCAGGCAGAAAAGATAGCTTCTCAGATGATAACTGAGGGTCGCATGAATGGATTCATTGATCAAATTGATGGAATTGTTCATTTTGAGAGTAAGTTTGACCACAGTAATATTTCTGTATGTTATTTTTTAGCACTATTCAGAGTGAGCTTTTTCAGTTTGCTGCCTTACAGGATAAAGAAATAGGTTTCTTACCATCTTCCATCTGAAGTGAGCTTGCTGCGATCAGGAGGTGGCAGAGTTTGCCATAATGGAGGACCACACTTCACCCACCCTCCCTGCTATGTATTTTCTTACCCCCAGGAAAATGTGAATTTATTCCAGCAGTCTACTTGTAGGAACAGGTTCACCAGGAAGTTTTCTGTTCAGTTCTACTTTGCAATGCAGGACTTATGCTTGTAACAGACAGCCAGAATCATTGTAGGTTTGGAATACAGAAATAAGCATGATGTAGCTGCAAGGAAGGCTTCCTCTGTGAGGTAGGTGAGGGCAGTGGCAGAAGAAAAGGTTACAGTTGAAAAGACATGGAAATTGCTAAGAAGCTAAGAATTAACTTTTGTGTGGGCTGGTTGTTTTGTGTTTTTTTGCAGCTCGTGAAGCTTTGCCAACTTGGGACAAGCAGATTCAGTCGCTGTGTTTCCAGGTCAACAACCTGCTGGAGAAGATAAGTCAGACAGCCCCAGAATGGACAGCGCAGGCAATGGAGGCCCAGATGGCTCAGTGACTGTGCAGCAGTTGTCTGAATGGAGGCAGTCAACTGCCTGCTGTGCTGGAAGAAGGGAACTGAGTAGGACTGTGAACCAAATGAATAACCCACTTTTATTTCCCTACTTTCTGCTTTCACTGTGGCTAAGAATTAGGTCATACAGTGTTTGGTGTGACAGTCCCCCAGTTCTCTTGAGCATAGAACGATGCTGTTGCTGCCTCTGCATTGCACTCTACTGTCCTGAAAGCTGTAGTTTCCACGCAAAAGCAGCTGTAATGTCTGCAGCAAGCTTTGGTTTTGGTTTATTTAATTTTACTTTTTTTTTTTCCCACTATATTGCTATAGCTTTGTAGCCCATTACTTCCTATGGTGCTTGTTCTGCTGTGAAAATGTAAGTGCCATGTTTCTTTTAGTTGTAATTATTCTAATAAAGCCTGGGATGAGCCACTTGGTTTAAGTGTTGTAGGGGCCTGTTGTTTTGTTTTTTTTTTTTTTTAACTTAAGCAATAACTTGAAGTAAGTTGATTTTTTTTTTCTGAATTGTCAGTTTCAGCTCCTCAAAAATGTTAAATGAAAGCCACCTTTTTTCCTCCTCCTCTGTTTATAAAATGCAAGCCTGAAATCTTAGCTGAAGGAAATACTGACCCTTCTCCCGCACTGGTGCGGGAGGGTACAGTCTTATCTGTGCTGAGAGATGGGGCAGAGACCAGCGTTCCCAAGAGAGCTTGTTGCACTGATGGTGACAGTGTTGAGAACATAGCACATGCCAAGTAAGGTAAGCCAAGCATGCTTTTTGTTTTATTTTCTAGGTCAGCATGAATTAATAATTTTACAAAATTATCCAGTGTTTTTTTGGAACTAGAGGTGTGACAAAAGACTTTGACAGGTAGGTATTCTGCAGTACAAAAAATTAAGCACGTGCAACTGGAGTGGCTGGAGAATACTGTGCCTATTACTTACATAATGAGATAGGATGATGAGGTGAAGGTCTCATGTGATAAGCAGGACTAATTTTAAATGCATATGCCCAGCAACAAAATGCCAAAGTGGCCCTTCTGATGTTTGTCAGTCTGGAGCTGTACACTATACATCTTTACAATCTGTCAGCTGTACATGGAGTCTTACTGTGCAGTTGACTGAAGAGGTTTCCATCAAGAGCTCATCTGGTAATGGAGAGCCAAGGCAGAGTTTCATCAATAGCTGTTCCTGCCCAGAGATTATGTTTCAGTTTGAGGTGATCTTGTTTAGGTTGTAATTCTAGCTTTAATGTGAATTACCTTAGTTCCTTTTTCATTTCAGTGAAGTAATAATACTGTTAATGAGTTTTCAGTCTGCGTTCATTGTAGTCTTTTTGTCTCAAGATCTAGAGGATGTTGATGTCTTAAGAGTGAAAGGTTGTGGTTTAATTCACAACTCAAATGCCTTCATTTTTGTTTTGCCTTTTTGTTTTTTAAACATGTTTATGCATTTATATTTGTATTGCTGTTGAGACTTTTAGAAAAGCCAGGAGCCTAGTGAAGAGTTCATCCATAAATAGTATGGACTTCTGTCAGCCTGGCAGGTGACGTTTCTGAGTCCCAGAACAACTGGCTAAGTAAGTTACAATGGCTCCCAGTTGGTAGCATCCTTGAGTTCCTCTGGGAGAGAGCGGTGACAGCAGCTGTGGGAGCAGGAAGGAGCTGCCCACCTCTTGACAAGTTTGCTGTAGAAGAGTAGAGGTGGAAGATTTTGCAGATCCTTATTACAGACAGAGGTTGAGTGTCTGTTGTCCTTCAGTATGAGCTGACATAATACAGCGTAAGGGTCTCCTGTCGCTAGAGTCAGTGCCTGGCACTCTGGATGCTCACCTCCAATACTCACAAAGGTCATCTGTAATACTAAATAGCCTCCTGCATTACCCTCTAACACAGCAGAAGTAAATAACTTATTTGCTACAGGAAAGATGGTGGTATTTCAGTAGATGGCAATAAAGGCCATACTGACCACAAGCAAGTCCTGAGGTGCACTGTACACATCTTTGCTGTGCCACTTTTTCCAAGGCAGCTGTGTCAGGACTCGCTTTGGCTGTTCATTGGATTGCTTCTTTTATTTCCAGATGACTTTTTTTCTTCTCAACTCTCCCAATTACTTCAAAGGCAACTATAGTGTCAAGAAGTATATGTAGACAATGTAAGACAGCTAGATACATAGTATCTAGTAATTACTCAAGTAGTCATCTAATTGGTATGAGCAGAAAAAATAAAGCATTCAAAAATTTGTGATTAGGGACATTGAAGTCCAGTGGGTTATTTCATAATTATAATGGAAACTTCAAATGATGTGGTAGATCTAATTCCCTTAACTAGTCATACCATTACAGCTTGAGAGTTGCAGTGTAAACTTAGTTAACAACTGTTCTACAGAGCATCAGACACCTTGTCTCATTTCTTTATGGAGTAAGTGCCTGGCTTATCCAGAAATTATTGCTTATGTTTTGACTTTGTTTATATTGTTTTTCCCCCGGGATACTTAAGTGACCCATGAAACTTACATTACTTAGGGATTTGGGGTTAAATTGGATGCACAAACTCTTACTTGTTGAATCCTACAAGGAGATGAATTTTTAGTTTTGCAGTAATGGAAATTTAGCCCTATTGCAATAAAATACTCATTAGCAAGATTTCACTCATTTCACTGTTCAGTCTGGGAGAAAAAAACAATTTCAGAACCATCTGCATTTGAAAGCAACAGTTGTAGAGGAAGCCGCCATTTCCCAAACAAAAAACAACCAACAAGGGTTTGCCTGGTACTGGAACTTTAACATAGGAAGGATAGCAGCCTGCAAATTTTATATTTGCTATTAGTAAGTACCTTATTTAACAGTCTGATAAAAGAAGTGAAGCATTTAGTGATATTGGCACTAGCAGAATTAATAGGCTGAGCTACTCTTTTTCTATTTCTGCTGTTGATGTTTAAAAAAACATGACAAACATTTGAGTCTTCAGAGGCTTTTATACTCTTATGTCCATTCTGTTGGAAACTCCATTCACTCAATCGTCTGTCTAGGTACGTACTGTGGATCCAAGCTACTTTCATACTTTTCAGTTCTTGAATTGCTTATAGAAGCAACAGAGTTGGATGACAAGGCAAACATCCCTCAAGAAAAGAATTCACAAGGCTTCAGGATGTCAGGCTCAGGGTGACAGCACATCACTGATCTTTCAAATAATTTTACAGCAGCAAGTACTTGCTATCCAATCAAATTCTGTAATACAGAAAAAAACAGACCATGCACACTTGCTATACTTATTACACATCTAGATCACTGAGTGGCAAGGTGTTTCAAAGCATCTTTACACTCCTACTCGGTAAGAAATTGTCACGTGAGTTTAGACTCAATTGTAATGTTATTCTTAACTATGTGAGTATTCTTGGATATTTTAGTCCAAGAGCATCAAAAAAGGATGAGTAAAATAGTGACATAAATAGTCAAGGATGAAGGGTATTTTGACCACATGTTTTCATGTAAGATTACTTACAACTTGCTCAAAGTGGTACTGGCTAAGAATTTTCTCTCCCTTCAAGACAAATGTGGACATAGTCAATATTAGTCGGGAGCCTCCTGGTTCTTAATTATCTTACAAATACTTTTTTCTATACTGAAAAGTGAGTCACATTGACTTCTGCACACAGCTCTTCTCTTGGGAGCATGCGCTTTGCAGATGGAGGTGTGCTTTGTAGGCCATTCATACATATCTCAATTTAGTGCATTTACTGCTTCACTCTGCTACTTAAGGGAGAAGACACTTCTAAAAAAAACCGTAACAGAGTGTGTTCACAATGGAGTATCTTTTCTTCCTGTGGGCCAGGAGTGACTTCTGGAAAGCAATACATAGATCTACGGAATATTTCTGAGAGGAGAAACCCAAGTGGCCAACTTTAGCCTCAAAACCAAGATGACCTTTGGTGATAAGTTAACAACATGTTGACAGGGCAGAAGTAACCCCTCTGAGCCCAAGTCCCACTGTCAGACCAGGTATCCTTCCTGCTTCAGCCAGGGCCTGACCTAATGCAGGAGCCAAAAGCAGCAGCTTCCCACTAGATGGAGATGTAAGCACGCATAACGAATGTAGAGGACTCGGCTCTTAAGGAAAACTAGCAGCACGTTCCCAGTTTTATTTTGTGATTAAACTGTGTTCATCCATAGCATGCACAGAAGAACAAACCAATCAGTCTCTGGGCCTTTTAGATTTCTGAGGCTTTACCTGTACTCAAAACATGTTACAAAGCTTGCTTCCCACATGCATGGCTTAGGTTGTACTTCAACTTATCGGTCACTTGGTACCAGAAAGTTTTCTCTTCACCAGCGTAGAAAGTGTAAGGAATTAAGAAACACTTAATGCAAAATGAGGGAGTAAACAGACTTTTTTTTGCAGTCTGAGTCAAAACAATATGTGATATGTTTTTAATTGTAGTGTGGGACTGATCTTGGGATTCAGGAGGTTTTGGTAGGTTTGCAATTTTTTTCAATAAAAGTTTAGTATGCTGAATTGCATTTATGTAGTTAAAGACTTCTGCAAAGAAACCTGAAAACAATGCATGTCATTGATTAGGAAGACAACACCAATGCAAATCCGTTATTTTTAAAAGCCTAGAGACTTTGCTTTACACATGATAAATGAGTTCTCTATGAAATGATGTTTTTATTCTTTGGAGTAGTTACTACTTAGACTTCGTTATTCATTGCAAAAGATAATCTAAAAGCAAAGTAAAAAAAGGTACCAGACTAAGAACGTTGAAAGAATAGGCAGCCCTGATTGATTCTTCGTGAGTATACAACATTAGTTTTATTACAACAGCATAAACTTGACATTCTGACTGATGATCTAAGAAAAAACAGGACAAGAACACTTCCAGAAAACAGTTTTGGGTTTGGTGGTGGTTTTTTTTTGGGTTTTTTTTTTTTTTTTTCAAAGATGCTATTGGAAACTAACCTGGACAGTTAATCTAGTATTTAGGCTCTCTGTACTGTACAGTTTTGCCAGACATTTGTTATTGCCTGAATAACTAGGCATATTCCTGTCATACTTAAAAAAATAATTATTCAATAGAATAGTAAGAAGATATATTCAAATAGCCTAATATTTCATTACTAGATGTAAATGTTAAGATCTGAAAAAAATAACCCCCCCCAAAGACACCTAGTGTAAAGCCTAAAATACATGAACTGATACACTAAGTTGAGTGTTTGCCTAGAACATACTACTATTAAGTACTAAATAAACCAATATTTATATTTACAACCTTTCTCCCCATTCTGCTATTAGTCTAAATCAAACACCTGTAAATGAACTCTTCCTCTTAAAACAAGACTCAGTTTTTATTAACCATGTAATAGTATCAGAAAAACCCAACAACCCTCACACATGGTAACAATCTTAACAATAGTTTACTACTTAAAAACCCCTATAGATTTATTCAAATTTTATCACATGTTAAACTACAACAACATATTACTCACCTCTTTAAAACCTGCAAATTCATAATATGACCTGAACGTTGTCTTTTCAAACAATTATTTGGGGGTCTCTCCAGCTGCTTTTAACTACTTGTGCCCCTCCTGTTAATCAGTGCTTGGCTTTGGGCCAAATTACTTTTAAGTTTATATGAGCTTGCAGTTTGTGCTAGATAGGGTTTTTCTTAGATTGTTCTTTTTTCTGTTTTGGAAAAGGGATAATTGGGCATTTTTTTTTAAAGTCTCTTTTTCATTATTTTCTTAGGGACTTTTAATGTTACATGAAGCTACTCAGTCATTTTTTTATAAAACTCTAGAAGAGAAGAATTTTCTTAGTGCTCTATGTATGTTGGTTTTTATATTGTTCAGTGTTGTTTTTTTGTAGGAATGGATGTTTATGAATTGGGAGCATTTTATGGTGGGACTTCAATGGAGAGTAGGTTGCTGAATAGTTTTAGATTTGTTTTTAGCTACCTGCATCTTTATCAGTGTGTTCATTATGTTTGTGGGAGAACTGAAAATGTGTTACTGATATATTTGAACATAATAGGAGCTCTGAAGGGTGAGTTTGTACATAATGAGGCAAGGTCTAAAATATTCAATCTACTCCACTCTTGGTTTTATTTAAGGAACAGTTTATTTTATCAACTGTGCTGAGTTGATTGAAGTGTACTTCAATTACATTGTTTGCCTGAAATGCTGCAGTAAGCTAGCTGACCATGTGTCTCACAAGCTTGGTGGCTTGTGTTAAACTTTGATGTTAGAGCAAAGAAAGCTGGGGTTAATATATATATACATATACATATATAACATTTTTTTTTTCAGTATTTGCTGTTTCTTGTTTTCATTAATGCAAAACGTGTTTAGTTTCATTTTTTGGTTAAATGGTAAGAGAATTTCTTTGCTCTATTTTTACTACCGTGGCAGTCCAGGTAGTTTTTTTGTTCTAATTGCTCTGTTACTACTGTGTTTTCCAGGGAGAACCAGGTTTCAGTGTCTTTATTCTGGGCGGAGTCAGAAGCGATGCATAGTTTCGTTTTTGCTTGTACCGTGCTATAAAGCAAGCAATTGATAAAATATTTTCACACCATAGCACATATTGAATGTTTGGAAACAATTGAGGAAAACATGTATTAACATTTATCACATAACTTAAGGTGGCGTCTGGTGTCATTATCTTTTTGTTGGCTTTCAAATGTTGCAAGCATCATTGCTACTGCTATACTTGAGGGTACATACGTGCTTCCATTTTTGTCTGTATGGGACTTCAGAGAACATATCAGAGTACCTAATCATTTCTGGATACAAAACACTGCACTGCTGCTGTGACTTTGCTTTTAAAACATGCACTGTGGTTACATACCTGAGAACCATTAAAACATCATGTAATGTTTTGCTGTAATTGTCACTGAGTATTTTCAAAAGCCAAGCAGCATGAAAACTGCATTCTCGAGCATCACGAAGACTGCATTCTCGAGCATATTTTACCTGTCTGGACTCCACTACTTATGGCCAGTCCCAACTATAAAATTAGAGGGAAATGGTAAAGTTAGCATTCTGTAACTGTTTCATATTGTCAAAATCCACTACCAGCTATAATTCTCTGCTGTGAAGAATGGGGAGTAGTTGCTTTCTATAGTTACTCCAATGCCTTGTTTAGCTCTGCTGGGTATGGTGTTTTTTTGTGACTCCTCATAGCCTCTAGCACCATAGGCAATAGTATGACTAGGGTTTTGTTCTTTGAATTACCGTATTTATTATGTGGTGTTTTTTTAAGTAGAAGCACTAGGGTTGGAAAAGTGATGGTGTAGGTGTAGTAGATACAGGGGACAAGAGGTACTCAACAGGAGTTTGTGATTTGCAAGGATTAGCTGTTGGGAGTTGATAGGATAAGAGTTAGTGAACTGATCCCCTTCTAGGTATTAAGGAATCTTTATCTACTGAGGGCTTTTGCTGGAAACAGCCTCAACTTGGCATTTCTATTTACAGTTTGCAAGTAAATAGATAATAGAATTATATTTGTGGATGCTGCATTACAGTGAGGGCAGACTGGTAAGACAAGACACTCTGGATGGAGGGGAGTTATTAATGCAAAATAGACCTTGAAATCGCTGCATGCAAATTAGACACTGGTATGTTAGTGTTTTCATTGCTTTTTAGCTTGCATATTGCTACTGGCAAAACCATTAAGATAAATAAGCCTGAAAGTTTGATACATGTGCTTTAAAAGGGATGTTAAAGCATTGGGGAAAGACAACAAAGTGTTGTTTGACTAATTTTAAAAAAGGCAAATACCTTTTAGGGAGGACCTGAGGAATATATGCTATTGAGTTCTTTCAGAAGTCCCTGGAGTGGCTGAGTTAACTATGCATTTTCTTCTGTGGAAAACATGTTTACTAAATTAGTGAGAGAGATGCAATAACAAATAGGTAGACATTGAAAACATGGAACTGTAATGAGAAAAGAAAGCAGCAGTTTCTAAGAGCAGTGATTAAACTCTGGAACTAACTATCAAGGGGAAAGGGTAGGTTTCCACTGTTTTGCTTTCTTGAAATCCAGACTGACTGTCTTGCTGGAAAGTAGCTTAGTCAGCTAATGTTGACTGAGTTTAGTCCAGAGGTAAGGGTGCAATTTAAGGATCTACAGGAGGTCAGACATGGTGACCTAATGGTCTGTTTAGGCCTTAAGCTTTTTGAAACTATTAAGTGATTTGAAGGTGAAAAGATTTGTACTTCATGAATTTCTGCACAGCAGCTGTGCTGCAGGTTCTAATTATTTCTACTCTGTGATACTTGTATTTGAGGCAGAGTGGTGTCGGGAAACAAAGAAAGCAAGTTAATAAAGTAATATCAACGTTAACCTTCCATGTAGACCCTAAAGTTACATTTCATTTTCCAATAAGGTAATCATGGTTAATCTGAAAGTGTGACTTTAATGAAACACATTAATTTGAATTCCTTCATCAAAAAGTGGGCTGCTACAGTACACATTGCCACATGTGAAACTCTTCTTTTTTTTTTTCTTTTTTATTTTTTTCTTTCTCCCTGTTGTTTGCTGTAGTTGAGTCAGGAAAATGTTTTTCACCTCTGGGCAGCCTTATGCCACATGCTTGCTTAGAAGTGATTTTACAGTTTTTAGTTTTTCACTAGTCAAGGAAGTCTGTGGGCCTGGGAGGAAAGAGGTACCTGGCTTCTCTCCCAGTGGGTGCTCAGCTGAAGGAAATGGACTGTGCTTTTCTGTGGGAAGGTGTGGGCTAACCTGAACACACGGGGCATTGCAAGCAATGTGGAGGTTAGGCTTTCTGGAAGGAAGCTATTCTTGCCTTGTGAAGAACAGACATAGTTTCAGGCACTGTTGTGAGGAGTTAAGCAGCCTTGGTGAACATAGGTCCCAGGTGATGCCCTGGAAGGGTTATACTATGTTAAGCTGTTACCAAGTACTAATGAACAAACAGAAGCAACACGGCTGTGTCATTGGTTTCCAGGCTAAGAAGATGAAATGAAAGGGGAGCCAGGATGGAGCCTGGGGTGTGCTTGTGCCAAGAGCTTGGCAAATACTTGCATCTTCCAGCAGTGGTAGGATGTGTTCTTCTGCTTGGAGGCAGGATCACCCCTGTTGTTTTCAGTTCCCTCCACTGATGGTTTGAGAGTGGTGGTATCTAAATCTGTGGGATTTTGGCCTCGGCAAATAATTTCTTGTTGGGGGTATGGTCTTTGGTTTCAAAGCACTTTTGGGATATCCAGGCCTTTGGCTGAAGCAGTAGGGCTGTTATCAAATAACTGGCCATCTCTGTGCATGCTTTCAGGCACAAGCCATGGCTGGCTATGGAGCGCAGGTACCTTTGGGTGGGTTGGGCGATAGCTGAGTGATGGCATTAAGGGTGTCAGTGGTGTCTGACTGCTGGTCTTATAGACACCTGAAGAGGCAGAACAACTACCAAGCAGCAATGCTTGAAGAACTAAGTATGCCAAATGGGAAGATACATACAGGTACATGAGACTTGAGTTGCTTCTTGCAGGAGAATTATTAAACATGGGTGAGAAGCTAATAATACTTGTGCCTTGTCTGCTAGTGAGGGCTAGTGAATGACATTGACATCTTATTAGTGATGATGAGTGACAGAGCTGGATACTTGGGGAAAATGAAAAGGCAGGTGGGTGATTTTCAGATCAGTCTTCCCCACCTCATGTGTGGGGGGTTGTTAGCAGAATGGTAGGGTTGTTCAGAAATGCCTTCTGCTGTCAACTAGAGCCTGTGGCATTTGGCTTAGTCTTAACATAATTACAGATAGTGTTGCTGGTCATGAAATTGTGCAGCTGCTCTTTAAAATTCCATCAACGTGCTGTCTCCTGGCATTAATGCAGATAGCCTTTGGGAGCCAGATTGGTAAAGGACCACTAAAGGAGAGAGATTAGATTATCAGTTGTAATTCTGCATCACACTGGACTCTAGCATAATTTTTAATTTAAAAAGGGTAACTGACAATTCAATTACATTTCCTGGCGTGCAGACAGTCAATTTCATAGCCAGTTGTTCCTCCTCTCTCTGCCCAAGGACAGACCTGGTTTTATCCTGATCTTGCTTTTGATGCCTTGTGACCATTGAATCTCATTGCCAACCTGCTTTGTGCACAAGCCTGTGTTGAGGAACCCTAGTGCAGCTTGTAGGGCAGTCAGCTTGGAGCTGCTACTGGTAGGAGGAGGTCTGGCAGAAAACTGCCTGGATTGTGTTAAAGGGTTATTACAAACCTGTCCATCCTGTGCTCACACCAGGCATTGGGGATGTTTAGGTGTGTTTATGCATGTGGGAGCTGGGAGGGAAGTAAGGTCATGGGCAGAATTGCAGGTGATAAAAAGGAAAGTTGGGCTTGCTTTGTATATTTACTGTATTTGATGGTTTTAGGTAAGGCTTTTGAGGACAGATTCTGTACTCTAGTGCGCACAGAGTAAGATGGCTTGATTCCCACAGATGGCTGTTTCTAGGCCTTTCTTTCACTGAAATACTGTAATTGCTGTGTTGGTTTCCAATGACTTACTTTTACTCAAATGTCTCACTAGGAGACAGATACCAGCCAGCTGCTGTCTGCTCCTGAGGGTCTAAAACAATTATGTTACTTAAAGGAGAAGATGGTTCAAGATGTTCCATGTGCTCCTCCAAGGTAGTTATTTTGTTTCCCACACTTGTAGAGTTGTCAGGCATTTTCTTCCTTTGTTGACATAATGCAGTTGCTTCTGGCTGCTATCAGCATCATTTGTGGTATTAGCTTGTATTACAATGAGAGAAAATCTATGCATCTGGCTAGTTCTTCTTTCTCACCAGTACATAGTAACCAATTCCTAAGCTGCTGGGGCTGGCAGGGCAAATTGTTTCATTCTCACAAAAAGAGATACATTCTGTTTTGGTGGGAAGCCCGTTGTACTTAGTTGGATTGATTTTCCTGAGAGCACCACAAAATTGACTTCAGATTTCTGCAAGTTAGATGCAGTGGGGAAGGGCGTCTGTTACCTCACATTTTAAGGGCTTCAGAAATTAAACATTGATTCTGTCTCACAGCAAATATAACTAGGCTGTAGTGGGTGTACAGGCCTTCTATGGGCACCTGCACGTCTCGTGCAGATAACCGGTCTTATTGTTCTGTACACTAAGCATGGACACTTAATGCAATTTGAAGTCATTGTTGTTCAGTAAATTTAATGCAAGTTTTAATTGCTTTCTGAGCAGCTGTTGCTGACTTTGCCCTTAAAGAAATGTGTCTGGGGGAGCTGAAGAGTGAACCTCATCTTCTAACTGAAAGTTAGTCTTTTTAAGCTGATGGAAATACCTTCCAAAGTGGACAATTGATTGAAAAAACAAACCAACAGAACAATGAAAATTTGGTCAGGGATAAATAAAACGAGATTGTACAGGGCAAGAGTTTTCCTGTAATTGATTATTTGTTCTCATGGTGGTGACCACAAGGTTTTACAAAGGATGGCCCTGTATTACAGGCAGTTTGATCTTCTGCGCTGGCCTCATGACAAATAGAAAACTGTTTCAGGTCTGTTGGTTCTGGACACTGATGACAATTGCTGTACTCAGACTGTCTCAGCCAGGTGAATAGCGTTTTGTGAAAACAGTGTTCTCAGTTCTTAATTCTGGGTGTTCACCAACTTTTTGTATGCTAGGTGCAGTTATAAGCCTGTCTTGTGTCCTTCCTGTTAAACGGTCTGGTAGCTGCACATGCCTGGCACACGTGCCCTGGACAGGCTGGAGTTGTAAAGATGTCCTGAAGTGCTACAGATGTGCAAGAGTACTTAGCCTTTGTTTCCAAGGGGTAGCCAATGAGAAGGAGAGAGCCCACCTTCAGTTAGCAGAACTGTATTTTTGAAAGCTGGTGTTACATAAAGAGGGGCCATATTTTGACACTATTTCCACAGAAGTATGTCAGCATGGGCCTAATTCTGAGCAAACGAGTAATCTCTGGACGAAATGGATCACAGGATTAAAGCACATGCAGTAGAAGCTGGTTAGGAAACCAAGTGAAAATATCCTGTCAGATTACCTAGTAGTACAAGTGACTGCTGTAAAATAGCATTGGTTTTAGTGCCTAAAATGTTCCCTGATCTACATCCCATTAAAAAGTTACTCTTTAAACAGTTTAGTTGTTTTGGGGCATGTCTTAAAGACTCAATCATGTGCAGTATTGTTTTAGCTTGTGATAAAGTCTTTACTGCAGTGCACAGGATATGTTTTATTCATGTTTTCCATGCAGTTGGTATTTTGTTTCCTGGAAATGGCTGCTATGCATGGTGATCAGGAGAGCCATGTAAGGTCTAAACAGCATCTCCACACCTGTGAGAGTGAAATAGCTGGGTAGTTTTCTTTAATGAGCAGCTAAGTCTCACAGTGGAAGTTGCCACTGCAAGGGGAAAGGCTACATCTGCAGGATGCAGCAAGCTGCTCTTGTGCCGCCTTTTCTCCATCATTGAATCCCGTGGGACCTGTGAATGAAGAATAAGAGAGGAAGCTGTGCTGACCCTTGCTGCAAGGCACTGTCTTTGGGTTTTGCCTTAAGACAGTCAGGAGGCAGGATGTGGATTTCTGTTGCAAGCTTATATTCGCCTGTTGTGTCCATGCTGCAAAGAGCTTTGTACTATAGATGCATCCAAGCTACTTAGCAAAGAGAAGCAGGACCAAACAGACCATGCTGAATTCTAAGCTTTTGTACCTAGTCTCTTGTAGGCTCCTGGTTCAGCTCATTTAAGGCTTCCCTTCGTATCTCTTGATTGTACTATGTCATGATTAGCTTGTGCATGGCTAATAGGGGCTTTATTATGGAGAAGGAGCTGCCTTCTCCAAGGATAATTGTGGCCTTACGGCAGTTGGCTTACTGCCAAATGAGGTCAGCACAAGCACTTCTAAAAGCAGCAAGAGCAGCACCCAGCATAGGGGAGTATGCTGCAGAGTACATGAAAATTTCTCTAGAGAGTATCTTGTGGTTCTGAGCTTTAAAAAATTACCTTCAGATTCTCATCTGACTACATTGCTTCTTGCTCCCAGGAGTTTGTGCGCTTTGCAGGAGCTGAACTCTTTTCTCATTAGTGACAGTAGGAATCTGCTGAAGGGAGTGTTCTTTCCAGGCCATCCCTCCTCTTGAACTCATTTTTTATGTTCCTACAACACTCAACAAGTTATCTGCTGCCATAAAATCTGAGTGCTAGCCATACAACACTTGGTTAATTCTCAGGCGCTTGCCACTTTGTCACATGGATCATTCTTGATGTGCTCCACAGCTGGTCTCCTTTGCTACTTATAATCTCTGCTGAAACATTTTAAGCTCCTGAGGACACACTGTGATTCACAGTGGTGTCATGGTTTATTTTCAGTATTAACATAGAGGAACCATCATCACACTGAACACAAGAGCCTCCACGATAGTGTGTTAGGGAGTCTCAGGAAAAGCCTAGAAGTTGCTGATCTGAGACTACAAAAATCCTTTCTTAAACATAGTAAATAAATAACTTTTCGCAAAAACCTGATTTGTCTTCTGTCAGAGGTCTTGATGGTTTGTGCAAAAAAAGTTAATACTAGCCCACCTGAAATGGGGTTTCTGAGTACCAGAGAGGACACCCAAATGTGAGTTGTCCCAGATCATCTTAGTGTGGCCTGCAAGGTGGTCAGCTAGTAAGGATGCAGCATTACCTGTTGCACTGTGTGGATAACAAATCATCCAGTTTCCTGTAGCTGGGAGACACGAGAGGAGAGTGGTTTACCTTTAAGATGTGTGGAACATCTCATGCCCAGGGGAGCACTGCTTTTCCTGTTTGCCTGTTGAGGGAACTAACACACCTTGGATGTTATGTGCTTATGCTACCTTTAGAAAACATTAACTGGGCAGGACAACCAGTATTCAGAGCACTCTCCCTTTTACTAAGACTGTTCAGCCACATGATCCAAAGGCTTAATAATTCCTGTGAGAATTATATGCAGATCACCTCTATTAGTTAACCTCTTCTGTAGAGATTGAAATAAGCCACAGATATGTGCCCACATGAATAGAAAACAACATTGTGTTGATGGTAGCAGAATCAGTGTAACTAACATGAAAGTACGTTAGTGTTGTCACTTCAAACTAAAAAGGGAAAAAAGCTAGTTAATACTTGTCAAGACAGATAATGGGAGAAAGTTACTTCTTGTCTTATCGGAGTATGTTTCTGTGTGTGAATTCCTGGTGTTGTCCTAGCTATTACTTCAACTTGAAGTAATGAAGTGAGTAATAACTATTTTCTTGACAATGCTTCCCTTGTTATCAGAGGTTGAACTCCAATGGATGCAAAACTGCCGTTTCATCTTGCAGCCAGTTGACCTACTGGAATAAATGCACTTCAGCCAATTGGTCATTGTGGTTTTTTTCTCTTCTTGAGATGGCTGGCTCTTTGGAGCAATCTTCCTTTCTACACTGCAATGTAATTATTAGAAAGCAGTTGCATGTTACTGATAGTGTTTGGTGCTGTCAGTCTTCCAAGAAAGAGTACAGCAAGGAAAGCTAGCCGCTGTGTGTCTCTTTATGTGTATGTGCCCTCTTGACTGCACAGATGTGGAAGGAGCCATGTTGTAAGATGCTGATTCTCAAACTGGTATTGCTTCATGTTCAGTCCCTGTTTCTCAGTTTCCTGTGGCTGCAGGAGCATCAGGTAGATCCTGAGGGATAGGGTAGGTCCTGAATCCTAAAGGAGTGGTGGAAGAAGTGCCTTCTCTTCAATGCATACAGTCTCAAAAATCACATGTATGGTAACTTTGTATTCATCTAGAGAGAAGTTCCTTTGGCTCCGATCTACAGTAAAGGCTTTACTGAGAAAGAAGAGCTGCTGGTACTCTGATTCCCAGGGTTGTGCTTCATTGCAAATAAGTTTTGCTAAGGACTGTTGGTCTTTCCAGATGACATAAGTATCCTTCCTCCTCTCAGCTGTTGAGTGATAGAACTTGAGAAGAACACTGACAGTGTCAGAGCTGAGAAATCCTTTGTAAGGAGATCTTGTCGAAGGGAAGATGGAAGATATATATCAGGCTGTGAGCTGTCTTTGGTTTGGGGGGTAACGTTAATACAAGCATCGTCACACAGTAATAATAGGAAAATATATTCTCTACTTACTGTAAAATAGACTTTCCTTGAGTCATGGAGTGGCAGGTAATAGGCAGTGCTAAGGGCAGCTATAATGAAGGCAGTGACTGGATGTTTTGGGATTAAGATTTTGTTGTCTTTGCAGAAACTGTAATGCTTGTAGTTGGAGAAACTTGTGTTATTCTTTCAAAATGTGCTGCAATAACATTGCCTGTGATTGAGGAAATTAGAACATGTTTTTTCTGGCTATGGTGGAATGGGAGCTACAAAACAGTGATGAAGACTTGCAGAGACTATTCCCTCTTCTTGCACCTTCCGTCAAGTGCAAAGGCTTAATTACATAGCTATAGGATAATGGATGGAGTTGGCACTGTTAGAGTATTTTAGCGTGCCTTCAACACTTAGGCCGCCAAATGGGATGGGTGGAGCAGGGAAATAAACTCACAGGGGAGTAAAAAGTGAGCCAGATAGATTAGTGATGTGTCTAAATTGTGTGAGTTTGAGGGGAGAATTTGTGTTGGCGGGGTGCATGATTGCATGCACATGCTTGAAACATGGATCAGCAACTTTATTAGTAGGCATGGTAATCCCACACAATACAAAACCCTGTGCTTACGAGGATCAGGGTGTTGGGCTTCTCATTTAGATGTTAACTATGAAACTTGCTCTGTCAATATTATACTGATCCTAAACACAGGGGTCTTGCCACAGGTTGGAATGGAGGAATTCAAACAAGGTAAAGGCTGTTTCTTGGTGAGTTGGTACTAAGTGTCCTGCAGGTCTCTGCTGCTCTTCTGTTCACCCAGATGCCATTTACTGTCATACTTCCTCAATTTGTCAGTGTGAAAGTTGAATAGGGACTGTCTCTGCCCTTTAAAACTGCTGCAGATCTGTTGGACTGTACACATGATTAATCTAAATATACATTTAGGTAAAATATATAACACAGCTGCTAGGCAATTTATTTTCACCAGTGGAAAGACTATATTTCAAGACAGTGGTGAAATGTCAAGTGAATTATGGGTTTTGTTCTCTACTTGTGAAAATAAATTGTATATTCTATAATCTGAACCAGATTAGTTTTTAATTTTGCACTGTTTTCCTTTGATTTACTAGGCAGGTTATCTAGCGGCCAAAACACTAGCAGATTTACCATAGTAAGTCTGGAATAACTTAAAGGGCAAACATTAGACCAAGTATTTAATTTTTAACAAGCTACCATAGTTTTTTTGCTAGGCTTTCTTTCAGCTTTTGCTTACAAGGTTAACTGTTTTGTGGATTAGTATCAGCATTTCCTTTCTGTTTTATGTTTTGACTATTAATTACCAACTGTGTAGGTTCTGCATATAGCTTACATCCATAGGTTTCTGGAGAAATAGATGTAACTTGAACTTGTCCATGCAGGGCTTTTATCTAATTGACTGTTCTTCCTTGTGGTGATCTGAGACTGGAAAGATAATCTAGAGGCACTTGGTGGTTCAGTGAAGTGTGTGCATCTCTTGTGCTCCAGCAATGGTCCTCAATCTGTGACTCTTGGCCCTGGCCAAGACCTGTGGCCACAGGGGATTAAAGCTGAAACAGACACAGCTGCAGCTACTAGGAGCAGACTGTGTGGGAGAGCAAAGAGCGGTGATGCTAGTTGGCCTTAATTCCTTGGTACTGCTGTCCAGAGGCAAGCAAAGACTGGGAGCCACAATCAGTGCTGCTGTTAGACCCCATTTAACTTAAGTCTAATTTTCTGCTGATGGCGTGTGGGGAATAAGGCTGCCCAGTCTGGTGCAGTGGTGAAGTGCATCCCACCTTTGAGCCGCTGCTGAGATGCCTGTCCACAGCCACCTGGGAGCCAGGTGAGGATAGGTGCTGGGTAGTTTGGGCATAGCCAGAGAAAGGTACCTGGGATGCAGAAGGAGCCAGGACCAACTGGCATCTGGTTAATTAGAGCCTTGCAGACCTCTTGGAACAACTCTAGTTAGCATCACATGATGCGGGGTGATATCCATGCATGCTCACTATAGTCCTGTGCTACTGATAGCAGCACTGATGTGCAATCTTCCTAAACATATGATGGTCCAGCTGAAAACCAGTGAGATTTTACCTTCTTGCTGTAGTCTCATTCTTGAATTTTGTGTTCAAATCAAATGCCAAAAGTTTCTGCAGAGAGATGAGTTTTGAGTCAGACAAGCATTTCTTATCAATGGATTGAGTGCTTGTGGTCTGTAATGAAAGTTTAACATAAAACTTATCCTAGACTTTTTCCTGCACGCTGCTCGTGGATAAGTCTGTATTCTGGCAGCACATTGAGAGGTGTTGTGTGTAGACTTCCAACATTACAGTAACGTGTCAGCCTCTAGAACAGCCAGTTGAAGTGGTTGGTTTGGATTAGTAAAGATAAGATCTGAGAAAAGCTAAATATAAGGACCATATATTAACATCCCAATCTGCACATGATTACTCTAGCAGATTTGATAAAATTGATAATATACTGAGGCTGCAAAACTGTTGCTAGAGCAGAATCCCTGTGTAAAGTACCTAGTAAGTTTACCTGGTGTAAAGTAACCCAAAGCAGCTTGTAACAAAAAGCAGCTTGAGGCTGTTTGGGGCTGCCGTTGTGTTGGAAGGTTGGTTGTTGTTTTTTTTTTGAAGGCAGATAATTCAAGTGATGGCTATTATGTGAAAAGAAGGAGATGCTAACCTTCAGGAGAAAGTATTTTAGAGAAAATGTTAATAATTTGGCAGCAGTGTTTCAAAATGGATGCTGCAGGCAGGCCAGCTGTCAAAAGTTAGTAAGCACTGAGACTGTGCTGGAAGAAAAAATACTGTTTTCATATCTACTGTTGCTCTAGCCCGACTCTGCTTCCTTCTGGGATCTTAAGTTCTTTTAGCCTGTTTGATGCCTTGAATGACTCAGCTGTGAAATGGGCATAAATGCATTCAGCTTTTGCACTGGATGGTGATTTCTTGATGTGTGATCAAGTGCTGCAAAGCAAGCTGCTATTTGTCAGTGAGCAGTGGAACTGGATTTGTTCACTTGAATTTGTAATACTTGAGTTAGTTTTTCAGTTGCTTTTAGGTTATTCATACATCAGTACAAAATTTACAAAAAGGCAACAACTTGATCTGAAGAATTATGTAAGTAGAAAGCCGGTTACTCAGTAGTAGTAGTAGTAGTCTGTATTCTGTGTAAGTGCTCCCGAAGTGTATAGTGCCCATTACTACTTGCTTGTAATAGGGGATAGAACAGTATCTGCCTCACACGTGCCCATGACTCTGGTTTCTGAACTGAGTCAGGAAAGAAAATTTGACCCTACTCCACAAATAGCTGCTTTTTTTTTTTTTACAGTCAAATATCCCTGTTTTAAAGAAACTCCATAACCAGCAAAAGTGGGTGGAACTCAAAATTCACCAGCTTTGCCTAACAGTAAGTGCTGAATGTATGTACTGACCCTGCTACGAGTATTACCAGAGCCTACTCTGACCAGCCCAAAGTAAAGATTGTGCTTTTTTCGTTTACTCATTTAGTTAGCATGCACTGGCAAGGTTGTGGAGAGCTAGATGAATTACCTGGTATACATTGGAAACAGTGTGGTATCTCAAACTGAATTCTCCTTAGAGCTAGAGCTGCACTTGATTATTTGTTAACAGTAAGTTTTTAATTACCTTGTCACTTAGATACACCAAATTTATGGACGGGCTTCAGTGAGTCTACATGTTGTGGTACAGCTACTGAGTGTAGCACAACATGGTTGATGAGATTTATCTTGTAGATCTGTCAAGGAGGTTCTAATTCTTTGTATTAGTATTGTGTTATTGTGTATACAACTTTACAGGTGTGCATTTTTTAAATTTTTCTCATGTAAAAGGTATATTAGGAAAAAGAAAAACTCTACCAGCCGAGAAGCACCTTTTAGCATCAAGAAGCAATGGTGTGTTCACTGCCTCGTAGTGTCAGGGTAGATTAATAAATACTTTTTTTGCTGTTGTGGTGGATGTTTGCTGCTAGAGCCCTTGACTAACTGTTGTTCAGGCAAATGATAGACAGATACAAAAGGAATGGTTGCATTTCACAGAAAAGGAGGAAATAGCACCAGGGTAGCTAATTAAAGTAATGATCTTGTCAAATGAAAGGGAGGGCCAAGGAAAGGCAGTGAAAGCTGAATTATAAAGAAGTGGTTATGGTAAGCAGGAGGAAAGAAATACAGCCTTGTGCTACATTTGCCTTCTGCCTGGTGACTGAAAAATCAGCTGCAGTTGTCTGTGTAATACTACCCTGGCTGTGGTCTGACAATCACCATTTGTTCCCAGGCAATCTATTTCTCTCATGGAATTTGTTATCCTGAAGTAAATCTGTGAAAATTTATATAAATATATATGCTTACATCATGAATTTATTTTCATGCTGCAAACAATTATCTAAGGTAAACTTGTAGACAGTGTCCAAGCACAAAAATTGAACAGGAAGAAGTAGAAAGTTGCTCTCTGGAGAGAGCCATCTTGCAAAGAAGCAGTTAATTTTTAACTTGTAAACACTTCAGCAGTATGTAAAGAGCTATAATTTGCACTTCGTTTTTTGTTTCACATGACTCGCCCACTACTTTTTCCTGGACATAATTGTATACATTAAAAAACAGCATAAGGTTTTCAAGCAAATGGCATTACTTAACTGAGATTTTACACTTGTTAAACTTCAAGGTCAGTGAAGTATCTCTGGGTCACAGCAGAATCAGATATTCCACAACACAAAACCCAGGTTTGCTCTTTGCTCGAGTCTAGAGCTGAAGGACTAAACCAGGTGGTGAGTGCAAATGGTAATTTTGCATTTCTGGAGATACTTTGTGTGTTGCTGGCATGTGGGAAGTCAGTTGATATGATCAGATCCTTTCCTTTTAGATTTGAAATCAAGGAATCCATAAACTGGAGGAAGTGGAAATATTTTACCTGCTCATTGAGGTCTGTATTTCAAATGTGTGTAATCAAATGTAGCCATTGAAATTCTCCGTTTTGTGATCATGGTTTCAGGGACTGAAATATTTAATACCCGTTAACTTGAATGAAAGTTAAGCATTCGCACAGCTGAGGATCAAGCTATGTATGAAACTTGGGTGTAAAACTGAAGAAAAGAAAGTAGATAATCTCCATTTAGCTTCATGAGAAAATCCCTTTTTCAATACTTGCCGTGTATTATGTAGTATATTTCTAAATGTTGCTAGGTGGTTGGATGTATGGCTGTTCCTTGGATCCCTTTATAGATGGGTGACTTGTATGCTACTGAATACATCAATTAAGCTTCATCTGATCAAATAACTAAACAAAGTATTAAAAAGCTGTATTACAAATATAGGTATCTGTATAGGCTGGTTGCTTCACATTTACTTGAACACTGCTGGGTAATAGCAGTGTAGGGTTACTTGTGGCTTATCTGAATAGAGTTATCAGGTTTTTCCAGCAATTGTTTCTAGCTATTTCAAAGATAAGTGTGAGAAATGGAAAGCTTTGTGGAGAAGGACTGGATGCAGATATGCAAACTCTTACTGTTATCATAAATAACGTGTGAAAGTAAATGGTGCTGCTTTGAGGACCTGTAACAAGGATTTTGGAGTTGGTGCCATGTGACAGGTATAATGAATGCAGACATGGAAAAGATTATTTATCTCATGTAAAGGTAATAATGGCAGTAGCAGAAAAAATAGTTGTAGCGCTTTATATTAGTGAGTTTTCCTGACTCCTTGGTAATTCATTGTAGAGCAACACAAAGAATTCAATTTCTCATTTGCTCTTACATTTCCTGAGGGTACAAAAGGTATTTTGTTACTTTATGCAAGTAATACTTTCATATCTAAAGCAATTGGTTGGACTGGATGCTAGAGTGAGGCCCTGTTCTGATCCCTGGTAGATGGGAACCAAACCATGGATATACCAGAAGTTAAATTTAGTGAAGTGATATGAGCACCACTCATACAGCCAGGCATAGCATCTTTAGAAACTGTTGTGGGAAGTCCAAGGATTGTTCACTCTCACTGTTTCTCATGGTCTTTGTTATTCAAGTGTTTGAGGCCTGAAATCCCGAGTTGTCTGCTGTTTGAGTCTCTGGAGGCAGGAAGGTGTTGTCTAGCAGAGCATCTACTGCGTAGTTGAAACAGTGAAGGAAAAGTGCTAGTAGTGAATTTGCTGCTACTGTGTATTATTGATTCAGCAGCACCCAGTGGCGTAATACTGCAGTGACATGGAACAGGTAAGCACAATGCCTCATTTACAGGCACGCCACTGTAATGCCATTGTCTGGCAGTGACCAAACCCAAATCATCCCATGTCTTTTAGCCCCTTCAAAAGCTGAACAATTTTCTCAGCTTGATGATGCTCCCAGGCAATTTTCTGGAGCCGTAAATTTTGCAGTAGAAGCTGCTTCCGATCACACTGAGAAGGTGGACCTTAGGAAAGAAGGAAGTCCAAGGACATAAAACCTGAGATCAGCTGATGTTCAACAACAGGTCACGCTTATCCCACCCTCCACGCGCTTTATCTTGTATATCATTGTATGTGAAAATTGCTGTAAATATTTTACATCTTAGGGATGTAGATTTTTTTACATTGATAAACAGAGCATCCGTTCATCAAGGTTTTTGCAAGGGAAGATCCCAGTTTGGTCTTAAATTAGTGCCCTGATTTTGGCTGGGATAGAGTTAATTTTCTTCCTAGCAGCTGGTATAGTGCTGTGGTTTGGATTTAGTGTGAGAATAATGTTGATAACACACTGATGTTATAGTTGTTGCTTTATGTAGTGCTTACTCGAATTCAAGGACTTCAGTTTCTCATCCTGTGCCAGCGAGGAGGTGCACAACAAGCTGGGAGGGAGCGTAGCCAGGACAGCTGACCCGAACTAGCCAAAGGGATATTCCATACCACAGAGGGTCATGCTCAGTATGTAAACAGGGTGGGTGGGAGTGGGAGTTGGCTGGGATCTGCTGATCACTGTTTGGGGACTGGCTGGGCATCAGTCAGTGGGTGGTGAGCAATTGTAGTGTGCATCACTAGTTTTTATTCAGGTTTATTCCTCTCTATCTCTTTTTCCTTTTCATTACAATTATAATACTACTAATAACGGTAACAATAATAATATTTTGAATTATTTAAATTATTAAACTGTTCTTATCTCAACCAACAAGTTTCACCTTTTTCCGATTTTCTTCCCCATCCCACTGGGGGGTGAGGGGAAGTAAGCAAGTGGCTTTGTGGTATGGTACTTGGTTGCTGGCTGGGGTTAAACCATGACAGTCAGGAACTTTTCCAAAAGATTTTGGCCCCATTAGTTGGAGTTTTTAGTTTCTGGAAAGGGTTCTAGATAGAACCAAAATGCTAATAGTACCAGTGGGAAATTTCCTTTGAAAGGAAATATGTTCTATAAAAATAATTTTCAAAATAGATTTAAAAAATCATAAATTTCAGAATAATACATATTATTGACGCACTAATAACTAAGGTTGTACCTTCTGTATGCTCATGTGCTAAATTACAAGTGTTTTTACAAATAACTTGACAGTGGAGACTTGATAAATATCTTCTTGGCAGTCAGTTGAGTTCATAAAATGTGGTAACCAGAGAAAATTCTTAGTTAAATTAGATTAAAAGCATTTGATGTCTTAATAGATGCATGGCTAAGAATGTGTGCTTCAGATTATTTTCTACTTTTTTGTGGTGCTTGACTGAGATGTCTTAAGCACAATTAGGGTTTTCCCACATTTAAAAAAAAAAGCTTTAAGCAGCCTTTCTAGTGGTGATTTTCTGTGGAATGCTGCAGTGTAACAAAAAGATGCACCATTTGCAATATCATCTGGAGTTCTAATGCAACTTTAGCTTCAAGCTATGAAGCCATAACTGTAGGTTCCCATGGCTTTAATGACCACACTCTTGATTCCAGGAAATGCTGATTAGTATTTTTCCCTACCCTTTTTCCTAAGCAAAAAGGTACCCAAACAAATACTTGTGTTCCTCTTCCCTCTCCAAAAATTCAAGGTTATTTCTAGGTGGTTTAAATGTTTGTAAAGGCAGGTATGAATACATGGATTTTCTGTCAGAATGATGTATCTGCTCCTACTGGAGTGGTCAGGTGATCTAATAAACTTTCATCTGGACTAAGGGAGAGTTACAAAGCTGCTATATCGTTGCAGGGACAGCAAATAACACTCTAGTTTTTTCATACTCTTTCATAGAACGGTTTGGGCTGGAAGAGACCTTATAGGTCATCTAGTTCCAACCCCCCTGCTATGGGCAGGGGCACCTTCCCCTAGACCAGGTTGCTGGCATTCACAGCTTCTCTGGGCAATCTGGTGTGGTGCCTCACCACCCTCATGGTGATACTTCCTTGTATCTAATCTAAATGTACCTTCTTTCAGTTTAAAGCCATTACCCCATGTCCTATCACTACAGGCTCTTGTAAAAAGTATTTCTCCAGCTTTCCTGTGGGCCCCCTTTAGGTGCTGGCAGGCTGCTATAAGATCTCCCCGGAGCCTGCTCTTCTCCAGGCTGAACAACCCCAGCTCTCTCAGGCTGTCTTCACAGGAGAGGTGCTCCAGCCCTCTGGTCATCTTTATGGCCTTTCTTTGGACTTGCTCCAGCAGATCCATATCCTTATGTTGGGAGCCCCAGAGCTGAACACAGCATTCCAGGTGGGGTCCCACAAGAGCAGAGTGCACATTGCTGGTTTGTGCTGAGCTTCTCATCCACCAACACCCCCAAGTCTTTCTCCTTAGGGCTGCTCTCAATCCATTCTCCACCCAGTCTATATTTGTGCTTGGGATTGCCCTGACTCATGCAGAACCTTGCACTTGGCCTTGTTGAACTTCATGACGTTTGCACAGGCCCACCTCTGAAGCCTGTCAAAGTCCTTCTGGACCTCTCGTCCTTCCAGTGTATTGACTGCACCACACAGCTTGGTGGTGTTGACAAACCTGCTGAGGGTGCACTTGATCCCACTGTCCATGTCACTGACAAAGATGTTAAACAGCGGCAATCCCAATACCAGTCCCTGAGGAACACCGCTTGTCACTGGTCTCCACTTGGACATCAAGCCATTGACTACAACTCTTTGAGTGTGACCATCCAGCCAATTCATTATCTACTGAGTGGTCTGTCCATCAAATCCTTATGTCCCTGATTTAGAAATGAGGATGTCATGCAGGACAGGGTCAAGTGCTTTGCAGAGGTCCAGGTGGGTGATGTCAGTTGCTCTTCCCTTATCCACCAACACTGTAACCCTGTTACAGAAGGCCACAAAACTTGTCAGGCATGATTTGCCCTTAGTGAAGCCATGTTCGCTGTTACCAGTCACCTCCTTATTTTCCACGTGCCTTTACGTAGTTTCCAGGAGGATCTGTTCCATGATGCTGTTTCTTCTAATATGAAGTCCAGCTAATGAGACAAAGTCTGGAGAGACAGGTCACAGCCTTTATGGCTAAACTAGCAGTGTTCTTGGCTTTTGTCCTCTAAGTGACATCTCTTCCTAACTCACAGTATGTGTTGAAACAGAATTTACTGTATTCTAGAAACAATAGTTGGAATTTACTTTTTCAGCTACATAAATTCTGTCATCTCAGAAACTTTGCCATCTACATTATAGGTGTAATGTTACTTTAGTTGCATATTTGTTGTGTTTTTATTGGTAAAAACTATTGGAATGAATCTGTTGTACTCCTTATTTATGAGCATGTTAAGTAATGAAAAATTATGCTGGTTATAATTGCACCAGTATGTTTTTCATTCCAGATGATCTCTTATAAGCACATGATGTGCACAGGCCTAGTATCTAGTGATACTTAGTGAGGTTACAAACTTACAGAGGGAGGAAAGGATGCCCAAGTCACTATTTGCTATATTGGATCGAAGTGCAGACTTGGATGTTAATGGAGGATATTGCAGGCTAAAGCAAAGTAATCTTCCCCTGCCCATGATCTCAGGAGCTAGAATACTTTACAAATTACAGCCTCATTTATTTTTGATAATGGTGAAATTTAGTAAAGGTAATGTTTGAACAAATGTAGTTATACTAAAAATTTGTTATCTTGAGGAAAATAGTTCGGGAGCAAGGAAATGGTTAAATTCGTGTCAGATTTCATTCTGTTAGTAAGATTTCATCATTGCATATCTTTGAACTTCACTTGATCCATGCAAGGTTAATGCAGCAAATGTAAGTTAACAAAGGATTAGCACTTTGATCTATCACTGGCACGTGACAGGAATTGTCCTGTGTTGATGAATGCACAATAATTGATTGTGTGTTCTAGGGTGTCTTAAATATAGCAAAGTTTGAATGCTGGCACCTGTTGCACTCAGATGACAACTTTTTCTGCCAGGCTGCATTGCACTCTGTTAAAACATACGCATTTTATCTCTTTGTTCACTGTGACAGGGAAATAATCTATCCGACTTCTATATTCTGCTGAATGGGTTACAGGATGAACTCTGCTACGTTCCTCCTTTTGGTATTGGAGTTTTCACTTCAAGCATCTTGAAGATTGCCTCTATGACTTAGGGGACTGCAGTTAAGACTAGATGCCACAGATGGGCTTGGCAGTGGTGGAAGTCTGTGGCGTGGTGGTAACTGGGGTCACTCCCACTTTCTTCTGTCAGCTTCCATCTAAGGAGGCACTTGGCTGCTAGGCCATTGCCACAGATGTCAAAGTAAAGTAAGGGGTTTGCTATGTAACAGTTGGCTGGGACACTGCATGGTGTAATGCCGTAGACGCCTCTTCAGTGGCTGAACTTCACTGTTTAAGTTCTGAGCTGTGGAAATTAATCAGTAATTTATACAAAGCATGAGCTCAGGCTTGATTTTGTAGTATGATCATGGGCCCATAGTACTGTCAGGTGAAAAAGTCTGGCAGACTGTTAAGGTGAATGAACCTTAAACTTTCTCAATAATTGGTATCAGTAATTAATCCCCTTTTCAACCCCTTTGTGCCCACTTGTGTTTTGGATGCTTCACAGGACTTTGGAATAGAGCTGTTGAATAAGGGGCGTATAGGCACACAGAAAAGTGAATCTAAACTGTTCTTTGCTAGATCTGGGAGGGAACCTACAGATACTAGGACCTGAGGGGACTCTTTACCAGCCTTGACGGAAAAAAAAAATATGACACATCCTCCTTTATTGGGGACTGCGGTATCTCAGGCATTTGTTTGTTCAGACTGAGCTAGGATTTTGTTTACTGCTGCTTTGTTTGATGTCCAAGCACATTCACCTTTAAATGCTGCGTGCTTTCTGTGTGCTCTTCAGATGCCTCCAAGGCTCTAGCAGAGACAAGTACTTGACCTGAATCATAGGCCTGGAGAAAACTGTTGGCTTCCAGGTGGGTTAAAACCCAAAAATGCTCCTAAACTGAGAAATGCAACAGCTGCTAGGCAGGGTTACCAGCTGTATCTGTGTCCTGTTAACTTATTGGTGCCTCAGACACTGTAGCAGTAGAGTGACATGAGTAGTGCAGTGCTGGCATGAGACTGACTGGGCCGTGTGGAAATGGTGTGCAGAGCCACCACTGTTTGAACAAAGTTTACTGTCTGTCTGAAGAATTAGTGTGAAGGGAAAAGATGGAGGGGTCAAGGATCCTGCAGGATGAAAGACAAGAGACTGCAATTGCTACTTCTCAAACTACAGACTTCTGATCTGAAACGCTAATTAGAAAAAGCTGTTGCTTTCTGGACAGTAGCAACTGCTTAACTGATTAAAGTTGAAACCGACTTTTCTGTAAAATCCCCTTTACCCACTTTACAGGAATTTTCCCCAAGAGAAACCACTGTGTTTGCCTTCGGATATGACAGGTAGATGTTTAATTTCCTTTCCCCACATTTGCTGAGCACTCTTATCTGAGCTTTTGTGCAATAGTGAACTTCAAAGGGAGAAGTTGATGGTGGTTAAAAGTGATGGAGAAAAAAAAAAAGAAAAAGGAGCGATGAGTTCTTAGGTCAGATGCACTACTTACACAAACAGTTGCCTCTGTGCAGAAGAGGTGGGGTGGGCAAGAGCTAAAATTTGAAGGTGAGACCATCTCTTTTACTTCAGTACTTCAGACCTAAACTGATTATGGAAACATAGCTCAACTATCTGTCTGGTCAGCCTAGCTTGTGCAGGTAACTTGAAGGAGTTGGATTGTGAGAAGTGACACGTGGCTTATTGGCATACATTTTCCCTTAATTCTTGCTTTTCAAAATGATTAAAATAAGATGCATGCTGCTTTTAAAGCCAGGGTTTGAAGGTGCAAAATGCCTAGTGTTGTAGGTATGTGACACAGCAAGGAAAAACCTGACACCGGTATGTGCCCATATGTTGGAACAGTGATCTGAGACCCTGAGCTTCATCTCTCTGAAACAGATTTGCAAAACTAAGGCAATATATCTCAATTACTGACCAGGTCTTGAGGCTGTAAGGAATGTGTCTTGTAGAGTCAGATGTTGTGTGTTCATCCTTGTTTTTGCTAGGAAGTATTGTTAATGCTGAATGCAAGCACTGAGTTTGGAAGGGGGTGGTGGGGTCGTGGATGAAATGAGCGCTGAAGCTGTTCATATAATGAGCAGTCCCCAAGGACGAGCATGATTTATCCTGCAGAAGCCATGGATCCTGAGCCATTGTCAGAACAGCTTACAAAAGTAGAAGGTGTTATCTGTGGGAAGGGTTCATGCCCTGCTTGCTGCTGCGTGAAGGTGGGTCAGAGGGTTTTGTCAATTCAAGGTATTTGCAGAGAGAACAGATGAGAAAAGGAATATGTTTGAGAAGGGAACAGTCACACAGTTCATATTCCTGCTAGGACAAGTTTGTATTGTTCTGTTAGTAAAAGTCATTTCTTAAGAAGGCTGGGAAAGCAGGAAGGCAAAATGTTGACACCTAAGGATATTTGCCTGAGGTATTTCTTCTTGGGGGGTTATATCTTACGAGACTGATTCTGATAAAGGAAAGTCTTTGTACATCTCTCAAAACAGGAAATGATGCAGCAGTTAAACCAACTTTGACTTTTGTTCCTCACTTGGATCTTGGTTGCAAGGCTTAGTATTTTAGAAAATTGGCTAATCAATTGTAGTATTTATGTAAGCTTTTTTGTCCTCTTTGGCAATTCTTCTGCTTGGAGAGACATTATTTTATCAGTAAATATTGGATGGAATATGCTTCATGGGCTTTGTTGTTTGTAAAGGAGTTTAATCAGTTTGGAACAAGATGTCTGTGAGGCATACTTACATCAACCATACCATAAGGACAGTGTGTCTTGTGTGTATGTTCCCAGCAATCCTCTGTGTACATCAGTTTTGTTGTTGGTGTAATTGTGTATGGGATGGGACTCAAGAGATTTAAGTTTATCTGGCACACTCTCATAGTTTAGGAAAGCTTATTTTGAATGAAAATGAAGTGTTTGAGAACTAAGGTTTTTCCTTTCAGCATGATAGGGAAAAGGAGATGCCATGGTGCTCAATGAATATACAACATCACTCTGAGATTGTGTGGTCTGGGGATAGTGCCAGCTCTTCTACTGACTGGCCACAGCACCCAAAGCAAGTTGTGTGCCGAGCCTGTCTCCATTCTACAACCTGTAAAATAAGAGACTGCTGCCTCTCAATGCTTTCGCATCTGTGGGGGAGAACATGGTGTACATACTGGCAAGGAAAATGTTTTGCACTTCAGTCTCATAATGACTGTTGTCATAGTCCTTAAACACTTGGAATTTTCCTACCTGTGGAAATTAGAAGATTGTCACTCAGGTTAAGATTTCTGGCCTGTGCAGGGCAAAAGTTAGCACTAACCCTGTTTTCTTTTGGGAAGAAACCTTTCCCCTGGAAAATAGTTTGCAAGAGGCTTCATTCACTTGTGGAGACAATGGACAAAATGACTTTGCTGTGGTGCTGAAGTGAATTTGAAATTTCGAACTATTTCCTTTCAGAGTTGATACCTGTTATTCATCTGAGTGGAACAATTCTGAAATGGGAGATCTGTTCAGGGAGCACTTGGCTTCAACTTGAGAAATAATAAAGGGGAGGAGGAATAAAAGGAATGGTTTGTACAATGTATGGAGCAATGGCACTCTGAGATGCTTCGGTAGACTTACGTATCTTGAGTGTAACCTTTCATGTTACCTCTGGCTGCACTCGCTTAGCTACAGCCTCTAGCTCTTTGTCTTGTTTGGCTATTCTTCTCTTTGAACGGATTTATATAATTTTTTTTTTTTTCCTTTATGAATTGGCTTGCATCCACTTCAAGGGCTTATTGATCATGATGGACTTTACTTGCTTTGGAACAAGCCTCTGATGAGGCATGCTTGTAAGGTGCTTCCTACAGTTTATGGCCAATGGATCGTAACTTTCTTTAATCTGCTTCCTCTGTAAACTTGCGGTGGCCAGGTTTTTACCAGTCTCAGCTTGCTCCTGCACCTCCAGTGAAGTGTGAGGATGCAGTGAACCCCATCCCCTCTCAAAGGTGACTGGTGAGCAAAGCTTGTTTGGAAAGGAGTTGTGCCAAGTTTCCCAAGACATGTGAGTTTTGGAAACTATGCAGAAATGCCTCTTGCCATTTAATACTGTGCCAGTACTAAGCTCAAATCGGTTCAAGCTGATTTTATTTTTTTTTTGCCCTGCTAAAGAACATGGAAAGACAAGTTGCTTCTCGTCTGTTGCCTCTTGTTGAATTTTTGAGAGATTTCTCTAGAAAGCTGTTTAATTTATTGAGGATTTAAAGAAATTGACATGCAGTGGCAGATCCCAGCCTCGGAGCCGTGTCGTTTCTTGCTAGAAGGAAAACAGGTTTTGCAGTAATGACTCAGGAGCCCCATACATCCCAAATCTAAACTTGAGAGCTGCGGTTCGGGACCGTACCCGAGCCGGGCTGCGGCGCCACCTCCGAGCCACGGGGGGGCGCTGCCGCCGGACGGGCGGCGCAGGGCTGAGCGCAGCGGGGCTTTTGGGGGTCCCCGCCGCCGCCCGGGAGAGGGCGGGACAGGGCGAAGCCGGAGAGGAGGGTGGTCCCCCACCAAATGAATACATTCCTCCCTTTTGAGTGGGAGGTCCTGCTGCGGGCTCCCTATCGTTCTTGGGGTTTGGAAGTTGCGAGAGGTTCTCACAGCGTAGGGCTGGGGGCGCAACAGCCATGTGGCAGCTCAGAAAGTTTGGTGGTCGATTTGCTTACAGTGATCGTGTATTTTGTATGTACAATGTTGTTTCTTATTGTACTTGCAACAGAAGGTATAATGAAAGAATATATGTGTATGATAAAGGTAGTCAAAATATAAAGTTAAATAAGTCAAAAGAAATAGTATTTCTGTGGTATTGTTGCTTCTGGTATTGGTGAGCAACTCAGTCTGCTAATTTGTATTCTAATTCCCTTTTTACAACAGAACAAGGAGTTTCTTGGGATGGTTCAATTAATCACAGTTTTCATGACTCAAAATACATAAAATGCTACTGTATAGCAGTGAAGCATGGATGACTCTGGGCATGCTGGCTGACCTTACAATTCCATCAGTTGAAGGTCCTACTTAAGCTTTTGTTCTCTGTTCTCTGACCCAAACCATGTTTGGGTCTCAGAGGTGCAAATAATAAGTTCTTTTGGATGTGACTTGCAGCGAATGATTCATTTGTGATGAGTGGTGCTGCTGTGATTATTTCTGACACGCAGTGTGTCTGAGTGGTGTGTGCTGGGTGGAAAAATCTGATAAGGGATGAGTTCATCCCTTTCTTGCTGTGGCTCACATCTCGCTACCAAAATAAAATATTCAATGTTTTTCTCATCACTAATCTACAACTTTTCTTTCTTTATATCACTTAACATATCGAAGAAGACTCACTGTTACCTGAAAAATGTCTTTAAATATTTCTGCTGCTTAAATACTTGAGGTTTTTCTGTTTATTTTTTCTACTGGTACTGAGCCTGTTCAATGTCAATTCAATAATCTCTGTGCCATTCTTAAGATTAAATTTCTTTGGCAAACCAAAATTGAGCTTTATTGCTGTCCTTATGTTTATGTGTACATTAGATTGAAGCATCAATAGTCATAACTGTTTGACTGAAAGTCACGTCTCTACCTTCTGAGAACAAAAGGCAATGGATCTTCATGAACACCACTGGCAGCTGCTGGTGTCTTATTACTGAGCTTGCCTGTACGGTTTTTCTTCCCTTGGCTAATAGAATTGATACTTCTTACCTCATTGAACTGTCCTTGAGTTTTGGATCTAGGGCTGCAATGCTGGTTGTGCCCTACTGAGTTATTTGTACTTCTGCTGTGAGGTGACATTGTCTATTCAGGACTTAGCAGGGTCAGGGAGTAGCTTTCAGGTTACCGACTTCTGAGGGACAAATAAATAGTGTTTTGTGAGGTTTTCACTTGTCTCTTTAAAGAAAGATATTTATGGCAATTTTGTGAGATAGCATTGTAGCAGTTGTCTGGGAGGCAGGGGGGAAGGTCCTTAGTGGTCTGGTTACCAATTCTGCTTTGCCATGTTTATCTCAAGCTGTACCTGCATGAGTTGGGCCAAAATATTTTCAGTACTTGGAGAATGCACTTATTGCAAAGATTCTCTGGCCTGGAAGTGTGGATTTGATCACTTAGTTGATGTTCTGCACAGCTGCTCATCAATCTGATTTCAGCTTTGTGGCTCCCGTTATCCCTTATCATCACTGCCCTGGTCAGAGATTGCTGGGGAAACATCATGCAGCTGTTGCCTAGTCAGTGGCTATTGTTGGTGTAGAGAAGACCATCTTCCTTGCAGCATGAAGGTCCTTGATGAATTTTATAGCATGACATAATGTTGCCTTGACTTCTGCAGTTTGTGTGTGTTGGCTATTAGCACAGCATGAGGGGAGATTAGAACAACAGAGATGTCCAATGCACACCAGGTGTACATAGCATAGTGGAAAAGGGAAAGTAGCAGGAGGGGGGGGAAAAAGCATGGAAAACTCTGATAAGGAGGGAGCTTTTTAGCCTGTGGAGCTGGGCACCTTGTCTTTCACTTGTAGGTATGTTGTAGCTTACTCTGTCTAGAAGAAAGCAAATTTTTACCTTAAATCACTATCTTGTTCTCCGTGTAATATCCTTGCACAGAATTTTCCTGAAAATGTTCTATTGTGCTTTCTCCTGTTTACCACCTCTGAACTTGGAAGTTCTGGTTTACCTTAATACCGATGAACAAATATATCAGGAAACACTAGCTGAACTGATTATATATATATTTTACATGTATATTTCACCAATGTAATAAATGAATATTGCAGACAGACACACTTGGTTCATTAATGCTGTAACTTTACCTCTTTGCTCCCTGTCACTGGGCTACTCGAGAGAGAGTGCAGACAAGAATGGAGAACCTTCATCCCACTAAGCCTCCAAAACACTCACAGCAGAACAGACTTGTGTTTTGGGATCTTCAGCGTGGCTCTGCAGTACTTAACACGCTTCAGGTGGTCCACTTCTGAACACTTAGTCATTTTTCCAATATTATGCTAAGAGCTCACTCATGTAAAAGCTGGACTCTAGTAGTTTCTTGAACTGTAAAGGTACAATAGCTCTGTACAACACTGGGTGTCACTTTTATAGGGGCTGTGTATGCTTTCTGGTTGATTTACTTGAAACTGTCTCCAAAGTATCTAAGATGTGTTGTTGCTCAATTGAATTGGTCACCTGAGTGGTATCAAACCCAAGTTAGCTCTACCTGTCTGCACGGTAAGTCATCTTAACATCATATATTTTAGTTATATGCAGAGGACATTTATGTTACCATTGTAGGTAGAAAGATGCAAGATATTAATTGTACTTTTTTGAGTAAGTAGAAAGTGATTTCGTGGCTAAATTACAGATGATCTAATTGATGACAAATGCATCTGTTGTCAAGTAGTTCATATAGTACAGCAACAGTTTGATACCTTTTTTTTTTTTTTTGGCTTACAAGGTCAAGTCACATGTATGATGGCCAGTGAGAGACTGCAAGTCCCATTCAGCTCTGAATCATTTTATCTGCGCATGTCATGAATGGAAGTAAGATATCAGGTGTAATCCTACAGTTAATATTTCTTGCAGTAGGCAAACCAATGAGGGGAGGATTGGCTGTTTGAGTGATAAGCAGTTAAGTTTTTACAAATGTGTAAAATATCAGATAAGCATAGATTTAGTGTGGTGTAGGTATTCAGCTATGTGTACATCTCCTTAATGCCTGTGCAATGGTCATACCAGTAAAAGGAAATCTCGAAACAAAACTCAAGTGAGATCTAGAACTATCCTTAAAGCCCCAACCTGGCCAAAAGGTCTCTGTGTAAAAAGTCTTTCACCTAGGTGGAGAATGAGTTACCAAATCACCCACGTATTATAAGAGCAGAACCATGACTGAATTGTTTTCAGGTGAACTGCAATTGTGTGTCCACTATAACATTTGTGAAAGGATTCAGAATTCCCCAATGTAAACCCTTAATTTGGCTCTAAAAGCACATCTTCAGGTGGGCATGTGGAATTAGAGGAACCTTTGTGTTAAGGCATCAGAACTGGCCATTGGCTTTGTACATAGTAGCACATTAATTAACACAGCTTTGAATTCTCATTGGTTTTTGCCTTGTGATTCAATGCTCTTATCAGAAAGTCATCAGTATGTTTTAGGGGCCAGCGCCTTTATAGTTAAACAGGGTTGCACAGAATAACAAAATACAGATTGAAAACTGAAAGTTTTCGTACTAGGAAACAATATGTGAAATAACATCTTCATATATGTTTTTAAGAGTGCATCAAAAGCCAGAGTGCCATTATCTGTATTAAATGTTCTGTAAGTGCTGGAAATTAATGGAATGTAATTTGTTCTTCAGATCTAATATATGAACTGGTGAGAAAACCTTACAGCCAAATGAACATTTTTAGATTTAGAGTCTGAAGTACTTTTAGAATTGCAACAAATCTTTTAAATGGAAATCTTCATGTAGTAACTATGACATTTGATTGTTTTTGACTGTGAGGTCTGCCAAAATGTAAGAGCCTCATAAAGTTCAGGGGTGAGATTTTTGGTGAGGTCAGAAACCTTTCTCTACATAGTTAGAAGACAGGCAAAAAAAATGTTCCAAACGCTTTAAAGATAAAAGTGAAGTTTGGAGCATACCCACAGCTAGCAGATGCTGTATTGTGTACTCAGTACAGTGTTTTACATATTTCACCTTAACATAATTTATTAATTGATAGTTTTATTTTCCTTGACGTTTTGGAAATTATTGTAACATTATAAAATTAAAAATTTTTTTTGCTTGCGGAATTAATTTTAATTGGAAAGGACCCATCTGTATCCTGCAGATCTCCTTCAAGTTAAAGGCTTTGTGGCTCTTCTGTGTAGCTGCAGAGTAATACATCGAAGTTATTAACCCCTGATCAATGGAGGTTATGATAATAGAAATGCTGACACATTTCATCTTTAGGGCTACAAGGAGTGCTACTGTGATAACACAGTCTCGTCTCACTGTGTGAATATTGTGAAGAGGCCTTCACATGCTCAGGTACTTTTAAAAAACAAATTTGATTTATTGTGGAACAAACTTTGGGACAGACAGCTCTAAAAGTGAAATACTGCTTTTAATCATAGAAGACATGTAATATGGACAGTAGAAGCATGGGTTTCTTAACACCAGTAACAAGGAGTTCCAAGTTATTTAAGACTGGTTCATAGAATCGGAGAGTCATTTAGGTTAGACAAGACCTTTAATATCATGGAGTCCAACCGTAAACCTAGCACTGCCGAGTGCACCACTAAACTATATCCCTAAACACCATCGCCATCGTCAACCTCTAGACAGTCAAAACACTCTGTAACCCAGAGGGGCTACCCCACCGCCTCCTTTCCTTGCCTATCCCATCTGAGGAGTTGATAGCCATCCGTTGCAGCACTCCAGTTGTATGAGTCATCTCGCTATGTTTCTGTGATTACAACTATATCACAGTTTTTCCTGCTGCACAATGGCTTCCAGCTCCTCCTGTTCGCTGCCCATGCTGTGTGCACCAGTGTAGATGCATTTCAGTTGGGCTGTTGATCCTGCCACCTTTTTGGGGTAAGAAGTCCTAATTCCTATATGACCATTCTTAGGTACTTCTGTGGTTCCTGACACATAAGTAACCCTTGTGTCTTTGCTGCCATGTGGATCTCCATCCCCTGCCTCCACTGAAATGGCAGACCAAAGGACCTTGCTATCACGCAGCCCCCAGGCTTATCTCTAGTGAGCCTGGTTTTATTGCTTTTTCCCTTGAAATCTAGTTTAAAGCTAACTCCTGTGCAAATATCCTTTACCCTTTTGAGACAGGCATTTCCCATCTGTTGCCAGCAGACCTGGTGTCCTGTAGACAGACCCATGGTCCAAAACCCAAAATTCTGCCAGTGACACCAGGCTTGAAGCTGGGTAATGATCAAGTGGCTCTTAAACCTGCTGAAAAAAATTGGAATATGCTAAGGACACTGGAACTTTTGGTAGCCTGAAGGTGACTGGCAGCTCTCCCCTTGGGAAAGACCTTGCAGAACAACTAAGTTAGTACGTGCAAAAGTAAATTAAGGTTTTGTAAGTGAGTCTGAATTGGAGTGTGTGCCCAAGATCTAGGTTGCGCTTCCAAAGTGCTGGGAGTGATATGTAATTAAGCTTATTGGGGTGGGGAGCAGTGCTGAAGGTGCTGCACCTTGCATTTGTAACTCAGGTTTTGAATTTGCACTGGGATCGATGTGATGTAATTATTCACTAACCTTAGGATGAAGAGGGCAGCAAAACATTGGTTTACCTTGCTTACCAGCCTGTCAGTTTCAGGAACCTGATATGCAGTAATTCACCAACTGATGTATTTCTGAGTTCTAAGGCTTCATTTTCTAGTCTTTGAAATATAGTTATTACTTGGAATCAATGAAGTTAATCCTTAATGAGTAAAGATGTTGGAGTGTGATCTGTCTCATTCTCCTGCATGTTCTGTAAAGCATGCCATTTTCCAGGTGCAGTATGATACTGACAGTTCAGGTGAAAAGTGCTAGTTTCCTGAGTGCAGCTGTCTGCAACTGAGTGTTGTTGCACATCCCCTGAGAATTCCTAAGCAGTTCATCTCTCACCATTTAGTACCTTGCTAGGTACATCTGACATGGTGTTACTCCTTTGGCTTTCCCTAAAATAATGCTAGAACTGTATCATTCTTTTCTGTTAAACATCAACTAATGCTGACAGTACTGTGAGCAAGTGCAGACAAGAAATCCACACTTTTCTTTTGGATTTTATTGCTTTCTATATGATCATGAGTGGAACCGTATATTGCAATCCGCTGCAGCTAGTGAACAATAAATATGAAGAATCATAACCACTTCAACTCTTCCTGGTGGTTGACTTCAATAATATACCGTTTCTAATGACATTGTAAAATTGTATGGATAAAACAAACTCATTCTTTCTGTAGGCTAAATGTAGCTCACGTAGTACATACTCAGCATTATGAGTGAGATTTGACTTATAATACAATTGTTCTTTTACCAGTGTAGCCCTGGGTTCAATTTCTTGTTCTGTAGCTTCCAGGAAGCCTTTTTCCCTTTAATCATCCAGTGCAAGCATGTCTTAAATGACTCGTGATGTACATCTTATGGTAAGAATTAGAAATGGGATACCTGCTTCGGATGAAATATGAAATTACTAAGCTTGTATCTCAACAATTGGGTTAAACTTCTGTTAGGTTGTGGACACTGTAAATTCTCCTTGTATGTAGCCTTGTAAGATGCTTTGCTTTGCCAGTTTCTCTCCTCTTCTAGCTGGTCTGAAACTGATTGAATAGGTAGTATGACAAAAGGGCTACTTTTGGTTATTTTACTTGTCAAATGTAGATAGTGTTTAGGAATTCTGTGAACAGTAGTGATGTCCAGGATTGGGATGAGCATCTGGCCAAATTGAATCTCTTGAGTTCAAGGATGTGCTTTCAGTGCTTATCCATACAAGTTGATGGATTCCTCAAATCTGAAAGTTTGAAAGCTGTAGCGAGACCGTGATAATACTGACCAGAATCTCACATTGGCAGTTTCCGTTCAATGGAGGTATAGTATTGCACATCACATTCCAAAAGAGATTTCTATTAAAATTTCTGCAGGGGTTTAATGTCCTGCCTGTCAGCGTTGTAGAGTTGTATTTGCAGAAACAGAAGAGCCACATGTTTGGTGTTTTTTTTTTAAATACCTGTCATGATAACTAATCAAAAAAATCTGCTGGGTGGAAAAGAATTAATGAGCCATCAGATTTTGGGCAGTGAAATTACATGACTCCTCTTACCATATGCTTACTTGAGCTTATCTATTGCAGGAGAAGTATTACCGTGGATCCTGAAATGCTTGCTAAGTAATAAGCAAGAAAAAGTAGATTATTCTTTGGCAGTTTTCATTCATTAATAATTGTGAACTCTGTCAGAAAGAGCTGTGAATTTTGATGCTGCCCTTCGAAGGCAGAGTAGTGAGGTTAAAGAAACAGTAGAGGCCAACAGCTATGAATGGATTTCCTTAGAGAGCAGCTTGATTTATGCAGAGGTAATTTACCTTTGTTCCTTTTATCTGAGTCTACAGGTATTTCTTACTGGCAACACACTATTATTAAATTGCATCATTGCCTCTTTATAAGAGCTCTGCTTAAAAAGTTCAGAGGTGATGTGGAGAAAAAAAGCTATGATAACTGATGTTTTCCTTTTTTTCTCCCCTAAGTCAGAGACTAATTATTGTTTTAAAATAAAATCAGTATCTTGGGTTTTAACTATTTTTTAAATTTTCCATTAAGAAGTGCAACTTGTCACTAGAAATTATGCTTTTGATGTATTGCTGTAAAACATAAAGTGAATAACAAGGAAGATAAATTGATGACAAAATAAAATTAGGTTATGTATTGTAAGGGAGGACTGCAAAACCAGAAGGGAGCATGATGGTAGAATACAATGAAGCATCAACAAGTTTAGTTTTGATTTTTGCTGATATTGGCACTTTCTTTTGTGAGAATAATGAAGGGGATCTTCTTAATGTATACTTAGTGTGAAAATTCAAACATTGTTTTTAATAACACAATACAAATTTACATGGATACATGAAACTGTTTACTGCTAATAACAAGGACACCTTTCCGTTTAGTCTCACTTGTCCTAAGTTTTTGTCATCATAGAGCAGCAATAAATTCCTTCTAAGCCTGAAGAAACATTTTTGTTTGTTTTGACTGAGTATGTGCTAGCAATACTTATTTAATTTCTCCTCTAAAAAGAAGGGACAGGGGAGTAGCTCTATTCATAAGGTTCCCTGGAAATAGTGTGTGTGTGTTAGTGTCTGAAAACCATGTCTTGTGATAGTGCTGGCTGTGATGTCTCCCCATGTTTTAATTGACTAGACTTTCACTGAATGTTTCAGTGATGGATGCAGCTTTTCAGTGTATCTTGTTTTCCCACCATTGTTTCTGCTTGGTCAAAAGTAGATCAAAGTCTGAGGAGACATAACATGGAAATTTGTACAGTTGAACAGGGACCACAAAAAAGAAGCAGAAGTTTCATGGGAAGTGCCTTGGGGATGATGTCTGGACAGCAAGATGCAGCAAACGTTTTGGGGCTGGAACTGAATGTGAAGAATGGGGACAATGGTATTTTTGTCTCCCAGCCACTCCAGGGAGCAGTGGGGGAAGAGGCTTTTAGGGTGTAGAGTACAGCAGCCTCCATTAGCAATCAAACTGGCTCCAGGCAGATGCGGGACTTGAGAGGAGCAAACTGCCTCTCCATGAGCTCTGCTTGATGCTTGGATAGGTCAAGTCTGGGAGATGACAGAGGGGCTTTTGGGGGGAAGGCAGCTTCTCCAGCAAGGAGAGGTTCTTCCAAAACGTGTTATTGGTGCAGATGCGTCCTGGTGGGCTGTGTCCTGGGGTGGGAAACTGTGGGAAGATGAACTCTCCAACTTCATATGTCAAGCGATATTTAGCTCAGGAGAACTTGTGTCATGGTAGAACCTGAGGTAGCCTGTCCTGTGAACTGTCTGCTAAACTGACGTTTCTGTTGGTGATAAAGTTTGACAAAGAACAGCAAGAGGAGCCAGATGCCCTGAGGGTTTCTGTATGTGATAGTCAGTATTTCTTGCATCAGAAACAGAGCTGAGTGGTTACCCTCAGGGCAAAATGATAGACTGCTTGAGGTGTTCCGTAGCTCTTCCTGTACAATGAATGAAACTTGGATAAATGAGCTGTCTACTAGACCAGCATACAAGACCCCTCGTTATTAACTTGCTGAAGTGAACTGTACAGCTAAAATTCTAGCAAATTATAAGTTTAAAATTATTTTATGCACTTAAAGGTAGAATATAATTCTAACGGCAGTGGGTGACAGGAGTAAAAATAGGCTTGCAAGATCATCAGCAATGTGGTAATTGCTTCAGTTGCCCACTTTGGGGTCAGGACACTGACAAATGAATTACAGATGTTGTCACCTGTCTGAAGCTCTCAGACTCTGATTTAGTCTGAAGGAGCTTGTCAGTTTAATATTGTGTGTGATTGTAATGGTTATCAGATGTAAATTAAATTGATTGGGCAGGAAAAATAGTATTTCACTACTTACATGTGAGTCTTGGCTCTAGGAAGGTGGCTTTCTGTAAAGTTTTAAGTAATATCTTAACATTTTTAACAGATGTCAAGGGTAAATTGTGTTTCAGTCAAGTGCGTGTGATAATTTTTTCCTTGGATCTCTGGCATGCTGTTTTGGTGTGGGCTGAAGGTCCAAAATATGGCTCAATCTGGACTTCATACCTTGCATTTTGGGGCACAGAAGTCTGAGATTTGGCTGTTCAGCAAATAGCAGACACCAGCTTCTCATTTAATTGTTCCTGGCGGTACTCATGTTTCTGTCCAGTTATCTGTGCAATTTAATTTGTTGGCCTTGATTGCTCTTCCATGCTGACTCTTTTGATGGCTTCATTAACTCCAAAAGTCATATGTGTACCACCTAAGTTTGAGGACCCAGGGCACTGTGTTAGCAGTTAGGAGGCTGGCTGGACTTGAACAGAGGTTGTCACTTCAAATCCTAGTAGACGTAGGATCTCAGTTCAATCATACCACCCAGCTGTTCACAAAGGAAGACTCGTTTGCTTGCTTAGAAGCGGAGGGGCAGGGTAAGGAAGAAGGAAGTAAATCTGTTGTCTAAAAAATAGCTGGACTTTTAAATCTTTAAGGTGCTTCAGGCTGTACTGAGGCAAAGTCAGAATCTCCAGTAATTAATTTCACAAGAACTTGGGTTCAATTCATCCTTCTTAGTTACATAGTTGTCTTTCATTACCTTGTCTCCTGAGTGCTTGCTAGCTGATGACTGCTCTTGAGATTTATGGAAGCGTCCATTCTTTCCAAGTCAGATACAGGCTAAAAGCTCAGGCAAAAGGCAGAACTTGTAAGGCAGGTAGGTCCTGTAGGCTGTATTTGCTCTGTGTTCAAGCAAATGTACTGGTGATGTTCTAGTTTTGCAGAAATAATTATCATGGGATTTTGATATTACAGGTGCTGAATTAAAATAGTGTGAAAAATATTCAGTGGTATGACCAAGGGAGCAATGTTTTCTCAGAATGTGTGAAAATAGGCAAAGAAATGTCCCTTCCGGTAGGGCTTACAGATTATCTTAGAGGGGAGTTGAAAGTACTCATCTCAGAAGAGCAGAAGAGAAGTAAGTTAGTCAGAAGGTGCTAAGAACCTCATGCTTAAGCTTATTTATTTAGGTAGCTACCTGTCCTACACAGTCATAATATCTACAGGAAAACCCTGACATAATTAGGTAGTTTAATGGATTTTCTATCTAATACTTCCATCCTATTGTCCTTCCCTTTGCCAGACCAGAAATGAGTATTACACAATGTTTCCTCTGGCTTACCCAGTCTTGTTTTAAATGGTCAGGGTGTGGGAGTTTGTGCTAATTTACTTGCAGGTAGCATCTGGCAAGTGTGTGGGAAGACGGTGTGGGCATTTTAGCCTTGCCATTTAATCTGACAGTTGAAAAACAATGCTGCTTATGTTACCTTATGCTTCTCTGTATTAAGTCCCTTATTGTTCCTTATTCATAGTGGTATGGTAACATTCTTGTACTTGCTCGGTGTGAGCGTGCCTTAAACTGCTGGAATATGTCAATTTTGTTATTAATAAAAAAAAAGCTTTTGCTCTCCATTTTGAGGGAAGGATTGATTTGGATTTAGCATTAGAATAGGGGAGCTGCTAATTGAAGACAGACATACCTAGTTTTTCCCTGTTTCCAGATCAAAGTGCTGGTTAGTTTCATTAGTGCGTGTAACCCTAAACTATTCAAATTCAAGTCTTCCGTAAATTCTGTGGTACTAATCCTAAAGTTTTGGCCACCTGGTTGAGCATTACTAGCTGAGAAATGGGAATTAGCCTACTTAACAAAATCAAGAATCTGTCTGGAATGAGCTTCCATCAGAATGCAAGATTTAAAAAGCAGGTTAGGCCAAAACCCTAAAAATTACTTGAATTCCAGATATGCTTCTGGCATTTTTTTCTCTTATGGCCCTACGTAGAGCCAGGACTGAAACTTCTCTATGCTATTTGTATAACTTGTATACTGTACAAAGAAAGTTTGAAAGAGGAGCCCATTTCTGTGTTGTCTGGATAGCCTTTGAGGCAGACTGCTCTCCCCTGAGAATTCGCAAAGCTCAGGTTTATTTTAAGGCTACATCAGAGTTCTGTAGCTTCAGGCTATTCTGTTTTCATACCTACTGCTCACTCTGTGCCTGTTTCTAGCAACCTTAGATTCCCTTTACCTTTATATCAAATGAGTCAATTGTGCAGTTCTTGAAAAGAAGCCAGAAGTGCTGCTTATTCACCTGTGCAAAGGCTGAGCGGAGACTTGTGGAGGTAGTCATCTGCTCACTGACTCATCCTGAATGCCTTAAATACTCTTGTAGTTTGCTTATGGTTGATCATGGTCAAAAAGACAATGTGTTTGTGTAACTACACAAACTTTTTCTCAAAGTTAAGGTTCAAGAGTATTTGCATGTTTGTTTCATAAGCCATCCTCCTGGCTAGGGAGGAGCTGTGCTGTTGGGAGGTAGAAATACTTTCCTTTTTAGTTAACCACTTAGAACAGTGTGATTTTTAGGGAACCTGCAGGATCCTTTTGCTTGCTAGACTCTAGTCACAGGGCTTCGATACCCTGTGGCATAAGAGTAGCAACAAATTCTCTTCAAAGATGAGTTAAAAACAGAGCTTGTTGGAGGTTGCTGAAGGTTGGCCTCAGCTCTGATTGCCCTTAAGATGTAAGAGTGTGCCATGATGCGTTATAGCTGGTCATTCAGCGTTGCACTGCTGTGAACGTGCCAGGATACCCCTGTTTTCATGTTGCCTTTGGCTTCATCTGAAAGACGAGGGGTTATGCCCTACAGTATGGTTCATGTTTGTCATAGCTTGCTACTGGTCTCTCTTGAGGTAGAGTTTGGGGTTGTGAGGCTTTCACATATGTGGAGAATTAATGCTTGCTTTTATGGACTATTCAGCCCTTTAAGAAGGACCTGTCTTATGTGATCACAAGAAATAAACCAGATAGACATTTCTTTCACCCTAAGCAAATAGCAAAGTTGTGGAAGCAGGTGGGTTTTTAATCTACCAGCTTCCTTACTAAGCTTGCCTTCGGATTTCAGAGTCTCTGGTTTTTATTTAGGCAGTTAAACTTAGGTTCCATGGGAACTCTTCTGCATAAAAGAAAACTTGATCATTCACAGGAAGTAAAGATGATAGAGCTAGATTGCTCTCAGCCTTAACACCAGTGAAAGGGCAAAAGGCAATGGCCACTGACAGAAAAACAAGGAAGTCTGTTTTATCACAAGAAGTCTTTCTCCTGTGAAGGTGGCCAAGTAGGACCAGTGGTCACTCAGAGAAGCTGTGAAATCTCCATTCTTGGGGGTATTAAAAACCCAAATGTACATGGTCTTGGACAGCCTGTTCAAGCTGACATGTGTTTAACAAGGATATTGGACCAGATGATCTCTGGAGGTCCCTTATAAGTCAGTCCTCTGATGTCCTGTGTTTCCTCTGTAAGCATCAATATGAGGCAGAGAGCTGATCATTTTACTACAGTAAGATAAAGAAAAGCTTTGTTCAGCCACACAAAAAAAAAAACCAACCACAGAAAGACTCAGGAATACTGTCCTTTTTGCAGAAACTTGTAATAATGAATCTCCTGTTATAGCCTATGTGTTAAGGAATTCTAGGCTTTTATAGTATTCCCTGTAAAAATCAGCTGACTTCATCATTTTCTGCACCTACATGAATAAGTCTGTTAAACAGCGTTGCAAACTGCCACAGCCTGACTCGTGATGCATTTAATTGGTCTTCAGTTTTAAACTTGCTTGCTTTCAGTATCTTCTTACACTGACAGCCCTGTTAAAATATATGTATAAAAGCAGGTGCAACACTTGATTTGATAGAAGTATTTGATATTCCTGACTTTGAAATGGCAGCCTCGGCTAAAACCTATGGGCTGCCTTAAAAGGCTGAGGCCCTTTAATATCACACCTTTTACCTTTATCTAACACATAATATATATAAAATTAATGTACCTTACAGAGGAGAAAGCCAGACTGTTTCAGGGATGCTTTGGCTTAATTTTACGGGCCAAATACATGGATACGGGATACAATTTGTTGTATCCTTTCACCTATAAAGCCGTGTACCTTATAGCTGAGAAATCCATGTACACATTGGAGGGAGAAGGAAAAAATTCTGTAAAATCACTTTCTTGGACATGAAAATCTGAGCTCTGCTGTTTTAGAACATGCTAATGTTAAAGATAGAGTGCTGATAGTTGCAGCACTGGTAGAACTCCATTTCCAGGAGACCGTATCTCCCTCTGAGCCTTTGCAGAGGCATTGAGACCTGTCCTTCCAGCATCCTTCTGTGAATAGATGTGGTGAAACAAGCGTGGCTTAACCTGAAACATGGAGAGCTTGGGGAAGTGGTGAGGACTTCACATACAGTGCTTTTGAGGGAAGAAAACAAGTGTTTGGGAAGTTCTGATAAATCATAAAGTTTGAGTGGACAAAATATAAGCAAGCAGAGTACAGTTCAATACTCACAACAGTGTTCTGTTTTGTAAATGTGAAGTCCTGCAAACAATTTGATTTGCGTTGGTGGTAAGAATATAATCATACCAGCAAAGCCTGCTGCAATGCTGATGCCTTTTTACCTGAATATTCCCCTAATGGAGTTAAAATTCCTTTAATGCTGGCTTGCAACTTGTTTAACTTGATCTATCACTAGGCTTTAACTCTGGGGGTTAAAGCATTGATAGGTCTTTTGCTTCATTTGCAACCTGTGTAGGTATTACAGGTACTTAAAATTTTTGCTTCTTTATCAGTGTTCGCAGAAGATTGTGTGTTTTAACAGTGATTTTTGTCCTGCTGCAGACAAATTGAGGAGCCATAGCTTAGTGCCTTACAGAAGCGGCAAGTACGCAGTCTACATTTCATGGATTACTGTGGAGTGGAATTTAAAATATATTGGAATACAATTAACTTGAAAATAGAAAGCTGGTATGTACCACTATTATTGGACTAGTATAACAATGATGTTCTCATATCTTGTAGACAGTTTTCCTTCTGTTCTGCTTGAATTTGAAAACATTACAGGGAGAGAAATGAATGCTTCTAAGAGTTCACAGCTGTGTGCCAACTACATGAAAGACCAATACTGCCTATAATGTCAAGTGCAAGTTAGGGGTCTGTGTGATTTTTAAAGTAAGTGAGAAGCACATCACTTTTGTAATGAAGTAATGAAAGGTGATACTTCTATATCTTTAATGCTACTCGAGGTGTGGTGGAGGTTAAGGTTTGGCTCTGAGTATATTTTTACCAGAGTTGGTAGATTAATGCATGAACAAGTGTAAATAATGAATTTAACATGCTTTCTTTTAGAGACCAAGCTATTTGTAAGAGTTTTTGTGTCTGATGGTTGGAGTTGTTTCTTAGCCTGGATAAACAAAGCCTGTGCCTTTACAGAACACCACATGGGGCTGTCATTCTCTATATTAATGCCTCTTGCTATGAGTTCTGCTCTGGCAGAGAGCTTGTAATTAATATCATGTTGTACAGTATCTAACTATGACAAGGTTCAATTAAATGTGCTCTGGCAGCACTGGCACACAACTACCTGTTCCTCTGAGTTCATCTTATGACTTCAAAATGTTATTTTTAAGATTGTTGCCTTTGGAATGAATTTACTGTGTTAAAGTTGAGTATTTGGGAACATTTTTAGTAGCAAGGTGCAAGATACAGTATGATGTCAAAAGTGCACTTAAGTTACTTCCTTTTCAGAAGTTAGTAGACAGCTTTTTCGGGAAATAGATGAGCTTTACTTTTCTTAAGAAAGTAGCAGAAGAGTGTCACGAACCTGTCCATAAGCAGTGAGAGTGTGTGCACACACACCAAGTTACCATGAATTCCAAGGAAAAACCTTGTGGCATGGTTTATGAAGAGGGTTTTTTTTAAGAGATAAATGAAGGACATGTAGAATTCTGTTTTGAAGTAAGCAGGAGGTAGTATCTTCAGAAAAATTAAATCCCCAGTTGTGAATAATTACCTAATTGCGAATAAACAGAAGATATGCTTGCAAGGAAGTTGCCTTTATGACACAAGGTGGGTGGAATAAAATGCTAGTTAGGCAGGGATAAGATGAGAGAGAACTGAGAATCTAAGCAACCAGCTGTGTATATTTCCTGGTATTCTGTTTGTTACCACTACCTCATTCTGTTATATGAGTTGTCTTAAAGGTCTCTTTAGTGTTCTCAGAGCTGCAGATGGTAGGCGGTAACATGCAACCGATGAAGGCTTAGACTTGTGCAAAAGTTGCCCACAAAAGCCAACTGCAGAAAGCATCATACTGTGTTTCAAAGGGTGTGATCTGTATTAGTGTTCTGAAAGTCAACATTAAATGTTCATAGTTCCATAAAGTAAGACTGAAAGTGAAACTGGGTCACAGTTGTCCCATGTATTCCTAAAGCCTGCAGGATACCTTCTTTTCACTTGGAGAACTGTGGCTGTCAAGAATCCTTGCTGCGCTGTCTGCAGAGTGGAAGCATGACTCTCTATGGGGGTCATGCTTCATGTTTAGGTCTGCATAAATGGAGTGGTTTTCTTCAAAACTGGTAACAGTGAAGCTTCTTTAAATCTGGTCTTTGATATGGTTTCTCTTTGGGATACATGTAGTGTAAGGGTTTTGTACCAGAAACAGTACAAGCCTCTCAAACCAGGAGTAAGAAAACCCACAAGTGGCATCTTCTGTATTTTTCCTGAATTACCATCCAGAAAATTAAACTATTTATTTTGAACTGCCTAGTAGTGTAGATTTATAAGCTCGCTGGCACTGAAGAGATGTTCTTCTGTCAGACAGCTACAGAGAAATGTACTGCATAGGAAGAGTTTTCTATTACTGAAGTCATCAGTGTTTAGTCTCAGAAAATAAACCTTTGAGAAGAGGACTCATTCCTTTCCAGCCCAGTTCCTATGGAGGCATTGATCCTAAAAAGGCACTGGCTTGGGTGAGTGTCAGGGAAGGCAGTTAGCTGAAAGAGTTGATGTTTATCTCAGCCATCTCTGCTCTGTCTGTGTCAGTTTGACGTGACTAGCAATGGCTTGGCAGTTAAAGCAGCTGGAGTAATGGTTCAGATGAAATTTAGAAGAACAAAATTCCCCAGTAAGCAGAGCTGTTATGCTAGTTTATTGCTAAATCCAACAGTGACAGCTGTACTAGATAGGCTGTGAAGATAAGCATCTGTATAGTGTAACTTCTTCATTGGTCTTTTGCTTCAGTAATGTTTTAAGTTTTATGATGGATAAAGAAGTATATGGCATTGGCTGAAATGAAGTACTCTTTAGCTTTCTCAACTACCTTTTGCCTTTGGTGCAAACACAAAATATAAGGTGTGGTTTAGAACTGATAAAAAAAAAAAAGGCATTGAGAAAATTGATGAATACCTATGTTACGGTTTTCTTAATCTGTATGATCACATAGATGGTATATACCATTAAATCATCTCATTAGGTAAAACATGGAATGATGCAAAGTTGGAAAGAAAACTTTGCAAGCCTTTTTAGATCTGGTATTACTTAGATCCATTTTAGGTCAGCAATGACTGAGAGGCATTTTCATATTATGTTCTCATGATTTGTTTTACAGCAGCTTGTGCCAGACACAGGTGAAGACATCAAAAAGTAGGTATCTTTCAGTGTATTGTGGGCAATATAGCAAGAGCTTGTCTGAAGGAGTAGGTGATATAACAAAGAAAGAAGGTACTTTGTTCCTTCTGTCAAGTAGTTTTTCCCAAGCTGATATTAAGGAGCTTGTCTGGATTTCCATGCCTTTCTTTAGAAGACAGGGTTAGTATCTTGCACATCAGTGTTCTTCTGGAGTTGAAGTGGGACAATTAAGAAAATGGTGAGCTAGGGTTCTCTGGTGCAGAGCATGTAGGCAGCTGCCTACTTTGAGTAAGAGAAAATAAACGTGGCTTGTATTTACAAATCAAATACATGCAGGTGCTCTGGAATTCATGGTGTTGTGGGTGATGGATTTCAAGGGGATGGAGAGGACTGTTCAGCATTTTAAGCCTTTTTCTAATGTTGAGGAGAGATCAGTGTGTGTAAATGCTCACTTTACTCCCCCTGATTGGTATTGTTAAAAAGATTACAATCATCTCCATCCTTTGACACTAAATAAGGATTAGGGGCACGTTTTTGTTTTGGTTTTTTACATTACAGCACTTGTGACATATTTGAAGTGATCCATCTGACCAATGAGACTGGGGTTTTAGAGAGATTTTTTCAGACAGGGGGTATGATTCACTTGTTTGGTTGCTTATGGTTTGGGACTGCTAGTTTAACCAAGGAGCAAGCTAATGATAAATTATAAAGAGGACGGTATAAAAGGGCTGAGAAATTAAACTAAAGAACTGTTGCAGTGTTTGATTTACACCGCAAAGTGGAGGTTCACCTTTCCAGTCAGAAGTTCCTTTTTTGTGTGTCTTAATAGGTTTTATTTTTTATTTCTCTCAACACAGAGCTAAGCTGTCCCGTCTAGTATCTGTTCTCCAGAGGCCTTCCTGTTGGGAAAACTTACGTTAAGTCATTACCTCTGAGAATGGAAATTCTGTGTTCCCATTAGGGTTCATGTTTCTTGTGCGTGTTTGTGTATATATAACAAGGAAGCAAGTGCTCTCTTTATACTGTTATTGTTAATTGTTACCCATTCATGCTTTTGAATGCTGTAGGATAAGTAGCTGAATGATCTGATGTTCCTAATGATCTGTTAAAGAGCCCTAATACAAAATACTACTCCTTCATAACACTTTATGAGTGATCTGGAGAGATAGGTAGACATATATTTAAAAAACTTAAAAAAATATTCTTGGGTTATAAAGAAAAAACCCGCCAACTTTGAGAAATGAAGCCTGCCTGTGCACTTCATGATGTGACATGCTCTCCCCGGAACATATTTCCAGTCTTAGGAAGTTGTACTAATGTAAGAGTTTCGCATCTGTAGTACTACGTTGATTATGAGGCTGTAAAATCCATATATTTAGCTTAGTCCAGGCCCATGCTCCGAGGTAGATGAGTAACAAGTCATTGTGTCTGCAAATTGTTGCTTGTCTACATGGCTGGTGTCAGAACTCGGGCAGTACAAGGAGAATCTGCTCAGAAAACGTTTTATATGATCTTGCATTACTGGCTCAAATCATGGAGTTGCTAGCAATACAGAAAGAACTAGTTCAATTTCACGGTGATAGTGCGTTTATCAGTCGCAAGTATCAAACACCTTGAATTCATTTACAAAGCGAAGCTGTTTGGTTTAAAATTCCTTCATTAGTTAACCAATTTAAGTTATTTTAACATTTTTGCATAAAATTTAGTTAGTTGAAGGACCAGCAAAATAAGCCATTCGTTTGTTAAATACTCAGTGGATTTTTTTGTCTGTTCTTATGGTTGGTATTTTAGCCTTGATGTAAACTGTACAGGTCAGTTCTGTCTTATCAAGTTGTTATGATTCTGAATCATAGAAACATTTAGATTGGAAAAGACTTTTAAGACCAAGTCAAACCACTAGCACTGCCAAGTCCACTACAATATAATCCAATACTTTAACTGAGAAAGATATTAAAAAAAGATGTGCAAAAAGATGTGCAAATTAAGTTCACATAAAATGCAACACTAGCAGTTCAAAGATAATGTATTTAACCAAAGTAGTAAAAAAATCAGAGAAAAGCCTTGTCCAGTAGTTAAAGTACAGAACTAGTAGCAAAGCCTGCTGAATTCCAGGCTGCAGTGTAGCGCAGGTGTTACTGTGGTAACTTTTAAAATCAAAAAAGTATGTGGATACACAAACTTTCCCAGTAGAGACTTGGGAGGCAGTTAGTTCTGTCCATGTGAGGTACAGGCTCTGAGCTCTATTGCAAATGGGCTTCTCAGTGAAAGCCAGAGGAATTGGGGGCTAAACAAGCATTTGAAAAATTATTGCATTAATAATGCTTATTTTCTGAGCAGTTACTGCAGTAGATTGATTAGTATGTGTAAGGGTAGAATCATCTGTATTTAACTAAAATAGCAGTGGGGAAAGAAAGGATTTATGGGCATGACCTAAGGGCTTCACTGTTCGATTGCTTCTGTGGTTGGAATTATTTCTGTTCCAAACATATTTCTTGAAAACTTGTGAAGTGGCAGCTGTTAAGGGAAGGACGAATGGTTCCAAACGTGTGCTATGCAAGAGATTCATGGGCTGGCCAGGCTGACTTTCAGTCAGTTTTCACTGTGGTGTCAAGCAGACGAGACACAGAGACAGAATACTGATGGCTGGTGGGAAAAGGCAGCACATCTGTCTTAACGCTGACTTTAACTCGTAAGCTGTTTGTTTTCAGTGCAATATGAGACTCCTGACAGATCAAAGCTGTGTTTGCTTTCCCAAAACACAGAAAAACTGGCTCCTTGGCAACTATTATGGTTTCATTAAGATTTGAGATTTTTATGGGGTAGAACATTTTGTACTAGTTTTGCTGTCACTTGACACCCTGGTGATGAGATCGATGAAATCCAATTCTGTTTGTATGTACGTTTGTCCTGTCCTAAACTGGGATTGCAAGGATCGTTTCCTTCAATGTAGCAGCTGGCTATTACAAAATTCCTTTTGAATAGACCCCTGTTGTAGATATTCCCACAGACCTTCTCAAGTGCCCTCCCCATGCAGCACACACTGAAGGCTCTCTCTAGAGCAGGCATAGCTGGTGTTGGAATAATACCTAGGCTTTTTGCTGGTACTTCAAGAGGATTTACTGTGGTCTCTTTCCTAAACGTTAGAGGGACTATTAATGACGCTTGCTAGGAGAGAGCAGAAGAGGAGAACGGTGGAGACAAAAGGACACAAAGTCACCTCACATGAACTGTCTGTCAGGCCAATGAATGAAAGGAGTCACTGATGTGTCAGGAGGGTGAGTAATAAATGATAATGTTTTCAGTTGTGCCAGCTTTGTGGAACGGCTGCATGATACAGCCACCATAGAGATGACCTCTGTCTGGACACCCAGACAGACCATAAAAAATTAGTCACAAGTCAGAAGTTACCTCTGCAGACCCTATGGGAGATGGTTTATAGGACTTTAGGCTGGTGAGCTCATCAGGTAAAGAGCTAGAGGACTAGAGATGGCTGCCATGTGCTGTTTGCTGGTCACCTGTACTATACACTCCAGTCCTTCCCCTTCAAGACTGCCATGTCAAACATCAAGGGAGGACTTTAAAGCTCGGAGCTTTTCTTGACTATGCTGATGCAAAATTGTCTAACCGCTGTATGTTGTGTATTGAACTCTGTTGTGTACTGGGACTTGGTTTTTGGCTTGAGTTTCAGATCTGGTTGCTTGCAAGTGACACAAAATCTGAAACTAAGAAAATGAAATTATGCAGTGTCCTTTAGGTACTGATAGCTTTGATACCTTTTCATGGTAGGTAAGAACAGGTTATAGAAAGGAAGAAGAACATTAAAGGCTAGGGTATTTCAGTTTATATAGCCAGCTCTAGATTAAGGGTCTTATGCATATTTTTGTAAAAGATGGAAGCATTACTGTTCCTTTATTAATTAGTATCTGAGTTCTCTTTATCAGTTATGTGTACTTTATTTCAAGTGTCAGTTCACAGATAAGGTTTGTTTGCATTCATACTCATGCTTGCTCTGTGTCATAATTTTCATACAGTTGTAAGAATGAATTTGTTTGAAAATTCATAGTTAAGTGTAAAAAATACTTTCCCATTAATATTATCTTTTTGGCAAACATTTATGAGAAAAGGAGAAAAGTACCTGCTGTGGATACTGTTCTGTGTGTTTGGGAAGATATTGCTTCGAAATCCCTTTATGTTCTGGGAAAAATGTTTGAGTATCACTCATTGCACAGAAGGCCTACAGAAGAAATACCTGTATCACCCAGCTGTCTGTGATATTGATAAATAACACTGTACTCTCTAAAAGATTCTTGGGGATGAGGCTAAAGTTAAGGATCGCATTTTCAACAGTATCTGACAAATCGTTAAGACCTGTTTGAGCAACCAGGATATGCTGCTGCGTTTTGCATGTGCAAGTCACATATGGTGTTGCAAGGATTTAGTAACTGGGAAGATTTGTTCTTGATTTCTTGGGATGGAAACAATTCTGCCAGGTTAAATTGTTACATCCTGATTTTACTAATGTGAGCACTGTTTTAATGATACTGTAAATGTGTAATGCTAGACGTTTTCCAGATACATAGTATATCATTTGCATATATTTTTCTAGATACTATATTGGCTTTTCAGTTTGTCAGGTGACACCATTATAAGAGGGAAAACTGCGTTTTGTCTGGGATCCTGAATGCAGTTTTCTCCCCTTATTTTTGATCTGAGGTCTGTAGGAGCTCACTGGAGATGATGGCTGGGAAAAAATGAAAGTGTGCTAGTACAGAAAGCTACAGCACCATAATCGAGCATCTGTTGCTGTAATGCGTGAATGTTTGGCAGTCTGGGAGCTGGGACACAGATTGTTACTAGCTCTGTTTTGAGCTTATATCAGAAGCACACAGAGCAGCTGGCAAGGTCTGGGGCAGGTTTAACTCTCTAGTGGCTTCCAAGTGCATGCTGTGTTAAAAGTTAAGTATTCATCAAGAAGCAGTTTTTCTCTTTTCTCAGCATAATTTTTTTCTCTACTGTAACTTATGCTTGACCTCAATACTAAATCCCTTGGTTACCATCTGAATGAATTACATCGTGTAGGACATGTAAAAACAGAAAATAGAAACCTGCAATAGGTTGTGATAGGGTTTGGTGATTGTTTTTGAATCTGAGGGGTTGAGCCGAACTGAACAAAAAAATAGGATCTCTTTACTGGGAGCTGACATTAAATTACAGCCAGATATTAACTGCCCTAGTAATGACCTGTAGGGTGTAATGAGACATTCTTTCGTCAGTCATCACTGTGCTATCCAATTAGGTAACTGTGGTTATGGTTTGCCATTCTTCCCGCAAAAGGTTTACTGCACAACTAGACACTGACAGCTGGTAAATTGTAGACTAATGTTTTTCTACTTTCACATTTGATCTGAGCTTCTTCTAAAAAGAGTTTAGACTCACTATAGTGAAATAATAGCAGGAGAAAGTATTATTCATATGGGACATTAAGTTCCCTTACTTAACATGCTATTACACCTGGCTTGTTCCTCTACAACTGGAACATCGTTGTAGGATTAGGTTTTGAAAACTTACAATGTGAAGTCTTGGAGACAGATGAACAAGTCAATTGAAATGCAAAAAGGAGTAGTGAAAGTATTTTTCTTGGCTTCTTAAGACCTTATACTTCATAGCATCTTTGAAACTTGGAAGTTGATTGTTTTTACAAAATATGTTTTGAAAATAGTTAAAGAATATACTCACTATGTGATCATGCCTTCACTTCCCTGAATGAACACATTCATCATTGAATGTCTGTTAGTTCTTGAGCTATCACAAAAATAATTTTTTAGTGATTTAAGCAATGAACTATCTGAGTTTTGAAAGTTCAGGGTGGGCTTGGGCTTCTTGTTTTGGATTTTTTTGACTTAAGATGTAATGTACTTCAGATAGTCTTCAAACTCAAAGTAATCAAAGTATATGCAGAGAAAGAGTTTCCCATATTTGTGGCATGTTATTAACAAGGCAGTGAAAAATGTATAAGTACCTCGTGGTACACGAAGGCTGCTTGTTGTGCTTAACAAAGAAGTTGCTCATGAGCGTCCTTGCTTTGTTGCCCTCTCAGATGGCTTGTGATGGTTAGCGTGTATGGAGTGGTCATTAAGTTATAAAATAATCTTAACAGGTGAGCACATCTAGGTGTGCAGGTGTACACAGAAACTAAGAGTAACTATATAAAAGAGGTGAGGCAGTCTTTCAGCACTGTCATGGGGTGGGTGGTTTTTATCAGTGCTTATTACACAGCATCTTCTATTGTCTGATTTGGCTTGAGGCACAGTTTCAGTATGGTTTACAAGGGAAAATATGTGGAAGCTTCTGAGGCATGTCTGTTACAGAAGCTGCATTGTAGTCTTCAGTTTGTAATAAATTGCTATTTAATCCACTGTACAAAAGTGCTGTTCATGATGTTCATCATTAAGTCTAATATTGAATATGATTTTACATGCAATGTGATATTTTTTTTTAATCCTTATCTAAGTTTCTTGTTTTCTGATAGTAGCTGTCTGAAATGTCGCTGGAGGGAAGGGAATGAATCTTGGCTAGTAATTAATCTGTTAGCTGTTGGTCCTGTGCCTTTTACAGAAATCAAGACTGATTTCCTTTATGGATGTCTATGAACACAACACTGGCCACAGCAGAGCTCAATTCCCCCGTGACCTGCTTCATTATGCTTGTTCTGAAGGTGTTCCTGTATTTGATGGAAGAGCTTAGATCCCATTAGTTTTCATTTCCTTCCATTGAGACTCTCCCACTATTCTCCATTTCCCTCCATTGAGACCAGTGCTGGCTAATAAGAAGCGTGAGAGTAGTGTAGCATTGCAAATACTTCTACAGTAGCACTGCTTAATTAGCATTCTTTCTGTCTCTAGAGGAGTAAGTTTCTTTCAGTGCTGTATATAGAAGTGTCATATGTTCATTTTATGTGAAGAGCTTATTCTTTTCTAGGTACCCTTGCTTGACTTTGTAGACACAAGGAATCGGAGCCCCATGTGAGGAATAAGTTGAAAGTATAAATCAAATTGTTCAGTCAGTCCAGGCTATGGCTTCTAAAACAAACTGAAACGTGGTGATGTCTGGCCATTAATGTAGGCCTTCTTGCTGCATATTTTTTTGCTGCTGTAGCCTCTGTTTCTCCCTGATTTCCTTGTTCTGAAACCTTAAAAATTGACTGCAAGTGTTTTTCCATGAATAAATTGTAGGGGGGAGGGTGTGTGTGAAGAAGATGAAACATAGGTCCTGTTGGTTTTCATCCTGCTTTGCCATAAGGGTAATAGAAGCAAAACACATATTTTCAGGTCACATAGGTATGGAAATTGTTACTGTGTGGTGTCCAGCACCTCCTGTAATGAGCAACTCTGCTTTTTTGGCCTTCCATTTTTCCACAGGGAGTCTCGGGTCTCCCTTGCCAGACAGAAACCTGTTAGGTGCATGTGTGATATGTAAATATTTTGTATTAATATTATGTCATAAATGTGAAACTTAAACAAATGCTGAATTATTGACCTTGTCTCAGAAGTTCCTATTTTGACTTAATGCCATGCTTATTAATGTAGAATTTTTTCCAGTGTATCTTCCATGATTTAGAAGTGATGTGAAACACTGTACTTGATGTCTTTCTGCATGAACATGATCAAAAAGGAGAGTTTTTGTTTGCTAAAGGTCAGATTATATAAAAAGGTTACACTGTTTTGGGAGGATTGTTCTTGCTCATGTGTACGTTTACTGGGTCAGATGTGGGTGGCCTGCTCTGATAATATCAAATATCTGAGTAGGCTGCTTGGGGACTGCTCAGTAAACAGCTCAGTTACTGTGTCTGGAAGTGTCTTAAAGGGTACTCATGTAACATTTTTTGCTCGGTGTATTGCAAAATATTTGGTAGTTCCTTTTCCACAACCTGCTTGCACTTACTGTACTGTTACATCTCTGCAGCATTATTGGAGAAGAGTCTCTGTAGTAACACCTGGAGTATTTATTCTCTCCTGATCAGCTCTTCCTTTCATCTTGTGTATCAAAACCCATGACCTATTGTCATCTTAAAGGGCTTACATGAGCCAGGTCAGGATATTAACGCAGTGCTCCCCCCAACAACAGCCTTTATATTATTATTTGCTTCACATACATAATTTTCCTTTCACCATTCCCTGCATGCACACAGAATGTTGCAAGCAACTGACAAGTTTTTGGACACTGAAAGGCTTCACTGTTTACACACCTTTGCTGTTTGACATGATATTTTCGTGGTTTCAGTATAGGTCAAAATACAGATAACTTGGTAAGTGCCTTTTTCAGTGAGGGAGGTGAGTACAAAGATGGTGTTTTATGAAACTCTGGAAGAACGCCTGGAATAACTTTTATACGTATTGGGCATGTCTCTTCTGTGTTGATAAGTAGGTGGGCAGGGTTTGTGTACACAGTTTGACTTGCCTTTGCTAAGCTACAAGTCGAGATCTCAGGATTTTGGGGATGTGCCTTATGTTTGATCTGTAAACCTCTGAATGTGAGATAGATGCAGAAATTACAGAAGGGCTTCTTATCTCCCCAGGCTTACAGGGTGCTCTTTGACAGGGTTTCCAGACCCTTTCTTGGCGAGTTGGCTTTGGAGGCTTTGCCTTCTGTGGGGTCTCATCATTGATTTGTTCCATAGATTGCTCTCTCCTGGTGTCCTGACAGGGAAGTCTGTGTTATTTTTCTGGCTAAGTTTGCCCTTAGCTCCTGTCCTGCATTTCTCTTCTTAAACCTGCTTTTCCTAAAAAGAGTTGTCTGAAAAAGTTCTTGCAGAGGTGTTCTATTTTTGTTGTTGTTTTTCATGTGGGTTTTGGGGTTTTTTTGAGGCCTCTGGAGTTTATAAAACAGGACTGAAATGTGAATTTTAGCTGTATGTATTTGATAAGCTGCTCCTCCATAGTGATTTTAATATATTGGTGAAGAAAAGAAGCAGAACATTTCCTTCCTGGTTCATCAGTCCAGTACACTCATAGATCACCTGAATTTGATTTTTGTCTGCCACAGTTTGACACCTCAGTTAACACTGGGCTTGAAGGAGAATTCTTGCTTGTTATTACATGTTAGCAAGTTAAATATTTAACAAATCAACTTGATAGCTCACCTACTTTTACCGCATACCTACAGCTGACATGTCTGATTACCAAGCGTTGCTACAAAGTTGAATAAAATACTCATATGTGGTCAGTGAATAATTATCATCATGAAATCCATAGCTGCTAGCACACCTGATGATGGCTTCCTCGTGTGTGAGAGATACTGTCTTCCATATTGGTAGCAGGTAGGTTCTGCTCCACTCCAGCATGTTCTCCCATGTGTCTTGGGATATCCCACTACCCCACCCCAGTGTCCAGCTGGCCCTCAGGCAGTCAAATAATGGGTGGAGTTGGTTCACCCAGCTGTAAGGCGGGAGGTCTGATGTATGCATAGCCACAGGGTAAAAATGATGCTTCATGCTGTGCCTTTTGCTGTATGCCTCCTTGCCATGACTGGTTTTTTGGCACTCTGTGGCAGGCAGACAGAAGACTAAAATCAGGTGTGAAGCATGATGCAGAGTTTTGAAGCCACCAGTGGAAGAGGGAGGGAACCCCTCAACCTTTGTATAGCGTCTTTCCCTTTGGGCCTGATCTCTCTGCTGCATTGTAGGCACTGCATTTACTTACCCCTGTTCTGCCTGAAGATGAAGTACTTAATTTTGTTTCCTTGTACAACTCTAAATGGTGACACAGTGGTAGTAATGGGAAGTTCTATATTCCACTAGCGTAAGCCACGTGACAGCCAGGTGAGAGAAACTAAATACAAAGAAAAAGTTGTTTTGTAAGAAAACAGACACAGTTTTATCAATTTAATGGCACCAGCTGAAAACTTGTTTAAACCAGCGCAGTTTAAACTGGTTTTAAATGGATTTAAGCACGCTGATTGTAAGTGAAGATCAAAATGCTCTATGTCATACTACGGTAAAATTGGAACAATTTATCTGAGTGCTTGTTTGTTTTGTCAGCGTGATGTTTGCAGCTGTTGTTGCTTTATTTTATAAGAGAACTTGTATCCAGGTTGTAAAAAAACCTGTCATTGATTGTTTCAGCATGGTTGCTGGCTTTCACCTTTTCTTCCATTCACACTAGTCTTATGATTGCCTCAGAAGCCTGGGTTAACAGGCTGTCTACAAGGAAGGTGCTGAGAGCCTCCAAGCCTGCACAGGCAGGGGGAGCCTGAGAGGCAGGTAAAAGAACAAAAATTCATTTATTTCTTTTTAGTTTAAAAAGCTCATGGGAGGCAAAAGCCAGCATGAATATGTGTCTAGGCCAGGATCACATCACAAGGGTTTAGGACACATTTTAGTCTGTCATTCATTGAAAAGTCCTTTCAGAGGGGAAAAAGAAAGTTTTGTTAAGTCTTTGTACTAATAAAGTGTTTTGGGAGATGTACCCTGGAGGTAGCAACTACCAAGTTTTAAAGATTTCAAAGAAACAAAAAAAAACCCCTCACCCCCCATTTACAGGTACTTTTAGAATAAAAGCAATGAAACAAACCCCAAACCATTCTCTTTGAGGTAAAGTTGTCTGAGCTTAGGTATGGTATGGCTTAGTGTCTTCAGTGGAAGCAAATGGGAAGTATACCTGTTTACATCATTTTGGAAATGGATGTTACCATCTTCACTTTATTTCATAGTTTTTGCTCATCAAACACTGAGGCAGGAGCAAGGATGAAAATCTAACTTACTGGTTAAAACAGCAATAACCCTTCCCATAGCTGTAATAATAAAGTTCTTTTCTGATTTAAAAGAATAGAATGTTAAAACATTAAAGCATATGGAAGGCTTGCAGATGAAGAAAATAAACTAACTTAGAAGCTTCTGATTTATGGTGCCAGTGGATACAAAGCTTTACAAGATGGTCTCATTCAGAAGCTTATAATTAGAGTATCAGTTTTCTTGTGGGAAACTTTCTTTTTATAACTGAAAGGACAAATTCCTTACTAGTTCTATCATCCATTTTATTTATTTTTCATGTTATAATTAAAACAAAAAGTATTTTTCAAAGGTTAAAAAGTTAGCAGTTCATATCTGACAATCTGTGACTTAAATCCATTAAAAAGCCCCATACGTTAAATGAGAAATAGCACTCTAGACTGTCTTTATTACACAGAAGTCTTAAGAATTGGTTTTTTGCAATACCTTAACCCTGAAATTAAGTTGATTGACTGTCTTAAAAACTGCTCTAAGTAGTCTAGTGAGGAAGAGGAGAGATTGTCAAATAGCCATTTGCCTAAGGGCATGGTGCTATTTAATACCTGGATAGGAATCTCTGGCTCCTTCTTTAGCCTCTTTGGCCTAGCAAATGCAATAACAACCTAATTAAGAATTATAGACCCCATAACAAAGAACATGTGCACACTCTGTTACTGTTCTGTCTGAGTCTTTTGTAGGTACATCAAGAAGAAGTGGTGGTTTCTTCACAGCTGAGAGATTATATAGCTCCTGTAGCCTTCATTTATCTCTGATTTCTAAATGTCTGATTTGTTTTGCTATTTGGTCAAGGTTTCTTCCTGTAGTCAAAAAAGTCTCCAGTGTAGAAGCTTTTGGAAAAGTCAGGTGTTTTAATTAACTGAGTCTATTAAATATTGCTGTGCCTCCAGATATCTAGAGGATTGTTCAATAGCCAGAATGAGAAAATACCAGACAACAGAAGTAGGTGTTAAGAATTTTAACTTGATGAAAAACAGCTTTTCAGAGTGGGTGCCCCCTCTTCCCACTTGAACTGCAGGATAATGGAAAAGAGCTTTAGTACTAAGGAAAAGGAGCTAGCGAAGGTTTAGACACACATGAAGATTTATCAGTTGGTATTTGCTGCTGCCTTCCTTTCAGGACTCTACTATCCTCCATGTGGGTGCAAATGAGAGGGAGCCTGTGGGTGCTCCATAACTGAAGTCCTGTCCCTGAGCTGAAGATGCTGTCCCCTCTGTACTTGAGTGTGGCAAGAGGGCTCATATTAACCCTTCTGACAAAAAAGAGCTGTGGGGCAGTAAGGCCTGTTTAACTGCTAGGAAGGAAAAACATTGACAGTCTTTTACTAAGTAAATGTGTGTTTAAACTTTAGCACCTTTGCCAAGTGCTCTATAGGAAACTTGCAGCAGCTCTTAATGGTATTTAGCAATTACTGCTCTCTGAAGTAATTTTCAAATTAACTTTCCTCTGCAATCAATTTCTCCATTGTACATTTTAGTAATATATCTGATTGCTTCAAATGAAACAGTAGTCGTGTTTTCTTCCATTTATTATATAGAGTTGATAATGTTTTGTTAAGTAGTAGTTTACCATTTCCCTCCAAAAGGAACTGTATTTTCCCTGCCCCTTGATTCATGTGGGTTTGCCACCACACAAAAAAAAGTTTTGGGTTTTTTTAACTGGGAAAGTTGATGCTAGACAAGACCAATTATAAAAGTAATTCAGTGATATCTGAAATGGCTAACATCATCCTTTAACCAGAGTTCTAACAAGATGTCTGAACATTTGCAGTTGCACTAGGGTACCGTAACTCTATGCAGCATCATTTGTCACTTAGATTTTAGGTCATTTTGCGTGATAATGAAGTTGACATACCATACTTAGTAATAGTAGTCAGTATCTAGAATTAAATTTAAAGGTATTTTGTATGCTGGATTCCCTGGCATGCAAACTGCTGTGTAATGGCAATAGGGTTAAATCTTTTCATTAGTAAAGGACAACTGCAAAGTTGCATGTGTTTTATAAATAAACCTGTTTCTATTCCACTGACATAGAGATTAGACTGATGTGGTATAATTAATCCTCCTGTTGAACATTACTGGAATTTAGGCTGTAGAGGTTTAAGTGGGATTTCAGATAGGTTGTATGACCTCATCAGCATTGCGCTTACACTGAAAAGTGCAATACTGTTTGTTTCAAAATAATGTGCAATTTGAAAATCTAAAAATGGTAGTTAAGTTGCAAAATACTACTTTTAATTTTTAAAAGGACTTACACTTCTGTGGTATGTTGGTCAGGCCTCATCTATGTTTTCTTCAGTTGTATATGTACAGGTAAAATTACTATATTAAAAGTCTCAGGACGAAAACTTGATAAATTTCCTTTGTAAATGTGAAGTGACTCAAGTAATTGGAAAATGTAAAATGAATACTCTACTTAGTTTGTAATAAGTCCAAATGTACAATTTAAGTGTTTAAAACTCAGCATTATTTGATGACAGTGATATATACTTGCAAAGTCTGCATACCTATTAAAAATAATGGAGTGTAGAGCTTTTGTACCCTTTTGAAGTTGTTTCAGAACTGAGAAGGCTCTGGGATCATGGTATAACTCAGGATGTAAATTAATATCTAATCAAGGCATTGTTCAGATGTTTCCCTGGATTAAGTATAGCATGAATATTGTCCCATCTTGTCATATCCAGAGAACGTTCCTGAGTTGGGTGCTTCAGTACCTGGGCGTGGATTAGTGAGAAGGTGCAGGAGAAGTAGAAGTAGAAATGCCAACTTTGTGCCTGTTGCCAGCTTGACTTGTGACCCTTTGTCTTCTGCACTCTTCTCTTTCTGTTCTTATACCTGGAGAGTGCTTTGTTTCTCTGTGATCACCTGGATGTCTTATTTGGAGCAGATGTTTCATGTCTGAAAGTTTATTTTGTAGATTTTAACTAAGGAAGAGATTAAGGAGATGCTGCTTGAGTTCATGCCTGAGTTAGGTCAGCAGTCACACATTTGGGAGTACGAGCACTAGCCAAGGGGACCCTGCTCTGTAGTTAAACAGTTTTTTTGCTACCTTCCCACTTTGATAAATTGAAGTAGCTTTCACTGAACTTCAGTTAACTCTTGCATCTTACTGATAATGCCCCCTGTGGGTTTGGCTAAGTGAAGGCTACCCTTTCTTTAACAGTTCACGAACTAAGCTCCAGATACTGCAGTAAAAAGAAAACCAACCAAACAACTGAATGATGGATCCTGAGATGAGATGATTGTGCAAAATAATTAACAACTCCTTTCAGAGCTGAAATACTACTGTAATTCCAGTGATGTTCTGGCTATTGTAGTTGAGTTACTATTGCCCTGGAGTACAGTCTCAAGTCTGCTAAAATACTCTAGTTAAGTGACCATACTTGATTCGGTTGTGGTCGTTTATTGCATGCTTACATTCACTGTAGGTGGAGACATAAGAGGGAAATCTTCTGTGCAGGGGATAATCACAAGACAGGCAAGTCAACGTTAGTAGAAGAGACCAATAAACGTGGAAGGGCCAAAACTAGTTTTTCATGAGAGTGCTGAGCAGCAGTGCAGGACGTGAGAAGGAGCTCACTGCTGAGGTCTTTGTTTTCCCAGTGCCAAGAACATGCCTGCTTGTGGTTCTGCATGAACCAAACTCCTTGCAGACTAGGCTCTCAAAGCATGCCGTGGTTATATTGCTGAAACTACTATTTCTTCTGCGATAACTCAGAAGATAATAAACATGAGGTTATTCCTGTCAAGTGTTTGAAGAGGTTTGGTCAGAAACTTAAACAAGGTGTGGGCTAACAGATTCCTGGTTTTGGCTTTGTTCAGTGACTACCTTCTGCATTTTGGAAGGAAGAGGAAACATACAGCACAGGTTTTTAAACAATGACATGAAAAAGTGTATCTTTAGTACACTTCGTGCTTGTAACATAGAGCCCAGTTTGTGGGACTGAAGCAACAGCAACATGCCAAGATGTGTGCACAGCAGTACCAACTACACCCACCTGAGGGTTTGGCAAAGCAGTATCTTGAAAAAAGAAAAAGGCCCTCTGAGGGTCATAGTACAGTGAAACAGATTGTCTGCAGGGCTAAACTTGGCCCTGGGGCCCTGATGCTGTTCTTTGCTTCAAAGCCAAGTGGTCTGGCAGATTCCCTCTCGTGTACAGGAGCAAAGGGAATTGCATTGGTAGGAGCATGAGTGGTGGTGTGTCCCCTTGGCCTTGCAGCATGGAGCACCTGCCACAATCCTCCTTACTTGGCCAACAGCTGGTCTTGTAATACTTCACTTGCAGAGAGGATGTTTCCTAAATGCAGCTGTAATTCATACAGATGTCTGTGAATGCTCACTTCATGATGTTTTCAAGAAATACTGGACACCTCTCTGGTCTTGTGAAATATATTAAAGCTGCAAGTACTAAGCATCAGTAAAAATCTGTGAGCCTGTAATTGAAATGCTCATTTTTTCCTCACCTAAAGAACCAGTGGTTTATATAGCTTGTCGTATGTTTTGTAGTCATGCTTTGGCAGTGTGGGATGCTGTAACTGTAGCCCTCATTAACTCTGAAGTAGCAACCATTTTCTGTGTATATCCTCACATAAGATTAAGAAAGTCAGACTACTAATCTAGAAAAGGTTGAGAAAGAATAATTTGGAAATTACCTCGTTAACTAGGGAAGTTGCTGCTTTTTTCTGTGTGCTTTGGAATGAAGGACAAACAGTGCTCGGTAGGGCCAGGTCAGACCTGTAATAGAATCATAGAATATCTGAAGTTGAAAGGGACCTGTAAAGATCATCAAGTCCAACTCCCTGCTCCTCACAGGACTACCTAAAACTAAACCGTATGACTAAGAATATTGTCCAGATGCTCCTTGAACTCTTGACAGGCTTGGTGCTATGACTACTTCCCTTGGGAGCCTGTTCCTGTGACTGACCGCTCTCTCAGTGGACCAGTCGTTCAGAACCTTTCCTGATGTCCAGTCTGAACTTCCCCTGGCACAGCTTCATTCTATTTCCTTGTGTTCTGTAGCTGGTCACCAGAGAGAGACCAGTGCCTGCCTTTCTGCTGCCCTCCTTGAGGAAGCTGTAGGCTGTGATGAGGTCACCCCTCAAACTTCTCTCCTCCAAACTGAAAAACCCAGTGACCTCAGCTGCTTCTCATAATTCTTGCCCTCAAGGCCATTCACTGTCCTGGTCACCCTCCTCTGGACACACTCCAGTAATTTCATGTCCTTGAGGCACCCAAAACTGCACCCAGTACTTGAGGTGGGGCCACACCAATGCAGTGTGAAGTGGGACAGTTGCCTCCCTCAACCAGCTAGCTGTGCTGTGCTTGGTGGTGGTACATTTAAAGGGATTGCTCCAGTGAGCTTCCAAGGCAGCACATTGTTCTTTGGTGTGGCAAATCCTTCCTCAGTGAGGTGCAAATGGCTGATGATCAACCCTTTTTCTCTGGGTAAGATACTTGCACTTCAGTGAAAAATTGTCAGCTTTTAAACCAGGTTACCCGCTGTTCAGCTGGCAAGATAGGCTTAGCTAGTGTTTGAGCAAAACGACTGTTAAGACATGGCTTCTACCTGATTTAAAACACCCCTGTGTATAGCACATGTACCTGCTGGGTAGCAGAAATCTGTCTAGTTATACTTCTTAAAGTCTGTCATGTCTTCACCAACTATCACCAATTGCTGTATTTTCTTTTAAAACAAGCTCTTCAGTAAATACTTCCTCTCTGATTAAATAGCTTAGTCTTGACTGGATGTTGCTTAGTCTTTCTGCTCAGCATGCTTTAGCAAACATGTTTCAGTTGTACATTGTGTCCATTGTATTCTACTATTAATGTAACCCTTGATGGTATTTTTTTTGCCAGCAAGTTGCTGACCATTTTCCCATTATCTTCTGGTCTCATTTCTCTCATAGACCGTACTTTAAAGACTCTAGACAATTCCTAATTACAGTTTGACATAGCATGGAGTAGTTCTTTGGAAGCTTCCAGAGACAGCTGGGATGATTTTTCAGCCATGCTCTGAAACATTTTGTACATTCTCAGGCTTCATTTCCTTTGCCAGTTATTTATACTTGCTTTATTATGTACATTTAATCCAAAGATTACCACAAACGAAAGAGCAGTGATGGACTTCTGTCATGGGGATGGGACAAGCAACTTGTGATTTCAAAAACAATGTGAAGTGAGCAGTTGAGATATCTGTGATACAGGCTTACCTAAATCCATTTGCTTGTGTGAATACCAGTCTTAGTGTGGGTTTTTTTTAAAATGATAAATCAGAAGGAAATAATTCAGCATACCTCAGCAGATTCTAGTATCTGCATTTTACTGTTGCCTTTAAGAACTGTGGATAGTCTGCTCTCTAGTTTGCTGATGTATTGGCACAAATGTACTACCAGTTACTGAAGAAAATGAGTATCGGTGCATTGTCATGATACTGGTGGTCTTGCACCACAGGCTAGCAAGGCTTTCAGAAGTAATGCTTGGGCTATAGCTTCTTTTAAAAAGATTTGGCTTACCCTTCTCTTTTTTTTTAAAGCTGAGGTCAAATTTTACCTTTTTGGAGATGGCGATACAAAACAGATTCAAGCTGTGACTCTGGTATTGGTGTTTTGTCAGTTTTCTTACAGTGAAAATTGCAGTAGAGGTAATACTCAATACAGGTAAAAAGGCAATTTCCAAAATATTACACAGAAGATGGTTGAACGCTGGCTTCGCAGGGCACTGTTGCTGTACAGCTTTAGGTGTGTTTCATTGTCCTGCTCTCTTTGTGTGAGTTTCCTTTCTTGCTTTGTCTGACCCTTTTGATCTTATTCAGCATAAAACGGCCAGCCTGACTGCGAAGGCACCAATTGATTCTGTTACTTAGGTCACTGTAAAGCAGACGAATGGCAGTATCGCATTCGTACATGTGCCAGCAGCTCAGCTGAGGTACCAGGCATCAGTGACAGCTCTTAAAAGTAGAGCTCTGGAGGTCCTCTGTGTGATGGTCGTGATGGAGGGAGGCTTTCTTGTTGTAGAAGCAGTGGATCATAAAAATTACTTGTGACAGCTAGTAGGGAAACTTAACTACTTCAGAGATGCTGTGCAAGGCTGAGTAATGTTAAATAACATTAGTGAAATATTGCTGCTGATAAAAACAAGAGGCCTTGGAGGCTGATCTTGCAGATATTTGTATATTCTTTTTAGTAAGAATCAACAGGAGTAGCTGCAAACATGGCTGGGAAGGAGAATATACAACAAGTGATCATAAATTGGTGTACTGATTTGAATATGTATGGATTTTAATTAGGAAATACACAGTGTAGCATGTCACTGCAATTATTGTATGTAAAGGAAACCATGGCCGTTGAACTTTGGTTTTTCACCATCTGGAAGGTGAGATTGTAACTTGAGCTATTGTTTTGCTAATACCTGTGAAAGCTAGGACAAAACACAAAATAAGTGAAAAAGATTTTGTGGGAGTCTTGCCAATAATCGCTGTTTTTTGGAAAAAGGTAAAGGAGGAGTGTGTTTACTTTTTTGGTAAGGGACTTCAGGCTGGGAGGAAAATTAGCTGCAGTTTTCTGCTAAATGTGCCTTGAAGTGGAGGAGCTAAGGCAATACAGAGTCCTAACATCAAGGAATGCCAAGATCATACCACACATACAGTAAAGCCCAAGGTGTTTATATTCTACACCACATAGTGATGCTTTGTTTTCATGTAAGTACTTATTTGATGAACCAAAGAAAGTGTATTATTCAGTTTCACTAAGTTGCTATACTTGTAATGATTTCTGTCAAGTGTTGGTATGCCTGCTCAGTTCATCAGACCATGCCTTGCTTGACAAAAAGCACCTGAGAAGGAAAGAAACTTTTAAGTATTAATTCTCTTCAGAAGCTTGGAGTGTTATTACAATGGCATAAAAACACGTTCTAGGTAAACCCCCTGCATCAGCTGTTGAAACAGGCTGCCGCTGTGTTCCCACTGATGGAGAAGTTTCCATTGTAGGAATCCATATTAATTAAAAGTGAAAGGAGCTTAAATGTGGTAGATTAGAGATCACTTAAAAGAATTCCAAGTAAGACGATACTGATGGATCTAGAAATACACTGATGAAGAATGAAGAACAGGTGGAAACAAATTTCTAGGATTTTTTTTTTATGGATGTCTGAAACATTAGATCATAGTTGTTATGATGGGGGTAGGGTGGTGGTGGGGAAGTATGTGTTGAAGGAACCTTTTATGCATCTAACAAACAAGAATTTGTATGTCAGTGTGTGCAGAATTTGGAGTGTTGGCTTTTCATCCTAGCTGTAAGTAAAATAAAAGGCCAACTTTTAAATTACTGCCAGTGCTATCACAACTGTGAATTTTTGGCCCATGTGAAAGACTGTATCAAATGTTCATCCTGACAGAACAGAGAAGAGCTGGCACACTGCCGCATTTGCACATTAGCCCTGGGCTCTGGGGAAGGACAGAGGTCTAGTTTGCATTTTCTTCAAGCAGCTTTGCATGTTCGTAGTGAACAAGGGTGATGAACCCTTTGTCATTGAGTAAATGGACAACAAAATTATGTCCAGAATATAATTACATTGTTATGAAATATGCTTTTATTTCAAGAATGGTCTTTTACCTGTTCTGGTTTTGCCATGACACAAACAGTACAGGACCTTATCTGAAAAGTCCAGAAGGTCTGCATGATGGATGCACTGAGTTATTTAATGATTTTTTTAGAGTAAGGGTAGAATTGTTGTGTGGAGCAGTAATTTAGCATGTTGCACAGTGTATGTATTGCTTACAAGAAACTGTAAATACATTTTGCTTGTTTGTATGTTGTCACAGAGTGGCATGTGGACAAGAAGGTAATATACGTGTCTAGGAAATACCTGTTACCTATTTCCAGAAATACAAAACCTGAAATAGTCTTTACTGGAAGATCATGGTCACATTTGTTTTGGTTTTTAAAGTTGACTTCTGTGTGTGTCTAGCAAAAAAAAAATAAATGCATCACCTCTGTTGATGAGGTGGCTATAGTATTCAGAAGGAATGCTGAGCTGCTATAAGCGAGTAATGTCTTGCAACAGTTGGCCTTGACAGTCTTACACTTTAACTGGATTTATAATCATCTCGTATTTGCACACTTCCTTTCAACACTTAAAGCATCAGTTTCTATTTTGTCACCATTAATGTGGGACTACTTTTTCAGGAGGCATTCTCCATCCAGTATGAAGACAATTTTCGCCTAAATAATTTCATTCTCCTGAAATGCTAAGTGAGATGGTTGCAGCTTTCATGAGAGGGACGTTTCTTAGTTCATCACTGGCTGTGTCATAAGAGGACATTTGCACTCTTGTTTGGGCAACAAGAGTCTCATTATAACAATTTTCACATAGAAAAGAGCTGAATGCTGAAGTTCAGCTTTAATTGTGTGCTATATCTAGCTTAACTTCTTGAAAAGGCTCAGAGGATGAAATACCATATAATTAAAGGGATAAGGTAGACTAATGACTAGGAGCTATAACAAAGAAGTGAATCTGGTTTCTTTTAAACATGAAATGTGGGGCTTTTTTGTGGACTTGAACATCTCAGCCCTTGTGGCTCTGTTCCCCCAGCTGAAGAAATAAATGGTTATAATGCTCCTGAAAAAGTTGTTAGTGAAAACTAGTTGACAGCAACCTCACAAGGCCTATTATTTTTCTAGGTATTGCCACAGAGGAAAACATGACAGCATGATGGCTATGAATGAACTCCTTGGAAGATTAGCATTCTGATTGCTGCAAAGACAGTTAACAGTTACTGTGGGTTTGGTCAGAAGTATAAGCTCTGTTTAGTCTGGTTGTACTGTTTGGTTTTGGCTTTTTTGTTAAACAAGCAAAAAACCTTACTAGTATTAGTATTCTAGACCTGTTTGTCTGAGTTAGCAAACACTGAAGCTTATCTGTTCGTTTGCTACACTGAGGCTATTGCTGTGAGGTAAAAATTGCTAGATATAGAAAATAACAGAGCACTGACGTTCAAGATACGTTTGATGTTATTATATACATCGCTTTATTGAAATTTTTGTTGAAGAGTGACAGAATTTGAAGGGCATTTTGCTAGTACTAATATCTTTTAGGACAGAGTTACATTAAGAATAGTATTCCATAATATTTTAAATCTGGAAATTTGACAAAGTTCTGTGACAATGCAGATTTTGTTAATTTGTCACCAGAAGCTATAGTTAAAATTTAGACATCACAGTCTAGACAGAACTTGTAGAAACTTTTTTCACACTACAGAGTTGGCTCTAATTGAGAGTAACCATAGTATCTATTATATTTTATTCAATACTGCATTAGTCAAAGACACTTTTTTCCTTGTTCATTAACTGCTCCTTTCTGTATATTCTGGTCCTTAGGTACAGAGGGTAATCACAATTCTCACTTTCCTTATTTTTCTCTTTTCTGGTATAAATCTTCCAGATCTCATCAGCTGACAAAAAAGCATGGCTGTGCACCCTTCAGCACAAGTTTGAGTTCAAGCAGGCCAAAGAAACACCAGGAAAAAAACATTAAGATGCATGTGTTACCAGGTTGATCTGCAGAGTAATAACATTTAGAGAATGTAGTAGATGTGCACTGCTCCTGGTAGCATGAGTGCTAATGGCTGTGTTTTCACCTTTGAGATAGAAAAAAACCTTCTTCCCTTCAGTCTGCTAACAAGATTTTTCTACTGTGGCAGTACTGTGGTTTGTTTGTTGTTTTCCCCAGGAAACGTCCAACTGTTTAATGTAATTACACTTTACTAAAACCAACTGTGATTCACTTGTATTAGATTTTTGCTTTGCTACTTTATCATATGAAGCCAAAGCTAATCATTCACCCGCTCAATTATTCTCTTTAAAAGTCCTGTATTTCTTAATCCTGGTGATGACACATGTTAACAGTGTAATTCATAGAAACATTTCCTGGTATGGAGAAGGGTCTTCAGCTGGTGTACAAGAGCATTTAATCTTTTGACTTCTTTGAAGCCACAGTGTTGGATAAAGTGATTTAAAATATTTGTAAATTACAAACAATATTAAAGCAGCAACAGTGAAGTGCAGTGTGGCAGGAGACACACCGGTCCTATCTAGCACTACTATCTAACTACAGTACTGTTCCATTGGAACAGGAGTGCAGAAATAACGGGCATAATGAGAATAAAAACAAGGTGGTCAGTACTGTGTGTACTACAGATGCGCAGCACTTCAGTCAAATGCAAGAAGAGATTCCCCCCTGTTTCTCATCTGCACTCGTGTGGAGTGTGATCTGCTGTAGAGCGGACGTGGTCATCAGGTGGAGCAAAGGAGTGGTGAACAGGAGGTAGAAAAGATGGTATGTGAGGAGGGTGTGTCTGAGCTTTGGGAATTGCAGAAAAGGCACTTCAGTCTGTGCTCTCATTCTCTGTCTTGACAAATGATCTGAACATCCCAAAGGTACAGATGATAGACAGCAGACTGTGTAATGAGGTCCTCCCAGATGGTAAGTGGGTGCCAATGGAGTGCCTGTGATCTTTAAAGCTGAGATCCTCTATGCCATGGAGTAATAGGTGCCCTCAAATAATGTTGTGGATTTCAGTGATTTTTACGTGTTAATGTGCTTTCATCTCCTCTTCAGTGCATCTTAAAGCTGTTTTTGCCCACAGAGACATTTATCTTGGGCCTAGGTGTTTGTGTGTTACGCACAATTTGGTACATTACCTTGCACCTTAACTTCCCAATGTCCTTACTCATTTTTTCATTCTCTTATTTCTTGCGGTTGCTTTGGCCACAGCTTACTGAAATGGAAGGTATTCTATAATTTGTTATGTAACTAACATCTTCTTGGATGTTGTTTGGGTTGAGTGACTTAAACTTAAGGGTTTTTCCTTTTTGTCTCTCCCAGTAACAGTGGGTGGCTGGCTGGCAGAGGTGATGGTATCATGAATGTGGTTCATAAGTACAATGCAGATGGCTTTGGAAAGGAGCTCAGCAGAAGTACCAGCACTGGGATATTACCATCAAAGCATTTGTGAAATGAGATGTTTCTGCCTTCAGCTAAATTCTGAAAGGCATTTAATGCATGTGGCTGAGCAGTAGTAAAAATGGTTCATTTTTCTCCTTGAAACCATGGTCTGTGTTGTGCATACCTATTTCTTCTTTGGGAAGCCCTTCCTATGTTGCACTTGTCAGTATAATTTTAATAATCAGGATATTGTTGTAGGTAGATGCCCACAGGTAGGTGAGAGAAAGTGGTGTGTCTGCTTAGGATTCTCTGCGCTGCTGCAGTATATAGCTGGCCCTGTGTGTGTGAGCTTTGTAGAGGCTAAGTTACTGAGTCTTATTACTCCTGTTAGTGTGTATATCAAGACAAGAGACGTGTTTATTTTGCTGAAGCAATTTCCAACCCAGAGTTCATAAAAGCAAAATGATGTCCGCTTCTCACTTGGTTTTTTGAGATTCTGTTTACCCCACATAGTGGGACCAATATTGGGCTACTTTTCCCTCCCCTCTTCCAGGCCATTTACGTACCACCAAATATGGAAAAAATTATGAGGGTCAGCCCAGAATTTTCCTGTGCCAGAAAAAGTCCTACAATCAGTGGGTTCTCTCAGATTTTTATGGTCTTTGTGAAAATCAGCAAGGCATTATTTACTTGTGCTTTTTACTGTTGCTTCAAGTGATATTAGATGGGTTTCCTGGTCTGTTGAGATGGGTTTCACAGTCCAAATTCCTCTTTACTTTGCTTCCAGCACAACGAGTGGGTGACTTCATCCGGTTCCTCCGCAGCCGAAAATACAGAAAAGAAAATCCTGTGCCAGAATTTTTGAGAACTGAGCCTGAATATCCAACAGTCACCTTATGCATATAAGGTCTTTGTTGTTTCCTAATGGAAGCACAACATGTTGGGCATTGTAGCAACAGAGAGTCATTGTCCTGGAGAGCTTAAGTTGAAACAGATGTGTTAGAAGTGGGGGAGGAAGAAGAAAGGCACAGAATAGCAGCATGGGTTGCCCAGATTTGCTTGGCTGGCAGAAACTTGGACTAGAGCTCAAATCTCATGGCCCCTAGCTCATAGCTTTTTTTGGGCTGGATCCTGTTCTCTGTTTATATCACTCATGACATCTGTCTCATTTCTGGGACTTGCCAGGTAGGTTGAAGGGATGTTAATGGGACATTACCTCTGCAGTATGGATATCCAGAAGTTCCCCACACCACAATTACAAATTTTGGAAGGGGGGAAGTAACCAGGGGGGGTGGGGGGGTTAGCATCCAGATTTGCTGAAATGTTTGAGTAAAAGGATTGACTTGTACATGACTTCTATACAAGGATAAGTAGGAATTGTTTTATAGTCTGGGATGCATTTTCCTACTCTGAGATTTTCAGCTCTATTGTCATGTTAGCAGTGTAACAACTTGCTGCTGTCTGGAGAAGTAGGATGGTTGTGCCAAACCTCGTGCCATTGTACTTCTGTAGACAGGCCAGGAATGATTGTGGCTTTTTTTTTTTTTTTTTTTTTTTTTAATTTAAGGAAGGGGAGTGGGGAAGCTAATCACAAGAGCATTTTCTCTTGCATCTGGTCCCCAAGGTCTGGGAAGCAGGAAGGCTCGGGTTGCTATAAAGCCCTGGTCTGTGTTTGACAGCTAGGTTCTGGCTGAGAACTGGCAAGTTTTCTGGCAGCCTCCTCTGAAAGGGATTTAAGTCCTACTGTGGGCTTAATGGTAGATGCAGTGTGATCTGGTTCCACAGAAAGTTTCTGGTTTTGTGCAGCCAGTTACATTTTCTTCCTGCTCTACAGTCTGTATTGTATGATCTCAATTAGATGGGTGAGGAGGGCTTGGGTGGGCAAAGGGGGCTTGGATGAAGTAGACTTCAACAAATATTATCACACAGATCTTCTGTGAGTTGCAGGAAGAAGGCTGTCATTATTTTTTTTTTTTTTTTGCCTGAGTTTAAGTAAAAACTTACTGAGCGTAATTTTTACCTCAAAAAGTCAAAGAGCTTCAGAAAATAAATTAAATATATTGGAGCATCAGGTTGAGACTTCCTAGCATGGGGCAGGGGCACGGGGAGTGATTTATCAGGAAAAAAAGAGGAGAGGCTTTTAACTTGTTAGGGCTTGGGATTTCCTATGAAAGGCTTGGTGGAGATGAGGTAGATGGTGCTATTCCTCTATCAGCCATTGTTTGCATGGCAAACGCCTAGTGTCGGTTCCTTGTAAGTAGAGGATTTCTGGTTCTTTGATGTTGCCTTAAAGTCTTTCAGAAGTGCTTCTCCATAAATGGAGATAAGCAGATCTCCAGCAGCAAAGACAGAGGGTCAGAAGGGACATGTGACATTGCAGAGACGGTCAGGTGCCAAAGAGACCCTGAAGGAAACCTGGTATCTAAAGCTGGGATGGCTGTAATTTCTGTTTGGTGTGTCATCTTGCAACTTCAAAGAGTTCCAGTAACGGAGAGCCAAGCGCAACTGTTAGAAAGCTATCCCCATTGATAGTTATCCATAAAGGTAAATATTATTCCTCATTTGAAGTTTGTAATTATTTAGTCTCACTTGATAGCTGTTGGGTTTTAGTATACATTTTTATTCACTGGTTCCTGTTCCCTGATACAGACGGTGATGCAGTGTGAGGCAGGTGTGAATCACTGGTAGCCTCTGTCAGATCATTCCCTTGTTTTTCAGCATTCGTTGTAGAGTCTGAATGCTGGAATTGTGTACTGTCTTAGAAATGCTCCTGTCTACAAAGCATGAAAGGTGACAGCTTCCCTCATGATGAGGAAAACTGCATGACCAAGACCTTCCCAGGAGCAGCTGGTGAGGTTCTTAATTCTGGAAATACTGGGTCCAGTCTTAGTTCCTCCGTTTTTTGGATCTGGATGTCTGTCATGGAAGGCTTCTTCCACAGCCCTGAAGAAGCTGGGGAGCAGTGACTGCTGATTGCCATGCAGAGCTTGCCTGTGAGGGGCACCAGATAATCTCTGTGCGTGCAGGATGTACTGCAAAATGAGATTGAACTTTTAAAAACCCACAGCACAACCTGTATGCTAGATCCTTTATATATAGATCCTTCACAAGCTCTAGTTGAATTGCTTGACATAGTGGGTCGAAAAGTGAAAGGTCTGTATGTCATCCATCCTGGATTATGCTGCATAAATAAGCAATCCCCACAGTTTTAGCTTGGTGACTTGAAGGCATTACTCTGAGTAGTTCAGGAAGGGAAGCGTTTTTTCTTCTTGAAGCAATAGCTTTAATTATCTCATTGTTGCAAGAAGTGACCCTTTTCATTTCTGTGGCTGCTTGCCTAGAGGAGGAGGTCATTTGCCATGACACCTTGATAAAAATCTCTGGAATTTAAAACTTTATGAATACACAGGTCATCAGACATACGTTAGGTTCTGGAAAACATAAACCTGAATGAGGTGTGTGGAGATGAGTGCAGCACCCTTTATTGCCATGATTAGGTATCCAATTATGTTGCTTTATTTGAGTATCTGATTCCATGCAGCCTCCACTCATGGCATCACCTCCATTCACTGTATCTGTTTTGCATAACGTTGGGGAAGCTGTGACAAGAGTTTAAGATGGAGTTCTGTGGCAAGCATAATAGAGATGCTTTAAAATATTCAGATGTAAAAATCCTGTTCCTGTGGGCAGGGTTCTTCCTGGGTAAAAGAAAGGTCTTGTTGAAGAGGGTAATATCCATAGAGAGTTCTAGGGGGAGGAAGAACAGATGACAATGACATTGCAAGAGAGAAGCCCAAGAGCTAGTTGAAGTTTTTTTTCTGTTGAAAGACTTTTATTAAGCACCTGGAAGGCATAAAATACATAGCGGAAGCACTCTCAGTTAATTGAATAGCCTTGGAAAGAGCTTGTATGTGGGAGAAGAATAGACAGATGCTAGAGTGGCGTTCATGTATGGGATACCAGAAAGAGGTCCCAATTTATGTTTGATCAAAAAGAAGTATGCAGGGTGGCAAATGGGGCTTTTGGACTATGAAGATAAAAGCCTTATTTTGCTGTGCTGTTAAATGGTTCAAGAGCTCTCTAATATTTTGAAGTTAAGTGCTACTGTTTGAGATGGAGTATTGTCTGTCAGTTATGCCTCAGGATGCATCCAAAAGAATGGAAGAGAAAGGACTTTGGACTGCTGTGTTTTCTTTTAGTATTGAGTCTCTTGCTAGAACTGTTTGTCACTTGAATCCCCCATTGGAATTTGAAGAGCTTAATTGGAGGATCCTGAAAGCTCCCAAAGCAAATAGTGGAGCAGAGTAAATGTTAAGCAGCTGTCAGTTGGTGCTTAAAAACTCCACTGATTCTCCAGATGAAGCAGGGAGCGGTAGCTGTGTGTGTTGTAGCTCCCAGCTCTGTGCTACAGTGCAGCAAATAGTTTGTGCTTATCCCCAAAATCTCTGGTCATCCTTTAAGAGCTCATAGCTGACTTACTGCAGAGCAATAACAAGGACCGTGTGCCATCTATCTTCTTTAAATCCATGTGATTTCACTAGTTGTTCTTGGTGCCTTTCTGAATGCTGTTTTCAGAGAAAAAGGGGACAAACATAGCAGAGCAAACATACCTGCAGAAACTCTTGTAGGAAGATGCTATGCTAATGAGTTTGGGAAGTTATGGGTATCATATTTCTTAACTGTCAGTCTTCATAGTGTCCAAACACGAGAAGGTTTTCTCTTGCAGTTAGGCAGAGCTGTACAATGAGCCATCAAGATAGCTGTACTATGCTACTGCTAGACTGAAGTAGCACTCTGGTTTTCCTTATCTCCAGTTCATGTGAAACGCATGATGGCAAACACCACTGCAGCTCTGAGAGCTCAGGTTCTTAGTACTCAAAGTATAACCAAGTTTACAGTGAAAATGTAATGAAAGTAGTCAGGATTAGCAATCAGCAAATATGAGTGGGGTTGCATTTCATCTTTTCTGATTTTCTTTTTTGGCTTTACTCTTCTAGTTTAGGTCAGCATCATATAATGGACACAGTAAGACCTCATTTACAGTACTGAGAAATAATGTATCGTGCATTAAAGCTGAAGTGCATACAGAACTGTTTGTGAGACTTTATAGAAAGCAAACACACCACTAGTAAAAGGCATCTGAGCTTTAACGATTTGAACTTTTATTTTGTTTTCATCTAGCCAGGATCACAGTTGAAGGGAAACAGCAGATAACGGAGTCCAAGTGATCAGTAACATTGGTGAGGCACTGAACACTTCTTAACCATTTTTGTTGTGGGTGTCTAAGTAACTAACTGCAGAGATATGCCTTAATACACAGTTGAAAGAATCCCAGGCATTTAGCGATATCACCAGTAAAATAAAATTTTAAAAAGCAAAATGATGGAATGCAACTGCAGCCTTAATAAAAGCATTTTCAGTGCTAGGGTAATAAGAATGCGTTCATAAAAGTAACAAAAAGCTGGTGAGTTTCCTAGAAGAATTTTGAGGAAATGAACAAACATTGTCCACTATAAATGCAGATCAGTAATATTAAAATGCTTTGATGTATTAGTCCATGGCACACTGACAGGGTAGGCTGTTGAGACGGGTAGGCAATGATGAATTTATCTGGAAATGTTTGTTGCAGTAGTAAGATTAGTGGATGTTAATAGCCTCTGATGTAGCCTGCATGCGTATGTGGATATTCCAGGAACACACTTAAGTTACTACAGTATAGATTTTGCAGGCAATGTCCTGCAAACAGATTGCCTGTGGCTTTACCAAAGCTCTTTGAAAATGAGTGAGGTTCCCCTGGCATACAATGTGTTGGTGATAGGAGGTCTAGATTTCATGCAGGTATTGTATATTCATGGCACCTAACCTGTGACAATTGCTATTACATAGTGATATAGTGAGATAAGACTAGAAAGGATACTTGTATCTGGAAGAAGGTCTGTGAAAAAAATGAGATTAGCATGATCTGGGAAATGGTATGCTCAGTTTTTAAGGCATTGTGCAAATCCTGATAGTAGCAGTCTTGACACAGTAACTTTACTGAATGAATTCAAGGCATTTTAGAGGTCCTCTTTGCATTTTTTTAAAAAATAAACCTGCAGTGATATGGAACAGTCATTTGTTTCCATCACCCTTGCTTACATTTGCTCAGTAATGAAAGCTGACAAGAAATGCTATATGTGGAGGTTTTATTGCCTTATATGAGTCTTCAAAACCAGAATTTCTGATTTGTCCCTAGTGACTAAGCCTGTTGTCTCATGCAAGTGTGTTCTGTGGACAAATTGTAAGAGTCATGTTTAGTTTTTGCTCTCTTGTTCTTTTGTTGTGATCTCATCATGTAAGTCTCTACCTCTCTTTCCATTTGCATCTTTAATGTAGCTAATCAATGTGCATCTTAAATGATGTAGCTCATATGATGAGGTTTGTCACCCTGCAGAGCTGCAGTCCAACAGGTCAGGACTGCCCTTGGGGAATCTGTGTCAATGTTAAACATTGATTCTGTTAGATTCCTCCTTTTCATGTGCCACCAGGGTAAAATAGAATGCAACGGTTGTGTTCATTTTCTCAGCTAAAAATTAGAGACATTTCCTAATGAAAGCCATTTGAGACATTTCCTGCCCCTCTATGCTTGTTCTTTACTGATGTACCACAACAGCAACTGACTCGGAGGGCAATGTTTTGCTGCAGATGTCAGCAGAAGTCATTGCTGTGATAGATTAGGACTTGGGGATTTTTAAATGGACACAAATTGTGCCTTGTGCAATAACTGTACCTGTGCACTTGCTGTAAAAGCTGTTTTTTACCAGAAAGCATAGAAAGGAGTACAGTGTCACCCCAGGAGGATGTTCTCTGTGGTGTTCTCATATTTCAGCTTGGAGATGATCCTTGACAGTTAGGTGAATTAGTGCCCTCCAGACAGGGCGTGCAGACAGCTCAGTAGAAGTCAAGGAGACTGTGAAATACAGGCACAGTGACACATAAATTCATTGTTGAGGGTTTTCTGAGTTCTTTACCTGTTGACTTAACTGTGTTAAATTCTTCGCATTGGATGCATTTATTCCTGCGATCAGGTTCACTGTGGGGTGCTGTTTTTTCTTTGAAAATTTACTGCTGCTTTATGGGATGGATGTTTCTGTTTTTCCATCCAGCCTATTGAGAGGCAATGTAAACTGGAGCTCCTGTTTACTGTTGATAAATAACTTTTACTTCCTAGTGACCTGAGAAGATTGCTTGGCCAGTGGTGATATCCTCTGAGCTCTTACAGCTTGAGGGTTTTTTTCTACTGCTTAAGCTGGTATGTTGCTTATGAAAGTGGAGTAGCTCACAGTCTACATCTATGTGAAGGTGGGGAAACTATGCATTTAAACACCGGTTAGCAGGAACATAACTATACTTTTAAGTTCTGCTTGCATTCTTGTGTATATACATTTTAAGTGTATCACCAAAATAAACCCTGATGTAATATTTTTGGGTTTGCTAATTTCAGCTAGGCTGCTGCAGCTGCTAAATAGACAGCTGAGGAGTTTTATGTAATGTATTGCAGAATGTAAGTGTAGATGTTAATTTTTAAGGGGAAGAATTTTTTTTTTCTTGCAGTGTCAGTGTTCCCAAGAGGGACAGGCTAAAAAGCTGGCTTTTTTTTTCCCTCCCCCCATGTGAATGTCAGCTTCTACAAAGATCCCATTCTCTGGAGGGTTTAAGTGTTTAAAAGGAACCAACATTATTTTTGAATGTCGCTAAGGACTCTCTGACATGTCCATTGTCAAACTGTGAAGAAAAGCCATGCTATCTCTGTATTTGAAGGTTTTGCTCTCTATATAGAAAGGAACAGAGGTAAAATGTTCTGTTCTAAGCTGTCCTGTGCAAATAGGATCCAGAATTTGCTGATTTGAACTTTGATGTTTAATGGTAAATTAAGATTCACTGTTGGAATGGCTACATTAGGGAGGGGATTTTTAATTACATTCCTTCCTACCTGCTGCCATTCCTTGTAGGAACACATATGCTTGTGTTCTCTGCTTCTGACCAAAGACACAAGGTCAGTTACCTTCTGCCTGTCCTGTAATTCCAGGAGAAATTTGTTTAATGGCTGGGAAAGAATAGTATGTTCATATTAGTAAGGGCTACTTCCAGAGTAATCTTGGAGCAATATTGGAGGATGTTTAGGAAATCAAAGCCAAGATCAAAATGAGATCTAATGTGAGATCCTGGCAACAGCCTTGTGAAAAAGTCAAATCTTGTAGTCAACGAGTGCTTAAATAAAAACATTAGTTTTAAAGGTTTCTGTTGATGTACCTGGTTGTCTTGTTTCTACATTTTGTGCATTGATCTGTCACACCATAAATCATCACTATATCTACTGAAGCTTTTTTCTGTGTCTTCTGACACTTTTCAATTTCTAAAGAATTAATATAATTTGAAGCATATATTAGATGGGTGATCATCTTTTCCTCAGTCAGAATACAGTTGAATCAGCTTCCTTCTGCGTGTGTCCAGGAAAACCTTGTTTTGTTTTTTGTAAGGTTTTAGTGCAACTCTAGACTCAACAATCTGGACTTGGAGGAAGTAGACTAGATAAAATTGTTTGTGCTCTTATAAGAGGAGGAGAAATTCTCTGCTGAATACTGACCTCCAACCTAAACACTAGATTATTCTGAGCACTTGCACAGAAAGGAAGAGGGAAATGATGTAAATGATTTAAAAAATTTGGTATTATGGTTCTCCCATGTGACTTGATGTATGCCATGCAGATCTTAATTGTCTTACATTAGTCCCAGTTGTCTAGACTGGAAAACAGAACATGTGGTTAAGAATTATGTTGCTGAGTGCAACTAAAGGTTGTGTGTGAGGTTCAGTTGCCGAGCACAGGGCTGGAAGAAGTTGTAAGGCACAGAAAGCAGAAAGTCTACAAACTGGTGAGTAATATCTTGCTGCAGTTGAGAGAAGTGGATGTGAAAGTGGCTGTATGTCTGTGGGTTCTCTGAGATAAAATGATTCCCAGCTGGACAACTAGATTTCGTAGATTTGAAGATGCACAGATTATCAAAACATTCCTGATGACTAGACTAGAAGTTTCCTGTATGTGTAAGGAAGATTACCTACAGTTTTCAATCCTTTTTCAGATGTGTCAGGTTTTGGCCCTGTCTTTGAGCACTTTCATGTCTCTGATTTAGGGCTATTAGTGTAAGTAGCTTGACTAATTTGTGAAACATCTTGCAGAATCTGTCCCTATGGAAACAGTAAAGATTTAAGCCACTTTTCTAGGTTTCGTCAATTAATTCTGAGTGTGGCTTGTTCTTTTTTTGCTGGGGACTAATGATATAGAACGATATTTATTCAGCGAGCTGTGGTTGTGTTTTCTACCTTGTGGCTTTAGATTTTGCTGCAACCTGCTATATTATATCCCAGTTCTTTTTGACTGTAATATTGACTGTAATATTATTGACTGTAATATTGGATGAATGAAGGAAACAGTGGTGAGCCAGTAATCAAAAATAGCCAACAAATGTTGGAACAGTAGTGTTTAAAAATTGTACATCTTCCAAAATACTCTAGACACTGGGGAGGTAAGACAGATTTCATTTGTAAAGTGGGTTAAGGGTAAAGGTGAACTGATTTCCATGAAATTGAATATGGGAAGTGACTATCCAGCCTGCTCTATTGCACAACATAACCGCTGCGAATAGGATGAGAAGATATTTCTCAAAATGTGTAGTGTATTCAGTACCACCTTCTCCATCAGTATTAGCCAACAGAAACTGCAGGGGCAGCAGATGCCTTCGGGGTTTAGTTATATTGAAAAAAGTGTTTTTTCCCGTTTGTTTATACACTTGTCCAGTTTGTTCACCAGACAGTAGTGATGCCTGCAGAGAAGCCCTGTTACAAAGACTGTGTATATACGCACATGAACACATAAAGAGTGAGGCTTCTGTGTATACTCTATGAAGTCCACAAGCTGTGCAGACCCCCTCTTGCTAGATCAGAAAATGCTTGCAAAATAAGTCTGACTTAATGAATGAAATTATTTTTTGTTGTTTGGCATCCCGTGGGGCAGAACTTTTCAGTGTGTATCTTCAGGTGTTAACAGTCACATGGTTAACGTTAGCAGTAGATTTCAAACAAATAACCTGTTATGCCTTCTGCAGTGATGAGGTGAGAAGGTGAGGCTCTGCACAGAGCAACAAAGTAAATTTGCTGCTTCCACTGGTATAAAAGGCTTTAAGGGCAAGAGGCTTAGTAGTGGACTGTAAATAGTTCAGTGGTGGTAGTAATTACAGATCCATTTCTACATAAGATGAGCAGGGAAGAGGGAACTTGGCTAAGGTACTCCATGACCCCCAGCTAAGTGACCCCACTTGCAAAAGGAGCATGTTTGTCCAGAGGGGTAGAATTATCTTTGGAACTGCCTGCACTTGCCCATGGGTATGCCGTGCCTGAGCAGACTCACTCTGTCCCAGGCAAATGCAGTTTTCATCCTTCCCATTTGTTTGATTGCTTGGTACAGTGTATCGGGTTTGTCCCGTTAGATGTTTTGAAAAAAACCATCATGTTTTTCTTCCAGACAGAAAGATTCAAAATTTTAGTTCCCTGCTACGCAAAGGTCAAGTCTTTGTGTCCCAGTCTGCTCAGGTAAGATATCCAAGAAGTTAGATAGGAGCAGTCTTGGCAAGGAAAACTAGCTGGGTACCTACCAGCACCAGCCCAGGCTTTTCTTAGTCTTAGTGGTGTATTGCATGGAGTTGGGTAAACCATTTCCAGTTACAGATCTGGTCCTGCTGGCCCTTCCCTGATGTAGATAATGAATGAGTAATGTTACTGGTGATGTACACACAGAAAACACAAGATGGGATGAAGAATTTTAATGTGTCTTGCAGATGAGCCCATAAAGCTGCAAATATGAATTGTTTTATGTTCTGAAATTCAGCTTGAAAAGGATATCAGCTAGCAAACCATGACTGCTGCAGAGAGAAGGAACAGTAGCAAAGGGCCACCAATAAGAGAAGGAAGGAAATCTGACTTCAAAAGGTCTCCTCATTGTTATTGTTGTAATTATGTATTAATAGCCAGACTTCAAATGTGCGGTTCTTCAAGGATATGAGTGGCTTTGCAGCTCAGTTTTTGAAAGCACCCATGTTGCGGGCCCAAGGCTGTGAGCTTTCTGCTGTGTGTGAGCAGTTCTGGCACAGGACCAGGGGGTCTGCGTGTGCCCACTGCTGCAGCCAGCAGTTCCAGTCTGCCCTGCAGCTTGCTTCCTGTGTGTCTCTGTGCTTAGGAAGTACATTGTGCCACTCTCCTTTCTCTCTGGTAGCTGGAAATTTCCCTGGGGTTACTTCTCTCTTAAGAGAACAGTACAGTAACAGAACAGTAATTTCCTATAATTTAAACAAGAGGTCTTGTGTGTTAATATGGCTGTTGTTCAAATAAAGGCACGGAGCTGCGGAGACGAAAGTTACAGAAGTGCCTGCGTTAAGTTTTTATATAGTGTCGATTACTGTGATGCATAAAGTGAGGCTCCCATATGTACAGGCACCTCATCAGAGCAGGCATGGTCCTTGATGGTGGAAGGCTTTCCAGCCCATTAAAAAATGTTTTTTCTAGTATGTCATTCTGGCTGTTCTCCTTGTGAGCCTGCCTTTGGCAGCTAACCAGACCGAAGGCCAGCACAGGTATCCTGCTGTGCATGTGTTTAATTGTGTTCTCCTCTTTGCTGTCTAAAGTTTGTGCATGTTTACTTTCTCTTCTTGAGCAGCCGTGTATCTGTATAATCTGTTTACTCTTGGAGGGAAAAAAAATTACACTGGTGTAGTGGCAACAAGACTTAGTGTTTCTTCAAACTGGCGTGGTTGTTGGGACAAGCTGCATTTTAGCGAGGTGCAGCATGCTGTCCCTGATGCTGAGGACCTCTGTTGGCCTCATCTCTGAATTTGGCAGAGAGATGATGGGAATGGTTTTGCTCTGCCTTCTCCTTGTTTTATCTCTACGGACTTGTTTTCCAGGGACATGAGTGGGAACCAGCCCTTGGGCTGAGTGGCTTGCATAGTTCTTTTTTCTGGCTGGCTATTCTCATGACAGACTGGGAAAGTGAGGAAGGTGTCTTGGGAGTATTCCCCTTCATGTGCCGATATCTGGGCTGGCTGCTGCAGGCCTCAACCCTTCTTGCAGTATTAGTGAGAGACAGAGTTCAGAGATTTGATGAACTGTGAATAACCAGGCAGTTGAATGATTTTTTTATTATTATTCCACCCCACCCCCACCCCCGTTAAAAGTAGAAGCTGCTCCAGTGCAGTGGTATCCCATTATCACTGCTGCAAGCTATAACATGTCATATGTTAACAGTATGTAAATGTTCTTCAGACCTCATCTATTGAAAAACTTCATAGACCTGAGGAATTTGTTAAACTGATTGCTTGCAAAAGGCTGTAACTATGTCTTGTAGTACTCAGGAGTTTTTAGTGCTGTCACATTGGGTGGAGCTGGAACCAGCAAATGCAGAATTCTAAGTGGGTCATGGGAGGGAAGTCAGTGGAAGTGTGTCTAGGTCTGTCCAAACTGCATACTCATCAGATGCTGAGATTCTAGGTCATGCAAAACACTTTTCCAGCTTCTACAGATTTGCCAGCTCCAGTCATTAGAGGAACACCACGTGGCTGGTATGTGTAGCTGAAAATGGGCAGGGTTTTTTTTCATAAATGTGTACAGTATGCGGAAACTGGGTGTAAAAGTGTACTGTTGTGCTGTTTTCAGCTATTATTAGTAGTAATTTTTTCTTATAACCTCATTGTGGTATAGTATTGGAGACTGCTGCTTTTTCTCCTGATGGGGATCTGAAAGATGTGACCAGTAACACAGGGCAATTAATATTTTCCAAGAGAGGATGTTTTTCCACCTAAAACCAGTACTGTGGCATCTGATGTGCTGGAGTGAGGTGGTGGGAGGGAGGACAGAGGATACACATCATTACTTGCACCAAGTGTGGGGAAGAGTGCAGCCTCACGCTCACTGAGTCACCCGGGAACAGACGACAGTCATGCCATTCAGAGAGGGAGCAGCGGCTCCTGAAACCCAATTACAGCTGCAGTTCCCATCATAACTCCCATCCTGATTTCTGCTGTGTGACTGAGTTGGGGCTGGGCCTGCGGGAAAAGGCATGCAGACCTTGTGCAGGTTCCACGGAGACCTCAGTCAGGTCCACCCAAGGTAAAATCCTTAGTCCCACTTAAACAGACCATCGTACCCAGTCGCAGAGAGGCAGGCTGTTGAAAGTAGATGAGTCAAGACCACTTAAGAGTGTGTCTAGTTGACTGAAGAGGCATCACAGGCAAAAATAAAAAAGGAGGTGGGCGGCAGCAAACATCTGTGTAGGGTCACAGGGTGTCTCTGTCAGTTGGTGGCCGTATGCAGCAGGAGAGGAGCCCCTTGCCCCAAGGGCACGATCGAGTTGCTGCTGCTGCTGCTGCTGGTGTAAGGTCTCCGGCAGAAGCGCATGGTAGCGCTGAGAGGAATCACAGTGCGTAGCGCGGCTGTGTCCTACCCCTGAGAGTGCAGACCCCGCTCCGCAGCACCAGCAGCATGGTGAAGCAGCTCACGGAGGGTCTCCAGGCACTGTCGGGGAGGCGGGTGCCGTGTCGCTGGGATTTCCAGAGATGTCTGGGAGGGGGGCCGGATTCCTCCCCGGCGCTACAGCAGTGCCGCTGGCGCGCTCCAGAGCTGCCAGCTGCCAATGAAATCTGAAACGCGGGGCTGTGTCTGCGGGCTGGCCCTGGGAGGCCGTTCCAGCCTCTCGTACTGTATATTTACACATTCATACACACACAGCCACTCTTTTTAACTTCTTGGGCTGCTCCTCCTCGTGCGGCAGCTGGGATTTCTGGAGGACGTACGGTGGGGAGAGCAGAGCTGCTGTGTGGTGGCGGTAGCCTTGGGTGTGCGCGGATCGGCTGAGCGGCTGAGAGAGGGGGAAGGAAAAGAAACTTCTGAGTGCAGTCAAGCTGAAACAAGCTGTCACTCTTTCCGAATTTGTCTCAAGAAGCCACCGTGTTTATGGGTGAGAATATTGACCCTGCCTGTGGAAGGTAGGAGTCCTGGTCTGGGGCAGTTCCGGAGCTCTCGCTGGACTGGGTCAGCGCTGCAGCTAAAACCCGGGTAGGTAGCATCGCTGTGATTTTTATCTTAGTGACAAAACCGTGTGGTCTTTGCAGGACGAGTAATTGCTGCAGACCAGGAAGCAGTGGCAGCAGCTGTCTGTGAGTGTTACGGCTGGTCTTGCCTGCTGGAGGGTGTGTGAGTGTGGAGGCATCTCGAAGTGGTGTTGTGCGCTGTTATTTCCTAACAATGTCAAATACTTTGTAACGGGATTCCTTTTTGTTGGTTTCAGGGGTACAAGCAGAGTATGTGTCATCTGACTACTTGTTAGCTTAAATATAACTAAAAGCCCTTTGTGCTTTCTGCAATCTCCATGTTAGTGTTCATCTTTGAATTTGTGATGGTTGTCTTAAAATCTTCCTCTTCATACACGAATATCTGTAGCAGGCTTTCAGAATCGAGGTTCTCACTGAGACAGACTCGACAGCAAGGACACTGATAGTAATCACAAAAGAGTTTGAGAGTCTTCAGTGGATTTTTGAGCTACTGAGTGGATTTCTTTTTAATGGAGTAATTGGCTTCCCCTTTTTTCCCCTCTGTTGGGCTTGTGTGTATGTCTCTATCTTTCATAGTAGTAACATGAACGTATGTTGTCAGTTTGGGGGTTTTCTTTTTTCAGCAGTGTCAGCAGTAGTAAGTAATTCATGTTTGATGATGATAGAAACATTTTTACAACAGATGACTGGAAAAAAACCAGCAGGGTATTTTTAGATAGGTACCCTTGTCCTGTATAGGTAGAAACAAGAAACCAATTTAGTTCTCTGTGTAGCATAGTGACTTCATAACACTGAATTTGTCTAATCTGAATTCTTTTTGTCTGTGTTAAGTAGCACAGTTGCTGGGAGAGGGTGAAAGCTCTTATTAGATCAGCAGGTATTAAGATGCTGTTAGGTTAAGTTTTTCTGTTGCAGAGTAGTTCTGTACCTGGAAGGTGACAATAACTTTTGTACATTCGGGGAAAAAGAATTTCCTGTGAGTTAAGAAATAAGGGAGGGTTATTTATTAATACAAGGGGCAAAGCATCCAATCCTAGCTAAAAATCATTGAAGTGGCACCTCATACTCACAAGAAGACATGTAGAGTTAAAAGCAGAGGTAGAGAAAAGTGAGTGAGAGTCAAGTGCTTTGTTTCCAGTCCCATGAAATTTTCATGTTGTGGCAGGTTATGTTATTGCAAAAGGCATCTTCTAGTACGTGATACAGTGACTTGTGTTAAAAATAAATGTGCTTAGAACTCGTGTTTCTTTGTGCATGGTGCCTAAACTTATTTGTCTGCCTCTTCTTTGATTGTTGTCCTGTCTCTCAGCTGCTTTTTTCCTTCTCTTGTTCTTTACTTGGTTTTCATTCTTAATGAAATTAAATAAGTTTAGTTTGGAATAAATAGTTTGCCCACCCAAAGGAAAAAAAAAAAAAGGCCCACAGTAAGTAAAAAAAACCAATATAAAGCCATGTAGAAAACTCTGCTAGCAACATGATTCTGTGTGGAAGACACCACTTCTTCGCACTGTATGGCAAAGCACTTCTGTGTGCAAGTGAGAGGGAGCCTGTGGGTTATTCCTTTAAAGACTCTCCTGTGTTTGCATGCAGGCTGGTGTGTAAAGATCGCTTTTATTAGTGGTCCTATAGCTAGGTTTAGTTTTCATAAGATGGAGTTAAGAAAGCTAGAAATGAAGATCCCTTAAAGGAAATTGCCTCACAAGTAATAGTTTGAACTCCTGATAAGGTCATGTCTTCAGAAGTAACTAGAATAGAGAAAACCCCTTCGAGCTCCATGTGCAGCTATTGTACACAGGCCTCTCTCAGGACCTTTTCATCTCTTGCTGCTTGATTCAATATCTGTTTTTTTTTAAACACACCAGGTTGGGGGGAAAGGGAAGGAGCTGAAATTCACAGTGGGTAGTTTGAAGTGATTTGCATCCTATATTACCTTTAGCTGTCTTCTCTGCAGGCTGTTTGGTTTTTATTGTGACCTGATGGCCTTTGGAAGTATGCTTTATTCCTGGAGCTATTACTTACTTGCTTTATCTATATTGGACAGAGGGAATGCTTGACAGGTGTTTTTTTTTTAAATAACCTTTTGGAACAGAGTGCGACACTCTATAATATTGGGGTGGCATTGGTGTTGTAAACTGTCTTGCAGGTGAATGAACTGTATGTTAGCTTTCAGCCAGGAAGAAAAAGAAAAGGTTTTCTTATGTTGGCATTCTAAAACAAGAAAAACACTGAAGGAGAATAGCTGGTATATAGGGTTTCTTCATTCACTGTCTGGAACTTGACTTTCTGTAATGTGGAGGACTCCAGGTTAAGACGAGTGGCTGATAATGTTGGATGATAGTGAAACACACAGCTTTCTATGAAACTTGTTACTCCACTGCTAGTCTTGGGAGGAACAGAAACTTAAAAAGATAAAAGAGGCTAAATTTCCAGCTTAGATTCTCATCCTACATGTAAGACTGCAGAAAGTACTAGTGGTAAGATTTGGTCTATGTTAGTTTCTGTTATTATGCTAAAAGCAATGATTTCAAGTTAGATATTTTTTTTATAGTTGTTGCCTGCATTTATTTAGAAAACGTAGATTAATTGCCTTTTTTTTAAAAAAAATGGAGGAGAAAAGGTGGCTCAGTTCTATAGCAATGAAAAGGGTATGAAAATACCAGGCATCTCAAAGATGGGTGTATGTCAGCTTCAGCAGCATAGCAGACTTCAAGTCCTGTGCTGAGACAGATGAAGATCCTTAATCTGTAGAGATGTAATCAAATGATGCTGAAATCCCAGCCTTATAGCAGCGGGGAGGGCACACAGCCTTTGGTGGCAGCAGTACTGTGGGAGCCAGGAGCCAGGCTGCCTTGCCATGGCACTGTGCATGAGCTCCCAGAAGCAGCTGGATAGTGTTAGGAAGCAGCTTGCTTTGGTTCTTGTGGTGTCCCAACCTTGCTAGGACAGCCAGCAGCTGGTGCTTGCCAAGCCTCATGGTTTTGTTGTCTTCACTTTCAATAGGTACATCCAGGATGTGCCTGCAAGCATTGAGTTTATGAAGTGACTTTTGGTTAGCAAGCTGGCTGTGGCAGCCTGTCTAGGTGGCAGATCTTGATGTGAGGAGCTCCATGCAGAGAAACTCCTTCCTATTCTGCAGCTTCTTGTACTTTTCCTGACTCCTCCTACTTCAGCATTTTGCCAGTTACATTTTTGTGATCAGAGTGTGGATGGTAAGGACTGGAGTGAAGCTGTAAATATATTTTGTATTTGATTACGAATCAAATGTGAACCATAAGGGTCCTTGATTAGGTCCCATTTATAAGCTAGGTCACTTATTTTTGAAAATTATCCTGTTTTGGTAACAGAAAGTCACTTGATGAACTCTCAGTGCTCTGCAGTATATTCACTTGGTGTAATTATCATCAGTCTTAAATTACGTGCTTTACTGCTTGTTTTATTTCACTGTCTTTAACTACCAGCTTTGTTAGCTCTGGTTGTTATTAGCTTTTTGTACATTTAATAGCCTTCTCAATACAAATTTCTGCTCCTTCTAGAGTTACTATTGTTCTTTACCTTCTGTTTGTAAAAGCAGAAAACAGAGTTCCTTCATTATGTTCTCCCATTCTTTAGTTATTCCAGCCTTTTAAAAATGGTTTCCAGTTTTCCAGAATGCTTCTAGATGTTTACCAGCGCTGGAGGTAATACTTAGGGTGTAGTCCTGCGAAACCCAGAGACACAATGATTTTATACTGTCTTTTTCCTTGTTAAATAGTCTTGTGATGACAGTAGAGATGGGGCTGTTGTGTTGAACAGGGACCTTGGTTCTTTCTTCAGGAGGATGCTCTCAGGTGCTGTCAGTTCTTCACAATTTGTGTGTCTGCTGAGCAAGAACACATGGGCTGGTGCACAAACAGCTGTCAGTCACATTTCCTCTTTGCAATTAACGGCTTCCTTGGTACTTGTCACCTGCACAGTTTTTAACTCGTGATCTTTTTTAAAAAAATTTTTCCTTCCAAGTCATTGGCTAAACTGTGAAATAAGATCCCCTGAGACTAGAAACCACCTGCAGTATGATGCTTTTTTTTTTTACAGTCATGTTTTTTGACTTATCTGTTAACTGTTCGAATAAACTTTGTCTGGCTGGCTCAGCTCTTGTTTCATTGGACTTTCCTAATGAAAGTGTCATGCTCTACCAAGCCAGAGGCCTTGAAGGAGCACACAAGCTCAGTGATTTTAACAAACTTGCATTGTTTACTGTTATACTGGTTAGTTTGGAGGGGCTTTCATTCTCTATGGCTCAATGAGACAAAATTTAGCAACAAGTCTTGAATTCCTTGGCAGTGTTTATACAGTTTCTTGTCATGAAATAACATTCATTTTCCTATATTTAATTCTGTTCAATTTTGTATAATAGCAATTATGATTAGTAGCTCTTTAGTGAAGACATCTTGCACGTCTGTTGCTTCCAAAATTTAACTGGTGTGTCCTGTTGTATTATTACTACATGTGTCTTTCCTTTTAGAGCAGTTTAAATTTTAATTGGGCTGATATTCTTGGTCTGCCAAATTGAACAGTCATGAAGTGTTATAAAAAGTAAAATGCAAAACCCCAGAAGTTTGTCTGTATCTTGAGGGCAGTATGATCCCTCTAGGTCACTAACTGGGAGAACCAAACATGTTTTTTCCTGCGTTAGTGTGGTCTGGGCCAAAGTGTGTTGGTTATTTCCATATTTTGAGGTGTTTCCCTGTTTTGCAAGGAGGTGAAGTGCTCCTTCAGTAGGCAGAGAAAGTAGCCTTCCGGTTAATTCTTACTCTGATGACCTGACCTCAGCTCCAGTGGATTTTCCTTAGGCTGCCTTTCTAGCTGTTTCTTTAAGCTCCCCCAGCTACCACATCCTCTGTGAGAAGAAAAATGTGAAGGAGGATAGTGGTGACACCAGGGAAGTTGCTGGCTGCCTGAAAGTGCTAGTAGTTTGCAGCTTAAGCTGGAGAAGGTTTAAAAAAGGGTGAGAAGAACAGTCAAAGGCATAGCACAGCTTCTGTCCAAGAAACAGTGAAGCAGGAAGGAGCTTTTCAGCCTGGAGATGAAATGACCGAGAGAACTGCATTAACGAGTGGCAAGGAAGGGGTGAGCAGAGGCCAGTTCTTCCCTCATTTTCCAGTACAGGAATCCCAGGATGTATCCAAGAGTGACAGCAGCAGGCTCAAAACAAATGAAAGGAGATAGTACTGTGCACAAGAGGCAAATAAAGTGTAATCAAGATGCACAAGTACTTGCTGGAAAATGTTGTGGTTAGTGAAGGGAAAATCCAGCTTTAAGGGTAGCTAGCCAAAAGAATTGTTGCATGCTTGTCTGGGTTACCCTGCTTGTCCCTGAGGTTTTACTTTAGTCTCAGTTAGAGACAGGATGCTGGGCTGGGTGGACTCTTTCCATCCCATTGTAGCCATCTGTTTGTTCAGTTTTGACCCTCTTTTGTTTGGATGTTCCTTATATAGGGGGAAAAAATAATTTGATATTCTGTTTGTGGCTTGATGGAAAGGAGCTGAATGACTACAGCAGGCTGTTGCTATACGTGAAGGCTTGCCTTCTTCAGTTGGAAGTGTGTGGCTGTAAGGAAGGACAAGAGTTGATGTTGCAAAGCAAGTTGTGATGAATCCTGGTGCTTTTGATTTTTAAAGATTACAACCCTGTTTCCAAGTAGTGCTGTAGGCACATGTGTGCACAATCTTAGACGGTGAGTATTTAGAAAATGAATCACAAGAGTGGATCACATGATTTCAAGCGGAGCAGACCCCCTGAAGCATGTTGGAGCTTATTTAAGTAGAAAGTCTTTCTCTACATACCCAGCTTGTCAGCTGGCACTGTAGAGGTGAAAAAATAAGAAGCTGAAGCGCTACCCTGCTCTGACAGTCCCAGTGTGCTAAATGACTGTTTAGCAAATGGGAGAGCACTACAGTCAAGGGTGACTTAAAGTGTGCTTAAGGCCCCTCCTGAGTTGGTTGAGAAAGAAAAATGATGCAGAGGCTGCAGACAGTTAGCTCTGCTCCTTGTTCTTCAGATCCTGCTCTGTGGATCAGCTAAATGTGGTGACTGCCCTCCACAGCCAAAATGTCTGGTAATTCTTTCAGTATTTTGGAGGAGGAAAAAAAGTTTCAGTAAATCCCTAAATCTGGAGGAGCTGCGCATTCTATGATAGCTCCAAGAGCTTGTTGCCATCATGGCCATGTGTATTTATAACTGGCTACTTCAGCTGATTAATACTGTAATAGAGTGCTAATCATACCTACTTGGGCTTTGACTGAGAAATAAGAATTACAGTTACTAATATATAGCACAGAGTACGATAAAACTCATTCTTAATGCTTCCCATTGGAGCACAACAGATTGCTGCAATTCAAAGACAAATATATGAAGACAGACATGTATCTAGGAGATGAAGACAGACTTTTGGAAATCTATTTATTTAATGATATCATCGCCGAATTACCAAAGTATTGTCTTGGAAATTGTGCCGAGTTATTTGGGGTCTTAGTGGTGGTGTTAAATGTGAGATAACAGTGAAAAAGCTGGGCTGTACATCTGCTTATAATTATAAATTACTTACCCTGGTATTTTGATTGTCCACAAGAAGTCAGAGCAAGCAGCTTATTTGCTATATAACCTTTGTATGGTGGTGCCTCTGGGCATTTCCTTCAAGGGTTTGGGTTTCTGATTTTTTTCTGGTTGTGTGTGTTTGTGTGTCTCTATGGTGGGTTTGTGTTGAGCTTTTACCTCTTATCCGTGATTGAGATCAAAATTACATGTCAGATGCATGGATAGTCACTGTGGTTACCCACTACTAAGCGGTCTTGCAAAACACAAAACAAGAAATCTTGGATGCTAGAAAGAAATCTTATCTCTGGCAGCTGCAATATTTGTGCAGCTGTTCCCACAGATGTTTCTTTTATTTGGTCTTTTTAATTTCTCCTAAAAAGCAAGTGAACTGAGGGAAAAATGTTAAAGGGCCTGCCTGGAGAATGAGAAAACTTCCAATAACTTGTAGTTTGGAGACAGTGATGTACCTTGTTTTAAAAGGATTGTGAATTCTTACTTTATGTTTGCAAGTACAAAGCCTGTTCAGTCTCTGTATTCAGAGAGCTTTGCAAATGGGCTTTGAGAGTTCAGAATCTTTGGGGATCTTAATAGCATTGCTGGAACCTAAATCAATTTGATCTCGGTAACTTCAATGTAAAATATGCTGAGTTTTGAAGTGAATAGGAGAAATCCCGGTCAAAAAGCTTGTTCTGACAGTGTTTTGCAGTGTGGCTAAAAATGAAGTTTCAGAATGAAAGCATAGTAGCAACCCTTCCCTTCCCTCCAGGTCGGTAACTGGTTTCCAGACTGGAGACTAATTCTGTTCATATGGGTTGCCAAATATCATTCAGCATCCACTGTAAGACAGGTTTATTCACAGTTTTAAAAAAAGCAAATACAGTTCCATTATATGGCTGTGGGAATTCTTGAAGGTGCCGTTTTAAATACAGTTCAAGTAAAAATTATTCAGAAGTTAATAAATTAAATGGAATGTAAAACATTAACATTTGGGGCATGATGCTGAAACCCCTTTGCCTCCGAGGAGTGTACAGGGCTCAGACCGGAGTCAGTTAACTTCATCCTCCATAAATGTATAATAAATAATATTTAGAAAAAAACATACATTTGTAGAAGTAGAGATCTATGTCTTGATGCCAGCAGGCTTTCTTAGGTTGGGTTGGGTTTTTCTCAAGAGAGGGGCAACTAAGTAAGCAGCAAGAAACTGTAAGAACACATGCTGTAAGTAGTGTTTTTGAGTAATGAAAGCTTACAAAACCAATATGTATCTGTCCATAAGCAAAAGAGACCTGGTGCTTTTGGGTTGTTTAGTTTTCTTTGTAACCTGGTATGTGTGTGATACCTGCTGCCTAGGCTTAACCAGCCATGGTTCAGTCCTCTTTCTTAAGAGAAAATGTCTTTGTGTATTGCACTGAAAATGAGAGAGCAGCACATAAATGTATCAGGTCGGTAAACATCAGGAAGGGAACAGAACTATTTTGGATGATAATGCAGGAGTAAATTTGTGTAGACTGCCCATGAGTGTGCTGGGATGGAAAAAAAAAAATTCTAACAGAGTAAGGAGTTCCTGGGTAGGCTTGGGACTGCTGGGTTGGGGGTGAGGGGAAATACTAAAATAGCTGTTTTGATGGTGTTTTTTCAGTATCTGAAGTAACTGTGTTGCTGGCTCCCATGGGGCTTCAGAAGCTGGGCCTAATAAATTGGGAGGTCCTATCCTGTCAGGCCTGTTTGTCGTGTGTGGACAGTTGTGAAAGGATAGCCGGGTCCCTAACCATAGGAATATTTTACATGTATTATAAGAAGTGCCAAGGCAACAATAAAACTGACAGTAAATAAACATGCTTGCAGTAGGACCCTTATTTTCACTGTGATGATTCTGTCCTGTAATAAGCCAACTATTAATTAATTTCTCATAACTTTACTGATTTTGAAGAAATTGCTAGGTTTCAGCATTGATGTTACAAACAATTCTGGTCATTTGCCATGATGATTTGACTCCTGGTTTAGTCAGCTGTTACTGCTAGGCTTTACCACACTTAGAAATGGTTGTTGACTCTGCCCTTTGCAGTGGTCTGTGGGTCTTTGTGTGGGAGTAGCCACATCGGTTCCTTCAAATGCTGCCTTCTCCCAGGCGTAAGGGGAGAGGGAAGCTTCTGGGAAGGAGCAGGGGGCAGCTGTGATAATGACTGTAAATTGGGGAACTTGGCACAGTTTCTTTTGCTCAGCACAAGTATCTTGTGGTTGACTGTTGAGTCCTTTCCTGTTTAATATGCGTTGAATTTCCACGGGCACTTCTTGTGCTCCTGCTGACCAGCTGGGCTCACAGTGCTCTTGGCTGACACCAGTAAAGGACTAAAGCAGCCAGCTGAGTGTGGACCACATGGCACATTCAGCGTCAAGACTATTTATCATGTAACAAGATTAAGCCATCGTGTAGCACTGCTGTACAACACAGGCTCACGCAGCTCCCAACGCCTTTCCTTGGCAACTGGAAAAGTGCAGAACAGGAGTTTGGCATAGGGGTGATCCTCTGCTAGCATTAGAAATAAAATCCTAAATGCTGAGATTCCCTTCAGATGTTTGCGTGTTATTTGATGGCATCACCCCTGGGACACTGCTTTGGAGATCTTCATCTCCCAGCATGAACAAGAAGGCTGTGAAACGTGAGTGTTGCCATTTCATACTTTCATAGGGACTACTAGAAAATAATGTCTTAGCCAAAAGGACACATTAGATATTGTTAGTCTAAATATGATTATGCAGTAAGTATTTTGCACCTTACTTGGATGTCCAGTAAGTCATGATAAATTACTGTACAAAACCTGGTGGAAATACCTAGTAAAGGAAATAATTTCTAGGCTGTGCTGTTACACCAAATGCTGAATGAACCCAGGATGATGAAACAACAATGAAAAGGTCACGCTACTGCAGTGGTGGGAGAAAAGAGTGGAATGATGGGATACAAACAGTACTACTGAGAGATTTCAGAGAGACATGCCTTTGTGATATTTCAGTTTCTTTTCTGAGGATGTGAAAAACCGGCAGTTGTCACTGAGGTGTTGCTGTGGGCAGGTAGGTATCACAGGGAATAGATCCAATTTCACTTGCAGACTGATTACCTTATAGTGCTGCTGGACTGCTGAATTGTAGACAGATTGGGAAGTGTGGGAATGTTACATGAGGAGCTAATTATTTCTCAAATGACTAGTCAGAAAGTTTTTGCCTTTTTTTTTTTTTTTTTTTTTTTTTTTCCCCTCAGAGTTCATTAAAAGCTTTCACCTGCCATTTGGCTCTCCCTTGTAAGTTGTTATTACCTTGAGTCAAGAAGGATCCTTAGGTTTTTCTTTGAAAATACAGAGCTGCTTATGCCTTCTCTGGCAAGGGCAGGTCTGTGCTACTGGGCTATGCATCGAGACTAGGCTTGATGGAGGGGAAATGAAAGGTTTGTGTGGAAGCATCTGTAGTTCATAACAGATGTTTTGTAGGAGGTGATGCTGCTCAAAATGCACAGCTGGGCTGCAAGCCTGTGATGTCCCATGAGCTTAGGCTTCTGAGGAAAAGTTAGCTTTGGTAACTTTGGTTACTGTTGTGGCACTATGACATACATCATTATGGAGCTGAATACCCTCCTCTGCTTTATAGCTGCAGTGTCTTAGGCTGGTGGGATTGTCCTGGGGACAGACAAAACCAAAACTGAGTGTCTGGGGCCTGTGATGCCACTCTGTTATGAAGATACTTTAAGTTAGGTTGTATTTATTTTTTAATGCCATAAAATATCCAGCAAATCTCCATACGACATGGGTCTTGAGGGGGAAAAAGTGTATGGGAGCTGTGATAACATTTTTCAATCAGCGGTTTGATTTTTGAGCCGCAGATACGCTACTTGTTCTACTTTCTTTTTGTAGAAGAGTTTAGCATTTTCTTCTGAACCTTGGAGGTGCCACATGATGGGCTACTCTGTGTGTGACAAGTCATCAGGCTGTTCAGTTCCTGTGTTACATACCTTAAAGAGCTTAAATGTGAACAGTGTCATGTACCTTAATGATTCAGAGCCTCATTGCTTCTTTCATCCCTAGGCGGGGATCAGGTGTTCACGGAGATATGGTTTGTGTGCATCTTGTTTGAAGTAGTCTTGAAGTACTCAAAAAATCCTATGATACCTCCCATTGAGTCTACATCTTTCTCTCATGGAAAGTTTCTCTTTGCATGTTACTGAGCTTTATGAAGTCCTGTTCTTTAGTATGTGTGGGGCATACCTCCTCTACATCTTTATGTATTGAAAGGCAGTGTTTGTTTTCCATTTTCTGTCTTCTCACTTATTACATCTGGGATCAAAAGGCAGATAAGAAAAAAGAAATCTATTTTACTTGAAGGATGGTCCCTGTCTGCCCATATTTACTGTTATAGCATGTTCACATAAAAGAAAAGGTGTACAATTAGCCAAATCTTCCACTGAAGGAATATTTAGTAGTATCAGCAAGGTAAGGTACTTGGGGATTTCCAGGAAGAACTGCTCTTCTGCCCATCTTTTCTACTTATGTGGAATTTCTACTATAGAAGTTGTGACTTGCAGTGCCTACAGTTGTACATCTTGCATTTGCCCACCCCAGTGCTTTTGAGAATGAGTAAATAAGTAAGATAGAGTAGGTTTTCTTTTATATCCCTCAGTAAGATTTGTTCTTGCCTTTGATCCGCACTTTGAAGCAGTGAAGAGGTAACGCTACCTTGGAGAATAACCAGAGGTATTCGGGAATTGCCTAGAATCATGGAAACCCAAGTATCAAGCATCTCTAAAATCTCTCCTTATGGGAAGATTACTGACACTTCCAGCCAGTATTGAATATTGGCTGTGGTATGATAGTACAGCTGAAAGGATACATGCAGACTTACAGGTGCTGGCTTGGAAAATGTGTGAAGCTGGTGGTAGCAAGGTCCTCTTTAGATTAGTGTGAAGTTAATGTCTCTGCTTAACAAGATGAAAACTTGAGCTGAGAAAGCACGTGCTCCTGGAGGTCTGGAAAAAGTAGATTTTTTTTGTATGTGTGTGTTTTCAGAAGCACACAGAAACACAGCTTTTTGGCATCTGCTACAGATGGCTAGCAATAAAAGGGCTGAAGTCTTATCACAAAACCAAAAAGATGATTTACTGGAAATGCCAAGGAATAAATCACAGAGCATATCAGGCCTGTTAAACAAGCTTCTTGGTTTGGGTATGTTTAAAAGAAAGGAGGCTTGAATAGTTCTTCTAGTTTATAAACTTGGATGCCTAGACAGATTGCTTGGAAACTGATATGAGCAAGTAGTTTGTTCTGAGGCTCATTGAAAGTGGAACAAAAAGAAACTGTGTTTTTTGGCTAGTCCATCATTTGCAGATTTTTTGAGGCTAATAAGGTAGAAAAAAAGTAAAGTATTGTGGAAATCGTGACGTGATCCTATAATTTCTCCCTCTTTAACCAGCCTATTAAAATTTTACAGAGCTCTTTAGAGAGTATTTTTAAGCCACAATTTGTCATATTTTTGGTGGTGGTAGTGCTGAAACAGCTCTGCAGCAAGACTGGAAGGTTTAGCTGAAAGCTTATGTGAAAATATATTAGTTTTGACCAAGCTGTCATCAAAAGGACACTGAATCCTAAGATGGTGTTAGTGAGAGAGAAGATACTTATTTGCCATCCTGGGACAGAAGGGCACAGGGTAAAATTACTGGTTGGTTGGAATGATCTGAATTATTTTTTTTTTACATTATGCGATTTTTACTGTCCTAGTTTAATACATATATATGCTATGTCATTTAGTGTAATAAAATTATCAGTTCCATTGGTTTACATTACATTTGAAATGAAAAACAAATATTGCTTTAATATTAAGTAAACAAATATTGCTTTAATATTAAGTAGCATTTCTCATTAAAGCCTTGGTGTTCCATTGTAACATTAGAACGGCTAATTCTTTTGGTCATTAAATTTGTGGAGGTTGAAAAAATTTCTCATAGTAGGTGTTCTAGAGATGGGAGAACAATACTAAAGCCTCTGCACTTGGGAAATGGGGAAGAAAGCCTTGGTCTTAACACATCTACACTTAGGACAGGATTGAATTGACTTGATAAACTGGTGTTGTTCAGACAAGGAGTCCATGGACAAGAAGCAGTGATTTTTCTTGCATGTTTTGTTTCTTTGTAGATCTATTAGAGATAGTTAGAGGTCTTAGAGATCCTGAAAACAGTTCTAGATCCGTTGGTGCCAATTTCTGCTAGTGATGTATAGGCTTAAGATTGGTCTTGTGAGTGAATTGAACTTCTTTGTTTGACTTGGCAACGTTTTAACAGCTAACAAATGAAATTCAGATGTATGTGATTGGTTCTTGGTGCCATATCACTTTATTTCCTTATGGACTCTCTAAAAGCACTTAATTTTCTAATTATAATGGTTTTCTACCAATTCATCTTTTGTCACCCATTAGTCTGTTATATGCTATGCTAGCTTACTCTGAGAAAATCTTGTAGAATGACCTTGATTTTCAGGGATATAGGTGAAGGTCGTTGTGATGTGTAGAGTGGGGTTCTACAAAATTCTCTGCTGAAATGTCTTGTGGAATCTGGAAAGCATATTACAGGAAAAATAAGACACTTCAGCCTGCCACCTTGAGAAGTGCCGTTGGATTGTTTTAAACATTGTTCATTGTCCATACAGATGAGTTTAAATAGAATTATGTCATTTGCAGAGCTGGGGAAAAAAGATCTCAGTGGTAGAAAAATCAATATACCATGGCTCTCCTGGCTTTTGCACCACTTCACTTTCCCCTAGCTGGCACTTACTCAGTGTATTTGCTTCTTGTTAATAGTCATGCTTTATGTCGTTTTGTAACATGAATGTGTGCCTCTACACAGCTGTTAAACTTTCTAAGGCATTTGTGAAAAGGAAATACTACATGTGAACAGTTTGCAAGTGTTCCCTTGCAAGAAAATAAATTATTTCCATCAGTCAGGAAACAGACACCATGTCTTGTTATTGATCACAAACATCAAGCACAACCAAGCAAAATACTGGATTTTATCTTGCTGTAGAATTCGGGAGACCTGAAACCTTTGAATAGTTAAGAGTGGTATTTTACAAAAATGCATTACTTTGAGCGTTTGGGGGGGGGAAACAAAAAGTGAAATGATTACAAACGATCTTAAGTATTTTAGTGATTTGAGAGTTGTCTTAAATGTAATGGTGAACTTGAAACTGCTGCTTTTTTTGAGCAATGATGACAATAAGTCCCCCATCATTTCAGTTAGTCGTGCATAATTTCATGGTCTCACTTAGGATATGTTACAATGTTTTAAAAGCCACATAAATAGGCTTAAGCATCAGCAAATTCGAAAGTATGTTATGAATGATTTAGTAATTTTTCAATAATTAATTTAGAGCAAAGGTCTTCATGATAACATACTTTTTTGCATAGTTATAATAGTCTTGCTGTGGGTTTTTTTGCAGCTGAAATGGAAAAGCTGTTAATCAGAAAGGTTTTTGTTGTTATCAAAGTACAATGATATGTTGTGTGATGGCTGAATACAAATATGCTATAACAAGAGCAAATTTTTATCATTCTTCTTGACAGCCAGATTTTGACTGGCCCCTTTGTGGGTGTGCAGGGCTGGCAAATAAAAATTTCTCTGAAGACAACAGAAGGCAAGCTTCCAGGTGTCTTTATGTTTGTAACCTACCTGGGAGTTGGTTTTAATTGCAGGCTTTTTGTACAGCAGACCAGAAGGAATAATGTCTCATTCATTACTCTGTGCTTTCGTTCAGGTAGCATACATGGCACATGGTTAACATAAGAGAGGGCTCTGAGAACGTCATGGACAGATTTAGGGTGAATATGTTCCTCTTATGTGGTGAAATTGTGGGTCATTTCCACTGAGCATCACCTATACTCTTCACATAGCAGTGTGTTTTGCAGTTTGCCATGTTTACTTTCAGACAGGTTCTTAAAAATTGCCAGAGTCCTTAGAAAACCCAGCTAACTGCTGTGCAGAAAACCGGGCAGTTACGTGTGGATGCTAATGTGCCTTCAGCACTTTTTGGACTGAACTGTTTTTTTCAGTATGTTGACCTGCCGTAGAGTTGTCAGCAACTCCACAATCTATACTATTTTACCAATATAGTTTGACACACCTTTCTTTCAAAAAAACCTGTTACCATTGGACTTAGTACTGTTGTTGTTACCCTAAGTGTTGCTGACAATATCTTGGCATTCTGTTTGCATGAGGGATCCGATTCATGACCTCAAGATACATCTGCTGTGGGCTTCTGATAGCTGATGTAATTTTCCCCCAAACAAATGCTTCCATTTATATTGTGTTCATTATCTCCTGAAACCCAATAAAAGGCAGGAAAAGTATTGCTGAAAAAATGCAACACATACCAGTAAAACAAGAATCAGGTAAATATAAGCAACAAGTATAAAGCCAGTAGCAAGTTGAGAAATGTGGAACAGAGTTTTATGGTTATGCCAGTTGTTTGTGTCAATCTATGAACTGAAAAAGGAAAACTTCCCGCAAGGTGATGTAGTTCATGGAATAAAAATTACTTTAATTGTTCACAGGTAGAAATGTTTCTTCATTACTGCTGTTTTGTCCATCACACATCCACAAGTTTGTTCATATGCTTCAATCCTTGGATTTGACCTGTACAGGGTGGATGCTGTCTTAGTGAAAAACACTGTAAAAATAGGAAGATTTCTTCATACATTGTAGAAATAATTAGTAGTGAGTAATACTAAGGTGTGTTTTCCTGAACCTCTGTATTTTCATAAATTCAGAACCATACTTAACATCTTGAGCTTGATGTGAAATCATGCAAACTTCAAAACATGGGAAATCTGAAACAATTGGCAGTAGCAATACTGAGAAATCTTTTGGCTAAACAGTAAAACAAGCATGTTTTCAGAATATACGTTTTGTGTTTATGTACAGAATCCTCATGAACAGCTTTGGGTTTATGGAATCATAGTTGTCAGAATGGTAAAGATGTTTGAATACCATTCAGGACATGGTTTTTTTTAGTACAAATTTGGATGAAGGTGTACAGCATGGAAAAAATTAAATTGTGCCAAATGGTGTACATACATTTCTGGCTCTGAAGAAATGGTTAGATGCAGGAGTAGTCACTCACTGAACACTTGAAGGCTTTTGCTGGGCAGTGGAAAGGTGGTGCTCGTTTTTGTTCTGGAAACGAGGGGCTATTTACTCACTTAAGCATGCTGTGGGAAGGTAACTGTGGTGGTGTATATTGCTGCCAGTGGATATGGCTGATGTACTACCTAAGCCGCTAATGAGAGCTGATAGTCTTCCCCTTTAAGCTGTTGTTTTTCTGCTTGGTGTTTGCACCCTTCAAACATTTGTGGAATGTTTTGTGTTCTTTTCTTGGCTGTCAGGGTGTCAGTCCAAGCAAATGCTCATCTTCGTTCCTCTGCCCTGAACGTCTTCCAAGTTGTCTTTGTTGTTTCCAGTGGAGAAGAATCAAACTCTGTAAACAAGCTGATGATACGTTGATGTGATGTAGTGCTTTCCAACTGAATATGGAAAATAAGTTTGCAAATAATTTGTTATATATTACAACTGTTAAGGAACTGTAATGAGGAAAGAGATCTCTGTTTACTTGGTGTTCCTTTCAGGCTATTTTTATCAGAAAAGACGAACTACTGTATTTTTCAAATGTGAATCTTGCAAGAAAAATGCCAGAGTTGTGGTGTCTTCTCTGTTCTTTGTCCATCAAATGTGATTCTTGCAGTTCTCATGAGGATCAAATTGTCTTAAAAATCTCAAAGGCAGGCTTCTGTCCAAGACCAACGACCTCACTGCCTTAGGATGTGAAGGAAAGATCCCGAATAGCTTTGACAAAGCCTGAGTTTTGTAAATTGTACCATCACTTCCAAATTACTGCTCTCGAAGCCTTTTTTTCCAGGGATGCTAGCACAACTTGCTACGGCTTTGCTTTGCAGATTCAAGCTTTAAATACTTCCTTAGGAAAAGGTTTGCCACAGGGCTGCTTGAATGGTAGGTTCTTACAAAAATCTGGAGTGTGAGGTGAAATGTGCCAAGGTGCTCCCCAAGTCCCAGACTTGAGATATCCTCTGGGGTACCCCAGATTTCTCAGCAATCTCTCAGGAAATTCCACAATGCTGCGTGAGTTCCTTAGGTCCGTCCTTCCTTCCTTACAGCAAACATCAAGTAAAATTCCCCAGTGAACCATAATAAAAATGATAAAGTAGCTTTGTTCTGGAAAACTGTGTTGAAATCTGTTCCTCTTAAAATTGGTTTTGATTTTTTCATTCCATCATGTGCTATGCTGCTTATCACAGGCTTTTTGATTTTGCCAGCAGAAATTTGCTGCTGCTTCTGGGTTATTTTGTATATTTAAACTGCAATTCAAATAACTTGGGACTAGAGTTTAGCACATCCAATGTGTATTTGCCAGAGAGAAAACCTGGAAGTCATGTTGAAAATATTTTGCTTTCATAACATCCAGATGTGTCTGGACTTACTTTGTCTGTCTGCTGTTGTGATGACATCCCACTTTTCTTTTCCTTTCACTTTGTTTTCTTCACAAGTGACTGATTCAAAGGATAAACTGTGTCTCAGTCCTCTGTGTAAAGTGTGACACAGGGACATGATCAGGCTCCCCTCAACATCTGTTTTGAGTTGAAGTTGTGTTTTGTCTGCACAGAAGAGCTATTGTGAAGATGCATGTGTCACCTTTTCATAGTGTTGAATTCCTCTTTTTAGGAGTTGTGCAACACTCCAGTTGGGTATTTTATTGAAGAGGGCTGGGCAACAACTTCCCAAACCGCTTTCCACCAGAAGGCACTTATTCATGTAATTGTAGCCATTAGTGAGGGTTTATCATTTGCATGATTTTTTTTTTAATTGAAATACTGCATTGTATGGTTTAGACAGCATCCTGTAGACTAGTGTCGAATATAACAAGTAATATACTTTGTGTTGACATTTAAGTTACTAGGATGTTTCTGAAATGATGAGTTTTGATGAAAAATAGGGCTTGAATTCAAATTTGAGATGACAAAATATTTAGAAAGCTGGTGGGGGGAGGTTCTTGAGAATGTGATGTCTAAGGTTCAATACTGTCTGATTAGGTCACAATTGCACTTTTAACATTCTTAAAATGATCCTATGCATCTTCTCAGGAGCTGTTATGCATACTTGAGCTTGTACATGGATTTGGCAGTAAATCACATACAAAGATTTATTACTAGGTATCAACTTAAAGTGGTCACTATGATAAATGTCTACTTTGTTTATATTGTTCATTTATAATTCTGTATACATCTTGCCTCTAATACTGTGAAAGAGCTGCTGTCTGACAACCCTCTTTTTTCTTTCCCATCTCATTATCTTCTAGATGTAAAGTTATTTTCTAGATGTAAAGAACTGGTTGTCATGTTTTCTTCAGACTTTGAATTGTCTCTTGTAACTTCTGTGTGATGACACAGTAGCTGTAGACCCTGGATATAGAGCATCAGTGGTACATTGGTCACTAGGTTCATTTGCCCCTCTGACAAAAGTAGATGTCTTTGGATATGGTGTCATCCTTGCTTTATGATGGCTTTGGGACTGAAAAGATTATGATTGGGCCCTAAAGTTACACTTGGGTTGTGGTTCCCAGTTCCTTATCTGTTCTCATAGTCTAGTTCTATCTTGCAGAATTGGCAGTCTGGATCAGATACCACTGGGAAAGTAAGGTGCTTCTCTTGAATGCCTTTTTCAAACTCCTTCAACAAAACGGTTGGTAAATGTTTCGGGGTTGAAAACCCAAGTAAAATGGAGAGGTTTTGGCTGTGCTGCTTTGTGTCATCTCTTCTCCTTCTGTGCATTGTTTTTCAGTGAAAACACCTCTGTTGCACCATTTTCTGCAAAGATTTGTGTAGCCGTGGCTGTGGTAGATATTGTCAGTCTTGTTACAGGACTGGCAAATCAAAATGTCCTCTTGGTACAGGACAGGTCTTTTTTTGGTTGCCAGAAATGTGCATTTTTAGCTCATTACCCTCCTTGGGAAAAATGAACCATATCATATGGACAGGAGCATTTTCTTACAGCGTTCTTCACAGCATACAGGTCTGTTTAGGAGGGGGACAGTAGGTGGAGGCTGTTTTTAGTTTCTCTGCTGCCGTTTGAGAGAGGCAAGTGGAATTTTTCATGACTGTCTTTGCCCTGCCTCCCTTATGCTTCTCAGTTGTTGAACCAGGTGTAGAGCTGTTAAAGGCTCAACACAGCTGACAGCTGTGCCAGTGTTGTGCTTGGATCACCTATGTGGGTGTGCAGGAAAAGCTGTGTGACTGAACTGGATTAAAAGTACTAGTAACTAAATCATTGCCTAGTAAATTCCTGGGAATGTATTCTGTTTGTCCCAAAATATTTACAAAGGGAATGTTTTTTTGCCAATTTGGAGCAGAAAATAAATTTAGCTAAATTTACAGAAGTACTATTTAAGGAGGGGGCCGGGGGAAAGGGAGATGTTTATAATCAATGGTTTTAATATACACACTCCTCCTCCACCTGCGTTTTTTTGGATCCGGAATGTGAACCCAGGCCTCTTTCCCATTCATACTAGTTATGTAAAATGGTAAGCTTTGTAGGTTGTTCAACAAGCTTTAAAGAACCATGTGAGTTGTTGCAAGTGAAATTTTTCTATGATTTGCTTAGTAAGTAAGAAATATTTGACAGTACTTGAACACTAAAGTGTGTGTGTATGCTTGGAAATGCCATGGTAATAGTTGAAATTTCAGGCTATTCACAAAATTTTTGTGGCATTTAAGTCAGAAATAGCTGCTCCTTTGGGGAAGTTTCAAACATACTCTGTGTAAGGTTTAAAGCATTAACTTGTAGCATGGATAGCCAATTTTCAGAATGATCAGCAAGTACTAGAGGAAGGCATCACATGAAAAACTTGCATTCTACTCCCAAGTGTCAAGACTACTTACTGCAGAGCTTACAGATCAAACTAATTGCTATCAAGCTATGTACTGAAGGATGGAGCTTTGGAAGGAGAATTCATTCACCATTAAATAACTTCTGATATGTAGAAATATTTTCAGAACGGGCAAAAAGCCTGGGAAGCTGGGACTTAACTGTGTGCTTTTAGTGTTTTGGATTTTGTCAACCTTAGTTTAATATTCGAGGACAAAGTAAACATTAAGGAAGCTAAAAGTATACCCTCGTTAAACTTGCGTTTGCTGCCTGCAACACCAGTTAAAAGAATAAAGCCACCTACACATGGTGGAGGGAATAGCTTCTTTTCACAACGATACCCAGAAGTTGTATTAGCAATGGACATACATAAGTGTTTTTTTTCTGTGCTGTGACTATTCAAATAATAAAATGAGCAAGGTTTATATACTTGTGGCTGAGACTGAGGACTGCAAGTGCTTGTGCTTTCAATTTCTCTCTCAGTTAAATGTCTTGTAGGCTTTGGTCTGTCTTGGGGGTGTTAGGAAAGTGATGGATTTAGTCCTTTGGTCTTGGGTTTCCTGGGGCTGCCAGTACTGAGGTGTACATTCTTTCCCCTTTTGTCTAATTTCCTCCCTTTGAAGTGGAGATCAGGCTTCCATTGAAAGCAGAGATTGTCCAGATACATGACACATGAACATCTGACTTTATTTGAGAGTACATGAAAGGCTTTTATTACTTTCTTTTAACATTTCTGTCTTGTAATATCGTCCTAAATCACACTATGAAATGAAATCATAGTAGTTACTGCCTGGATTCCCTGTGCATTGTAGAAAGCTTAATGCTTTATGTACAGGATCTTTCAAGGCCTAGCTGAGGTTTCAGCTGCATTGTCTTCCATATGTTTGGGGGGAAAAAACCCTTCATCATCTGCATCTAATTTAGCAGAAAGCTGCAATACCGGAAACATATTTTTGTTCCTGATGAAATATAACTGCAAGTACTTTGTGAGCGAAAGCATCAAATTGGAGCTGTTCCTCTATTTGTGTAAACAGAGGATTTCTAAGTTCTAGGTGCTTTTACCCATTTATAGGTTATGGTCCATATCTCTTTGGTGTGGCCCGAGCCTAGAGAGCTGCAATGAGCCAGTGCTGAAGCCATTAGGTCAGCCGTGGTTCAGCTTAGCTCTTGGTGTAGGGTAGAGGAGCCCTGCTGCTGCTCAGCTCTTGATGCCTGTATTTGCATGCGGATCGGAAGTCCTTAATGAGCTGGCTGCTCCTGTCGATTTCTCACACACCCTAACAGAAGCCACTTGATGATGTTTGATACCTTAGTAACTTGTGCTTAGGCTCTTCAGCTGGCCTTGATGCAGAAGGTAGGTAGATGCTACCACTTTATTACAATGCCTTGTCACAAATAGCAATGACATTAGCAGTTTTATTTTTTGTTTTGCTGAAGCATGTGGCAAGTTTAGTTATCCTAAGAGGCAAAGTGATCTGGTGCTGGTAAGCTTTGGTGTGTGTTGTGCATATTTTGTCCAGATTCCTTTACCAGATTATTGCCAAAGAAGCTGAATGCCATCCACAAACAAAATAAGTCTGACATCTGTTAGCTGTGCTTGTTTTTCTCTGTCAATTCTGAAAAATTTATGTATAAAGCTATTGTTTATTTCTTTGAAACTTCCAGGGCATTTGACTGTTTTGTTAGGAAGTGCAAGGTCAAATAACTGGTTTTGATGAGTCTTGCTGTTTAACAGTTCTGAAGTGGCACCAGCAGTCTTATGTCTTCTAAAAGACAAAGGCCTTAGGAATAATTGAAAACAAAAAAGTGAAGAATTAGAAAAGCTTTTCCAGAGCTAATCTAAAAAGAGAACTCAGGTCACAAGACAATAATCAGGGCATCTGGTCTGCAAACCTCCCTAAGTGCAAAGTTATTTGTCTTTACTAGAAAACCCAATTGTTGCTGGAATGTCATCCATTGTTTACACTGGCTAGTCTGTTTTTTTTAAAAAGGTTACTTATATATTTCCATTCATAAAGGTTGAAATATTGTCTTGAGAACTACTGTGTCTGTTGGAAGATAAGTTGAACAATCTTACTCCATCTGCATCTGTTCTAATTAAACTTAGTTCCTATGAATAATGAACTATGTACAACTTATTTAAAGGACAGAGTGCCCACACTTTTGTTTGTCCAAGAGTTGATAAACCTTCAGAGACCCTCATTACTGGCTCTGAGGATGCACTAAATTCTTGAATTGGTGACGTAAAGAATGTACTAATTACCGAGGCTTTGGATTTCTTTTATCTTTAGAAAGACACCTGGTCCTAATAATATGAAGAAATTGTATGGAATAGGGACAATAAGTTAAGTGTAAATATATTTACTCAAAGAATGTAGGTATAGTAATTAGGTCATGTAACCATATAGTTTGAAAGAAATAATGAAATAACTAGTGAAAGAAGGGGTCTGTTTCTCTTTCTCTAACTTTCTCTAACAAGGGACCTGTTTATAAGTTATCTAGAGGGAGCGACTGAAAGAAACAAGAATAAGAAACAGATAGTTGACAAGGACATAAGTTAGCTCAGACCGATAAGAACACTGCAAACTTGCAAGACCATCACATTCCAGGCAAAGGGTGAGAAGTACACCATGAGGGAGACCTATGGCCTTCCTCCCAAAGACCACTGCCCACGTCCCGGAGACCCCTGCCCACAATTCTTGAAAGAATTTGCACAAGTGCGAAGGACTAGTAAGCTAATGAACATACGAAGCAAGAGTAGGTGGGTTTAGGTAGTGAATATGTATAGGTGTTAATTGATTATTCGTTGTTTTATTGTATGAATATGAGATAGTTCATCACTTTGGGTGTGCATGACTTTGGTGGAGTGATTCCTCCATGCACCCAACGCTGCCGAATAAAGATAACCTCTGCTCACTCGAATATTGGTGACTGATTCTTTAAATCACCTAAATTTAAGTAAGTGATGAATCAAGCTGATATAAAGCAGACAACTTTGAGAAAAATTACTTCCTATGGCACTGATACCTAGAAATTTTGCCTTCTACCTTGGAAGAAGAGAGCTCCCTTTCAAATCACTAACTTATCAAGAGTAGATGAAGAAGTAAGAGTGTAGTTAGGATTGCAGATGCAGAGAAAAGGGAAGTATGAAGTTACTAGAAGAACAGATTTAATTGCCTTACATTGGCTTTTCTGCAATGTCTGTTCTAGAGGTTGTTTGTAAATATAATTCCTTGGGAAAAGTTGTACATAACTTGATAGTTTTAAAATAATAGAAGTGACAGTTGTAGCTTTTACACAGCTCTTATGATGCTGACTTGCACATGGAATAAACTGTGATGATGATTACTGTATTTCTTTTAGCAGTCACCTCACGTAATTAGTACTTTCCAGAATGCACCTTACGCTGCAAAAATACATCGTCAAACAATCAGTGCTTGGGGAAGTAAGGAGTTATTTGAATTTTTGAGGCATTGATTTAAATTGCTGTTGGTTTCCTGCATAGATTAAATACGTTACTTTTGAAATGCAGGATGGTGTTGGTACAGGCTGTAGATAACCTGAAGGTTACAAGTGAGGAAAAAAAGGTATGCTTTCCTTCTTTCTAAAAATAAATATTTTTGAAATGACAAATATTTTGACACCTGCTGTAGACTGCAGAGGAAAAAAATAATTATTCTATGAAAGGAATTTGATTTTGTCCTGTTTTCCTTAACCTGTAGCCACCAAAAAGAAGGAAAGGATAAGATAACTTGCATATGCATTACTCAGGGCTGCTGAAACTCCTGGAAGAGCAAAACTGCAGGAATATGAGGATGAATTGGTCCTTGAGCAAAGCTTGAAACTGGATATGGTAACTACCGTGTACAACTTGCATGAAATGCCTTTCTCCTTGGAGAAGGGAAATAAACAGTTCATCTAATAGTAAGAGATTAATATTACAGGTAGGAATTATTGTAAAATAGCACTCAGGAGTCATGACATCTCTCTTCATTAGGACATTAGCTTTTGGAAGATATACTTGATACTTAAGTGCAAGGAGCTACATTCCATTGTACTTCTGTTTCTGTTCTCCATCTTTATGTCTATTCAAGTCTTGGACTGTAGTATCAATTACGTCAGTGCAATTCTGTTTTCTGTCCTTTTAAAATATGAGTCCTTGTTTGTACCATTTGATTTGTGGTCAGGCTTCCTTGATTTTTATTGTTGTGGGCATTGCACTGCAAGTATGTCCCTCCCAGCTTTACGGTGAGTTTATTAGGCTGGGAAGGCCCTGTTCATTCTGGTGTGGAAGTGTTGCTTTATGTGTGGGAAGGCCTTTCTGTTGTATTTCCTTCTTTATTATTCTGTAGTGTTTACTGATGAACATTGGCTGATTGTATGTATCACAGAGCTGTTGTGGCTTCTTATCTCACAGTGACAATTTTTAAAGAACTGGTCTCAGGAAAGCATTGAAGCTTTAGGAACCAAAAGGAGAGTCCCTGGGAGAGGAATGCCTGTTTGTTGTGTTGCATGATGCTGCTTTTCCACTGGGCAATGCAAAAGGAAGAGCAGGCTGTATACAGACCAAGAATGTACTTTCCTGCTAGTCAGGAACAAGCTAACCCTGTGCTGCCACAGAGGCCAGGACCTCAGCTGACAGCATTGCTAGAGCCATTAGCACAGCAAAGTTCACTGATAAGCCTGGTGATCCTAGTCCTCAAACCGTGCTTACTTGGCAAGTCAGTGACTGTCTGCTGTTAACTTATAAATGTAATATCCCTGTGAATGTGGTTACTTTCTCCTGTCCTGTAATTTATTGCTTCTGATGGTATGCTGAATGAGTTTTATTCAGACATGATTGAGGATGGTAATTTGGAGGGAGGCAGGAGGGTGGGGATGATTAGCTATCTGACCAAACTAGCAGGTAATTTACAGAGATGGTCTTGACATTAAGAGTGCAATTTTATGTAACTTGGTCTCCAAGCATCTTGATGTGTTGGCATGATGACCGGTGGCTTTGGCAACTCCTCAAGAAGATAATATCATTCAAGAGTTATCCTAACCTGTTGGTTTGCCTGTTTACTTGCAGTCAGCAAATTTTTGAAAGATGAAAAGAAAGCTGAAGTGTGATGAGTAACTTAGGTTGTCACAAAAAGGAAGTGTGTATCTTGGAGATATCCTGGTAATGTTTTCAAAGCTAGTGCTGCAGACATCTCAGAATTAAGCACCATGTGTTGTTACAAGTTTAGGTGTGAAGAAAAGGGGGCCTGTGTTGGGAAGAAAACACTTTAATACAGTGCTGTATCTTTCTAGTAGTGCTACAGAGATGACCCAGATCCAGGTCCGTGTATGTATTCCTTGTGATTTCATGCTGTAGGGGATGAGCTCTATTAAAGTGAGTGGTACGTTACTAACATTGAAGTAAATTCCGCATGTTCAGGTTTGTAAAAAGAGAAGCCCCAACAATGAGGTTTTTTTTCCCCTTCCACACACAAACTAGAGAAATCTGTTCATGGGGTTCATGCTTCAAGGTGTACTTATCCAAGGCAGTAGTTGCAGACCTGTGAAATCACAGCTGTTTAAATGGGGAGAGAAATTAAAAATCAAGGGAGCAACACTGTGGAGCAATGATGTCCGTACAGAGACAGTAAGGCCCTCTGGATGTAGGTGATAACCTTCTTTCCTGCAGGCACACCGATATTTTGCTCTGCAGGTAGTGATTTATAAAAACACAGGCTCTCCTTACTGTAAAGGGAGATAATAGGAAAAGGCAGGTCTTGCTGGTTTGTTCTTAATATTCTGTGCTGTTAATGAGCACTGTCCTTCATATCAGGAGGAATTTATATTCTCGGGGTACTTTGCCTCTCTTAAAGTAGATGCTGAATAAATTGAACTATGTAAACATGAACATGCTTAGCACAGATTCAAAGTGGCTGTAGATTCAGGGGCTGCCATCTTTGAATTGTTTCTCTGAAGTGTTAGTCCTAGTTAATGCAACTGTCTCTCTTTTTGTAGTCTGCTTACAACCTTGAGAATGCTTGATGTTGCCTTGTTACTTGCTGGTGCTTTTTTTTTCAGTAAACAAGAAATGTTTACCTTAAGTTTTGTAACACATGCGTCTCTCCTGTTTCTGAATCATGTACTAGGTGAATAACTTAACTTGGGTTTCAAGTATATATATATATATATATATTTTTTTTTTTTTTTGGCAGAGCAATGCCAGAAAAAGATGTTTACATCATTTTAGTTAGCTTCCAGGTTGCTGAAGATAAGAGCACTTCAGCAAGTAACTGGTTGACTTCAGTTCTGCTTCTCACTCAATTCACATAGCAGGAAGGTTACGCGATCTGACAGCATGCAGTTAAGCTCTGTTGTGCATTTTATGTAATTGCCAGACAGACACATTTGAATACAGAATGCTTTTAAAGTTGTGTTCACCTTTTCACTGTGGGTTATAGTAGCAGAGCCTGAAGACTGTAGGTGCATACCTTATAGAGAGTTACAACTTCGGCTTTAATGGTTCCTTTACTACAAGCTGGAAAAGTAGGTGTTAGCATCCGTGCACATCCATGTTAGCATCCTAATTTTTAAAGGATAAGGACTACATGAATGTATAGCCTTCCTCCATATGAATTGATTTCAGAGTCAAGGGGTGGTGTCTTGTTGATGGCTTAGGAATTTGGAAACAGTATTTGCTTAGAGCTTTACTGGAAAAGGCAGTGCCACAGTGGCTTTATTAGTGTAGCATGAACTTCCATTTACAAAAACAGTTTAGATGGCATAACATACTACTGCTTTCTGAAATACATAGGAAGGATTGTGGACTCTATTTTTCTGATGTGAACTTGGCTTTAGAAAAGTGAGATGTTAATTCCATGGGTACAGATTGATGCTTTTCCTAGGCAGAAGATGGAAATGTCGACTACAAAGTAACGGTACTTATTTTGAGTTGGCTTTTTCCATGGAAGGACACACATCTGCTTTTAAAAATTTTTACTATATTGTCTCCAGTATTCTAACACAGGAATTTATGTCAGTATGGTTAATGTTTTTAAGTGTCAGAAGCAATTAACATTTATATAAAACATTTCTGAACAGCATTAAAACTATACTGATTTCTGTTTAAAAGTAGGTCTGTTGTAAGTTTAGGTCCTATTGGGGCTGGCATGCAGAAAGGACACAAATCTTGGCTCTGGTGCTGGGTTTAGTAGGAGTGGAAGCGGATGCACCCTTGAGCATGCCAAGTGTGAGCCCTTGGTTCTGACCTGCCCCTGTTTATTTCAGCTGGTATGGTGCCAAGATATTCCCTGAAGCTGGGGGGTGCTCGCTACCTGTGTACCGTACGTGACTGCCTGTTTACTATCCAGATGCTCTTTTGGATGCATACAGTACATGTGTAAGATGAACACACATGCCATTACAGTTGCCCCCAGGTGCTGCACTGCCCATGAGCCTCTGGAGCAGGTCAGAAATGAATACGGTAATTCTGAATTTCAGTGCAGGTGGGTGCTGTGATTCTGTCAGTCCCTCTGAGACATTGGGGTGGGATGCTCCCAAGTGCATATTTCAGTGATGCCGTAGTCCTTCTGGGGAACACATTTCCAAGTGTGAGATGTCTACTTCAAAGGCACTCTCAGCGGAATACCAAATGCTGCTGAACTTCTTTGAACTGAAAAGGAAACACATTACATTGTACTTAACAAAGCAGAAGGAGGTCAGTTTGTGTGACATGTTATGTCAAAAACAAGTCCACAGACTTCTGTTTATCAAATATGAACTAATGTAAGACTTAAAAGGTAATTTTGGGGTGAGTTGAGGTTGGTTGAATCTTCCTTTGTTTCCACTGTGGCTTCTGTGGAGGCACCCAAAAATCAGGTTCCTCCTGCTCTGAACATCTGTGTATCAGGAGAGACGTCACCAGCCAGTACTTGCTGTGCTAGCTGCTTGTTGCTGGAGTTGGAACTTTGCTGGGGCTAGCTTTGGTCAGAGCAAGAGATGAATCTGGAGTGTGGTGCAGGCAGAAAATATTCCCCTTACTTCTTCCCACTCTCCAGCAACCACAAAACCTTTTTGCAGAACCTGTGTGCTCCTTCGATTTAGAATTGCAGCAGGTTTGGGAGGAGGCTTTTGCTGCCATAGAGAAACTAGAATGTATTTTTCCCACCTCTCAGCTTACTTAGTGAATGTAACTTGTAACATCTTGATTCTTTTGGTCAGTATTACAAGGAGTGTTGAAGGCCTGAGCTGCTGTGAATAGGACAACACAGAAAGTCCTGTTACACTGGATTTCCTAAAGGAGCCTTATTCCATTTTCAGTGACTGTCAGGGAGCTGTGGACATCTGTACTTGGATGCCTTTTGCCATCAGTCTTTCAGAAAAAGAAGTAGTGCCAGAGAGTATTTTTATGCTTTGAGAGATCATCTGTTGAGATCATGCTTGGACACAACTTTTAATCAATTCTTTTGTAAGTGAAGCCAGTAAATGCTGAAGTATTCACTACTCACATATGGGGATGAATTTACTTTTATGATTACTTTCTCCATGTAAAGTATGAGGCTGTAAAGAGAGTTTGAGGTTTTTCAGCATCAGACATTCAGTGTCAGCATAACCCTATGGTTGGGAGAGACGTCTCTGCGTTGAAATATCTTTTTGCTTTTCCAGATGCTGATTTTGACTTGCTCCTTGACCTTTTCACTGCTCAGTGTTTCAGCTTGTGAGACTTGCCAACTGTTCTGCATTTCTTTGTCCATCTTGCATCACTTGACCTTTCAAGCCACCAGAGGCTCTTTCTGTCTTTTCTGTATGCTTTTCCAGATAGTAAAGCTGATTTTCCGCTATATGCAATTTCTCCCTAACATTGCCAGTTTTACAGAATAAGACACCTGAAGTGGAAGCCTAGGCAGAAACCTGGAAGATGAGGGACCACTCGGTTCTAATCGTAGCTTCACTATGTCAATCCAGTGGTAGTAGCAACCTTGTCTTGCAACCGTGTGCTACCACGTGAGGAAAAAGCTGAGGACCTAAGTGTGTCAGTAACATGCAAAAGTGTAGCAAAGACAGTGTTACTGAGTTACACAAGTTCTTCTGCAGGTGGAGTCCATCTTGACTCAGGAAAGGCAGTGAGGTTAAGAGGTGATGGAGGGAACAAAATGTCATTTTTAGGGGCCAGAAGAGAGTCTGTGATGGACAAAGGGCTGTTAGCTAGACAATTTCATTATGCTTCCTGCTGCCACAACAGCAGTGGAAGGACAAGAAAGGGCATGTCTAAATATTGCTGCATGGATTTAAAGAGGATAGGACCAAATGGCAAAGGCAGCAGAAGTTTACCTATGACAATTACTGAAAGTACTGATGTGACAGCATGATGCTGCAGTCATAGAACTGCTGCAGTAGCTTTCCTTCACATAGCAGCAGCTGACAGACATGGGAGACACTTTGAAATACTTTGTTACCCAGTTATCTCTACCAAGGAAGCCAATATGATTTTGTTGCTCTATGTGGAAGAAATATGTTATATCAAGCAGAGAAATTAAGTGTTTAGGACTAACTGAGCTCCTTTCGGTGCTGACTGCAGAAAGGACAAAGGGGAGGCAAGAGGTTCTGACCCTGCAGTCCCGTATCTGCCAGCGTTCTGTACCAAAGACCACACTAAATACAGAGTCATTACTATTGATCATTGCTGCTTCAAGAGCAATTGCAAAGGTTTGGCACACTTCAGCTTCCCATCTGCCAGCTTAGGCTGAGTGTTGTCAACATAGAAGTTGTTTGAGACTAGTCTGTTACGTGACTTCTAAAAGGTAGGTCTCATGTCTTGTCAGTGACCCTAGACCATGGGCAGATTCATACTGGGATAAATGCAGCTGGTACTGTGGGATTACGGTGAGGGGAAGTGAACTAGTGTCCAGACCTCATCTATAGGGTTTCTATGCATATGTATACAAACACTAGTGGCAACCACAGGAAATAAATATGCACACACAAAAGCTGATGTTTTCAAAGGTGCTTGACAGTTTGTTAATTAGCTGCCATTATGATTCACAAGAAGTTGAGTACCTTCTGTTGTTCTTTATAAATTCTCTAGTGCCATTTTATTGGGGCTATTTCTAGCTGTGCTTGAATTCCTATAAGCAAACAGTGGGCTTGTAAAAGTTTGGCTAGTGTAGGAATTTCTGTAGGGTTGTTCTGGCATGGAACTACAAATCACATACTAAAGAGTTATATTTGACCAAGACCTCAATTTTGTGGCAAAACTATTGATCTTTGTTTTGGAACTGATCCCAAAATGCATTGATAAGTAATGAGTCTTTCCCATAGCTTCACTGGGCAGTGGATCAGGCCTTCTACAATCTGACTGCTGGTAACGCCTCTCACAACTTTTTATTGCATAAGTAGTAATTATTTAGGCCTTGGAAGTTAAATCCTTTCAAGCAAAATATCTTTAGGCAGTCCCTGGTAGGACAAAAATGAGAGTGGGGAATGCGGAACAGCCAGATGTATCTGTGATTAGAAGTGTTACTGCCAGTAGTACAAAAGGTTTCTCAGATGTCTTAGAAAACCTTCTGGATGAAAGTATAATGTCTGTTCTAAAGGCTTGTGGAGGAAAGCTACTGTCAGGCACACTGCCGCAGCTTTTGAAAAAGAACAAGACAGGAATACTTTAAAATCTGTCCTTGCAGTGACAGAACTTGAGACGTTCCTCGCAATGTGCATCTTGTAAAAATCGTTGCTAAGCACTAGCAGAAAGTCAAGTCTCTTTTGAAGTATTTTTTTACCTCTTTGACATGTTTTTTCCTTCCATGTGCAATATCCTGTTGACACAACAGATGAGCAGCAACTGATTTGAAGCAACCTGACGGTGAGAAATAGGCCAGTCTTTTGCTTCCTGCAGCAGTTGCTTACAGATGCATGCCTGCGTTGTAGCAGAGATTCAGGTGTCTTGAAACACATTTCAAGATAAATACAGACCCTGTTTTCACGTACTAAGTAGTTTTACGAAGTTGTTACTCAGCCAGACCAAATCAAGAAAAATCAAAGGGAAACTGTCAGAGGCAGCACTCCATACCTGAAAGATAGCAATAACCTTAAACTTAAGCACTTATGCTCTATATAGTTCATGGGTAGTAAGTAGAAAGGAGCCCAAAATTAAGTGTTGCTTGTAAAGTAAGTTATACCTCTTCATTTAAGTGTTACAGTACTGAAGTAATCTAATTTTATATAGAACAGTCGTGTCACAAAGATTTTTACAAATTTTTCACGTGTATATGTGTGTGTGTATATATAGTTGGCAGATACATTCATCAGTGACCAAATCAATTGCTGATGCGAAATTACAGCCTTTTACTGGATGTCTGCTAATGCGTTTGACATGGAGAAGCCATCTCCATGCAGTGTTGCGTTGCTTACCCTTTTGACAGACAAAGGAGTTAGACCTTGTGACAAGCTGGAGGAGCATGGTTCTGGGGCAGGCGCTTTGGTGGTTTCTCAGCTTTATCTGTTTTGTGCCAGGCTGATATTGGGCTGCAAAGGACCTGATACAGCACCTGAGCGATGGCAAAGATGAAGAAGGGTTGCTGGAAGCAAACACTGATGATGTTTTGCATGCTTGAAATGCGCTATCTTGGCCATGAGAAATTTCAGTGAGAATAAAAGCATACTGCAAACCATCAGGGTTTCTTGCCAAACGTTTTGGTGCAATCCTGTGACTTTTCGTTGTAACTGGATTTGCTTTGCTTTAACGAGTTTCTCTGACTATTTCCTGGCAGCGTGCTGGGATCTGGGGGAGCTGCCCAATTCCATATTTCAAGTATTCTGTGAGTGGTAGCTGAGGAGAAAAGAAACACTTGACCGCTTTCTGTGCGTGGTACTGGCACAGCCCTTCCATGTTGGTGAGGAGAACTTAAGTGCAGTTATTTGCCTTCTAGACAGACTAGTGACAGAGGCAGATGCCCTTATGGCAGCACAAAAAGCTGGATTGGGGCCAGCAATGGAAAATGGTGATGGGCTCTGTAGACCGGGAGATGTTGATGCAGAGCCAGTGCATCAGGGAACATTTCTCATCTTGTTTACTTTGCACTCCCAATGTCCAGACAAGCCCAGGAGAGTTAGCCTGCAGCCAGCCCCAAATGAACAGACTGTGTAGCATTTGTTCAGTTCTGGTCATTACCTAAACTGGAGGTTGGCCAAGTCAGTAGAGTTGACTCTGGCAGCAAGTACAAGTTGTGTTTCCCGTTCAGAAGATGGGTTTGAGGAATATGCTCATTTAGTGCTTGAAAATGCATGGCTTTTTGCCTCGTCTTACAAGAGTGAGAGGGCTTGGAGTATGTTGATGTAATTCCACACTTTGTCATGTGTTATTTACATACTGTTTGCACCTCGCTGTTCTCTGCATCAGTGCCAGCACCCTGATATTTCTGCAATTTATTTTTATGATCTTGGTGTTGAAACAGCTGTAAAAACAACTAGTGAAAGTGAGCCAGCTGCTGGAATTTCTGATTCCGAGTCTGGTTTGTAAGTAGGCAGATTCTGAAAGGGAAGGAGAGATGGAAAACAACAAATAAACTTAAACTCATGACTAAATACAATTTCTCTTAACAAAAGCAAGTTAGGTGGCTGAAATTTTAACTGCTGAAGAGAATTAAATCCCTAATAAATGAAATGAAACTGTTTTGTACAGAAAGTGTCTAAAGATCAACTGCTGCTTTAAAGGAGATCTTACGCTTGCCTGTGAGGGCTTGGGAATGGTAGAATGTCATCTGTCCCACACCTCATTTGTTTCAGTATTGCAGAAATAGTTTAAGATATAAATTTTACTAGACACAGAGATGTAGATCAATTAACATTTTTCCCTGGCTAGCTAAAATCCAAAGGCTTAGTTTGTACAGTGGTATCAACACCAGTGAAATGTGACTTTGTGGAATGAAATTACAAATATCTTTTCATCCAAGGAGTTAATTGCTTTTGACTTTGGTATTTAGATTCTTATTTGTGGTCCAAGCGTAATAAGGACCTGGTGTCCTTAGCACTACAGTGATACACACAATGTCTGTATTTAAACTCTTCCTTTGCCCCTTCCTTGAGGCTGGCCCAAGCAGCAGCAGAGATAAACTGATCAGGTTAGCTGCAGCTGAGAGCTGTGATTTTCTGCATTTGTGCAGTAAGGAGCAGGGGGTAGCCTACGGGTTATGATTTTGTTCCTTCCTTTTTTCAGCTGCAGTAGCTTACCTGCTGTTTACAATGCTTTGCTTAAATATTAGCTAATTCATTTTCTAGGGATGTGAGTTGGAGGACTGCTTCTTGGCATCTATTTTGGCCCAGCCAAAAACCAGCAGCGTCTAAGAGATTTCTGTTTGTATTCTTAAAATGCCAGTTATGAGTTGTGTGCGGTTCCTTTTGGAGAGAATGATCTCATACAGTGCAGCCTGTCCTCATTCCTGATACATTTTCACCGCACACAGTGAGAAGCAGAGGTAGGGTACAAGTCAGTCTAACCAAACCTGCTGTGTATGGATGAAGTCAGTTCTTGGAGATTATCTTATCATTGCCTATTGCAAATAATCTCAATTAACTTGTCGTCTTCATCTTAAAGAGCTAAGGTAACAAGTGAGAGAGCTTGGGCATCCAGGGATAAAGCTGTAGGGCTCTCAGAGGCTGCTTGGCCGCTGCTTTGTTGCATTCATGGTTAATTATTACAATGTGAAGTGAATAAAAAATATGACAAAAGCCCAGACCACTTTGAAGTGTGAGCAGACATTTATGAACAAGGCACTAAGAAAGCAAGCTATTGATTTTTCTAGTGGTAGTTGAATGTGCCCTTACAGCTCCGGATCAGAAGGAAGCAAAGTTCTGCTCAGAAACTCACTGCAGCATCTAATACACTCTGCAGCCCAGAGCTGCAGTTTTCAGAGTGTGTACTTTGTATATAACCTTCACGCAAACCCTATGTCAGTGTGGTCTGGGGGTTTATCAGCTGGTTTGTTTCTGTTAGGATGTAATTGTAACCCTGGGCACAAAAAAATTCTTTGTCTGCTCTGTTGAGAGCCAGACACGTTTGTATGTTTTGCAGGCACGCTTTGCTCAAGTAAATGTAACAGTACAAGTGTTCCAGGTAGCTGTAGGTGAAGAGGCAGGAGGAAGATTTGTCTTTTCCTTTTTCTGAGAAGAATGCCAAGTGACTTAAGTTTTGATCCTCTAATTTGTACCTTGCAATGAAACCTCTGTGCTTGTAACCTCAGTGGCACAGGGCAGTTAAGAATTTCAATCACGGAGATCAGATTCCAGGATCCAGCCTGAAGCTGGGACGTGACAACAGGCAGTGTGCGGGTATTAAAAGCAGAAGGTGTAAACACACAGCAGAGATGGCAGCTGGAGAAGTTGTTCCAAAGAAGGATAAGTATGAACAGTAGGAAGAAGGGAGACAAAGGAAAAATGTGCTGTAAAACACTCTTGACTGCAATCTATTGATCTATTTGTTTCTTCTTGATTGATTATATTGCAATTTATTTTACAATAATGTAGCACTATCCAGCCAAAGCACCTGTATTGTCAGAGGGATGGTCTCATCTGTCAAATGAATGTGGATCTCTGTTCTTAATCTGCTTTAGAAGCCAAGTACTCATCTTTGTAATGCTGATGCCTGTTCCTGCGTTCAGTAATGTAGTTCTGTAGAGGGGACTGGAGCTTGAGTGCCAGGCTTGGATTTACCAATCTGCTTTGCCAAAGTCAGAACAGGAAGCTTTGGTCTTAGTCAGAGACATCTCCTGCCTGCAACGTCTAGAATATTTTATTCTTTTCCCACCCTGATGTTTAGAAACAATAAATAGCTTACCTCTGAAGCCAGTTTTCCCAAACCCTAACAGCTGTCTAAGTTCCTGACTAGGCAAGAAAGGATGCCAGCGGTAGCCTAGAAAGAAAAGAAACATGCTGTTCTTCAAGCACTTACAGTAAAATTTCACCGTTAATTTTGCACGCTGCTGTGTTTGTGGTTGTAGTCACATTTTATTCTGTTTAGGTATACGCTATTTGGCACATGTAGGTGTGGGTTTGATTTGTATTTCAACTGAAGATAGAACTTGCAACTCAAAATCCTGAATTTGTTGAGCTCTAGACTTAATGGGGGATCAGGAAGAGCCTTCTGACCATGAAGGTTAAGTATATGACTGCATGATTGTATGTACGAAGTCCATCAGAAAGATTCATGACTGCCTAGAGATGGTCAAAAAGTATATTTTTAACAAGGCTGAAAAGCCACATGGAATTTTCTCTAATTCCACACTTCAGCTCTGGTTTTGACACACTTCTTATGCCTTGAGCCAGTGCACCAAAATTCTGTGTGATTTGCAAAATGTCTATAATAAGCATGGCCGGACACATACCCACTTTAGTCAGGGGGTTTGTTGTATGAGGGGATATGCAGCTATTCTTGTATTTACTGTCACCATTCCATTAAATGGACTTCAGTAAAACAAAACAAAATAAGCCTGCGTGTCTGGTGGATCAAGCTCTGTGGAAGCAGAGGCTTCTTTAATACTACCTGAAAGCCCCAAGCTTGTCAGTGAATATTAGATCAAGAGGTCTAGTAGTGAGAAGGTTACTGCTTTCCTTAGTCTGAAAACATACTGCAAGTTCATTCCTTGTTACTGCCTGTAATCCAGCAGAACTGACCTCAGGAAGCAGCTGATGGCTTCCTCGGTGGCTGTTAAAATTTCTTACACTGTACTTGTGCAAATCTTCTGCCTTTGGCCTGCTTTTTAGGAGCTCAGTGTGTTATTATTGTTTCATAGGCAAGTAATCTCTCAGCAGATGGGGTGCCAGTATACGAATAAGCAGGTAGATGCTAAATGGTTTTCTAGCACACCCTTGGAGTCAGGGCATGTTTCTTTTCCAGCTGTGTTGAAAGGACCAAGTTACTGCCTGGATAATAAACTAGTTATTTTACTTTTTCCTCTTGTTTTCCCAACAGGAGAGTTGCTCAGTCCCAGTATGGAAGAACACAATGGCTCTGTAGAGACTCCCCCGCCAAGCCAAGGGCTGCACAGTGCTGTCAAGTGTGGGTGGCTGAGGAAGCAAGGAGGCTTCGTCAAGACCTGGCACACACGCTGGTTTGTTCTCAAGGGTGACCAGCTTTACTATTTCAAAGATGAAGATGAAACCAAGCCCTTGGTAAGTGAAAGGAGGAGACAGGATGGGAGGTGAGGGAGGAAAATAAGTTAATGCAAGCAGAATTGTTTGGTGGTTAAAGAACCAGACCTGTCTGTCTCTGTCACTGACTCAGTACAACTTGGGATTTTGATTGTAGTGAACACAAAATTGTGTTAGATCTTGGCAGTTAGTGTTGTTTACCCGTCAGGCTTGTTTCTAAACTTCCTTTTCCAGGTCAGGTTTTCTCACCGTAGCATTTTAAATGGAGCAAAGTGTACATGAAGTTCAAGTAGCAAAAGTCAGTCAGATGGACTTGATTGAGGCAGATGAACAAGCTGTATTTGAAAAGGTACTGCCGATTGTTCTGCTGTTTAAAATGTGGAGTACCCCTGCTTTGTGTCTTCCCAAATAGGAAAACCCATAAGACTGTAGCCTGAATACATTGCCATCTGTAGTGTGGAACAGACCACTGTCTGCTGCCTCATTCTGTTGTGGCGATTTAGGGCTCCTTAATGCTCATCTATTTTCCTATTTATTTAGTTTTTTCACCAGCATGCTGTAGGGCCGCCTATCTCTAGAGTGCCTTAAGAGCAGGGAAATAATGCTGACTCTCAGGTCAGGGCAGGCTTGAGCTTCTGTGATAGTTAGCTGAGAGATCTTGTGCTAGCACCTACAGGAATATAATAATCCTATATATTAATCATTTCCTAGGTGCTTGTGATTTCAGAAAAAGCTCTGGCATCTGAGTAACTCCTGTGCAGGTATTAAATACATCTGCACTCATGCCTTTTACGCTTACTACATTTTTGATGGGTGTACCTTTATGTGGAATTTCGCAGGCGCTTCTCAGAAATGTAAAGCCTATCTAATCTCGCTTCCTGTATGGAACAGGTCATGACACTTTGCCAAGCTTTACAGCTTGCATTATGGTGCACATGTTAAGAAAACCATTCAATCTTGAGGTGATTGTAAAGAAGGTTTTGGTATGACTTAATTTCTAAGTATCAATTTCACAGCCTTGGTAGCTCTTTGCCCTTAAAACTATCCCAAATAGTATAGGTTAATTAATAGCACACTGCATATTTATGAAGTATATGTTAGTATGACTGCTTTGAATAGGAAATAGTTAATATTGCTGGGAAATCAAATGTATCTTTCACTGTATATATTTTGTTAATCAAGAGTGTAAAAAGTAGCCATCAAAATAAAAATATTTACGGGCTGGAGCCTGGGTTTCCAGAATACAGCTAGCACTTGACATCTGCCAGTATGTTTGCATGCAAGGACATCATTGTTTTTTGAGAAGTGACACGGTTGTGTATCACGTGGAGCTTTGTACAGCACAGTGGAGCCCAAATTATCATCTTGTCTGTCTGCCACTGACCTGTGGGATGACTTCAGAAATCCTATTTACTTTTGTGAAATGGAGGTGGTGACTCTGATCTTCTGATACCTTTGATAAGTTAGGTAGCAGTTGATTAAATAACTAAATGTTTGAGTTTTCCACTTGTCTCAAGTAAGTTCCTAAGAACACCTAGAGATACGAAGTTTGGCAGGGGGGGGAAGGCAACAGAAGTGTAACTTAAAATATGCCAGTAGGTTTGGAAAATGAATGGGCCTGTCTGAATTAGGATCAGTCAATATCTCACCTTGGTGTACCTTTGGAATGTTTCTGAAGCAAACTGCACAAATATGGCTCAGGTTCAATGCCATGTACTGAAATGTTTTGTTTTTTTTCCCCATTTAACCATACTGAAGAGTTTTCTGCATTAACTTTGACAAGAAAATTGCTGTGACCTTCTGGGAACCCTGTTGTTCTTACTCTGGAGAGCTAAAGCAAAGAACTCCACTGATACCATGAATTTTCAGTGCTTAGGGATATCATCAGGAAATGGCAAGTAGTATTTTGTTACATTAGCCATCTAGGTATTTGATCTGTATATAGGAGTAGTACATGTTTATTCACTACTGGATTGTACAGTCTCTACAATGTACAATTGTACAGTAACTTTTTTAGACAATAATATAATGGAAGAGAGTTAATAAGGGTTTTTTTTCAAATTAGATTATGGTTTTCATTTTGCTTGTTGGTTAGTTGTGTTTGGAAGGAGACAGAAGAGCAGTGATCCTGAGGAATGTTCTAATTGCACACCTTGTGTATATATGTTTATAGACAGTAGAAGAACTATTGCAGGAGAGAGGACAAGGCAAGCAAATGCGTTTATGTTTATAGCTTTAATGCAAATTAAAGAAAAGCAGAATCTACTTTCTGGTGTGAATTCAGCAGCCATCCTGAGCACTAGTCTGCTTAAGTCTTATTTGGGCTTGGGTTCTGTCCAGTCTGTACCAGAAATTATGCCGCGATGTTTCTGTTTTTGAAAGTGATGGAGATGTGAAAAGAACTGAATTTCAGAAAAATATTAGTATCTGTCAGACTTTATTCTACAAATGCCTGTGTATAATGGGAGTAAAGAAAAATACCATCTTGTATCCGAACCATCAGTAAATGCTTTTGAATTGCTGAAGCATGCTCATTTCCTGCTAGTAATATAGATAGTTACCACATATGCTTTAGTCAGTATGTGTACATCTCATTGGTGTCAGATTATTACATTTAAAAGTCATTAACTCTCAGTGTGAGTGTGGGCAAATGTCTCTGCCAACCTGTGTCAGATGCCTACAGGCACACAGAGCTAGTGAGGAACAACAGAAGAAAAAGCGGTACACAGCTGTTAGCTTTACAGTCAAGGTCAGTGAATTTTCATTGATTGTTTATCATCATCAGGCACAAGAATCTTTCCCTTGTAATGTTTTATCAGTAAGAATAGCAGCTATTTTTTGCTTGCTTGTCCTTGAAATGTCTCTGGGGATCTGGCAAAGATGGCATATCTGTTTATTGAAGATGTGAGTATAGATTGCAATAATCTAGTTAATTCCAGAAGGCAAAAAAACCTAACAAATAAGTGAACAAGGCATGTGAAGAAATAAAATCTGATTTCTTATAATTCTGTGTAATTTTTACTTCTTGGAAGTGACACTGGATTTTGCCTTGTTAATTCTTTTTACAGTCTTTGTAGGTCACCTTACTCCTGACAGCCCATTATGCATTAGAAAGCTAGTATTATGCCAGATCTGAAGGTCAGCTTTGAGTTTGAAATGTGGGCAGCTGAAAGAAATCAGCGTTTAGCATTCCATGTTTCACAGTATAGCTGTTGTTTACATGCAACCCATGAAAATGTATTTCTTGCTTGCTTCTCTGCCTATGGCTAACTTCACCAGCTGCAGTGTCTGGGTTGGCATGCTCCTAATTGAAGGTGGGAGAAGGAAGTCAGTGCTTTCTCAGTGAGACAGCGTGCCTTTTCTGTGGTTTTGTGAGCAGCAAGAGGGAGCTTCCAAAGCATCATCTCCTTGTTTTATCTTTGCTGTTGCGCTCTCCTGGTCTTACTTGAGTGAGTGAGTTTATCAAAGCAAAGCTAGGTAGCCTGTACTGATGGAGCATCATTGATATGAGGTTGTAAATGAATAAGAATGGGCAAGTTCATCCAGTCACAACAGTGTTCTAGGCTTAGGCACCTATTTAGTGTCATTGCTGCTCAACTTGGTTTACAGACTTGAGTTTGAGGTGTGCACAGTAGAGAGGTCTTAAAGAACTATGAACTAGCTTTCAAGAAATACTTGGTGGTGTATGCCTGAAAGCAGACAGTGATCTGCTATTTCTGTTTATATCCCATCCTGAACATTTTGGTGTGCAGTTTTTGTCCTCTGGAGGTTGTTAAGCTCTTCACTGTTTGGTATAAGTGATGCTAAGCAGAATTCAGTGGCTCACAGGAGCTTAAGACAAACCCTGGGAAGGGACAGTAGATTTGAACGCTAAGGTGTGAACCTTAAATGTGGAATTTGAATCGGTCTTTGACTGAAACTGAGCAAGTGGCAGATGGAATCTTAAGTACAGGTCACCGTTTGTCTGTAAGGGAAAAGACTGTCTCTGATGTACAAATAGAATATAACTTGAAGTATTCCTTTCTGGCAAAATACATGCTTCTCATTCAATTTGTGTAAAAATTTCTTTGACAGAAAAATCCATTTAATGGCATTAATAGGGAAGATGACAAAACTCAGTTGCATTTTAAAATTACAATAAAGGTTCTAATGAATATGTTAAATAGAAATTAATATGATAATTACTTAATTTGAAACAGCCTGTTAGTAGGGGAAATAGTATTAGTATTGAATATGATTAAAGATTTAGCATGGTGCTTTTTTACAAGTTAAAAAGGAATGGATAACATTTATGGGTGGGGAGAAAATACGTAATTGTACATGCACTTTAGAACTGCATCACAAGAAATGCCCATCTCTCCTTGTTGCCCAGAGGATTTTCAGGAAGGGAGATCGGAGTATTATTCACTTTGGTCCTTGTCTTTGGAAAGGCACAAGAACTAGCTTTCCTGTAAATACTGAAGAGCGCTGTAGCAAGCAAAACAGCTTCTCAGTAGATACTGCTTTGAATTGTAAGAGCAGCTCCCTCAGTCTTGGGTCGGGGAAGATAGGAAGCACCAAGTCTCTGCACACTTGGCTTCATGAGCCTTGCTCAAAACTCCACTTTTCATGGAGCAAATTCAGGGACTTGATGTGAAAATAGCAAGGAGTGTCCAGATCACGGATTATTTTTTGTGGCTTGTTTTTTTTTTCCCCCACGTTTGGGCAAAACACTTGCTATTAGTCTAGGAAACAGAAATGGTTTTGGGATGAATGTGTGCTCAGGGTGAGACCTCACCTGTGTAGGAGCAGTGCTTTGAAATACTGAGTAACCTAAAACCTATTGCAAACTGTAAGAGAGAAATCAATCAAATACAATTATGCAGGTGTCACAAGAAATGTGAGGGGTTGATAGCAAAAGCGTGTTTCTCAGGAATTTCACCGGAAACTCAATATACTGGATGAAATTGTATAATTGTATAGGATTTTCTTGAGATCAGTAGTGACTTTTGCCAGTAATGAAAGGATTTGCCAGAAAAGCTTTCTATTACTAGCTATTGGATATATTTTTTTATTTCAAGGTAGTGAACATGGAGCTTAAAAACCGAACAAAAAGCTTCCACAAAGAAAGCCCACTTTAAACAGTTGATGTGGGTGCAGTGGAATGGAAGGATGTCCAACACTCCTTAAATGAAGATTTTTTTTAAAAAAGTCAAATGCATGGTATTGGCACTCAGCTGCCAATGACTTGAGACAGTACATGCTCTGGAGCAGTCCTGGTAAGTTTTCAGCTGGTCTTGGTGAAATTTGTGTAAAAAAAATATAAAGTAGACAAGAAATAGTGGCCCTGTTTTTCAGATGTCTGCATGGAGCCTCCTTGTGACTGACTGTATAGCCCTTCTAATAATTTCTGCTTGTGGAGTGCTTGTTGCTGGGTATTACAAGTAGAGCAGTTGGCTCACACTGAGCTCAATGCAGTTGTGGCCTTGTTATTCAGCAGTCTGCAGTGTGATCTCTCCTTTATTTTCTTTCCTTTCACGGCTTTTGACTTTGCATAAGCTCACTAAAGGTGCTGTTTGTTGGAGTTTTGCACGCATCGTACAAACTAGCAATGGATTTTGGGTTAGCCATGTGTTCCTGGTGTAAGGATACTTCCTGTTGCTTGAAACACTTAGCTGAAGGAAGAGAAGCCTCTGTGTAACATACTGTCCTGTTTATGACAAATGCATTTTTTTCCATTCTGATCATTCTTGATCTCCATCCACGGAACATGAGGGTCTTTCAAGTTTTAAACTGAAAATTTACTTCTTAACTCTGTCACTGATTGAGTTTCAGATGAGGCAAGAAGGGTTGTATCCTGTCCAGTGTGAGTGGCTGCATCTCGGGCTGTTTTTCTGTGTGAGGCAGAAACAGGTATGACCTGGCAACGGCAACAGGCAAAGCAATCTGAAGCTTGGTCTGTGTCACATGGTAAACTGCTCCAGTGGTGGCTGTTCAGTGCAGAGAGTGAAGGGAAAGCCCCCAAACTGCTCTGGGCCTTTTTTAATGGGTTTTCAGGGAATGGCCCCTCTAGCATATGAATATAAGCAGGCTTTTTGCAACTCAGTGAGATTTCTGGAATACAGGGATGGTTATTGAAGGATAGGTCTTAGCTTTTTATATGCGGTAGCAAGTTCTGCTATTTCTAATACCTGTGTGCCTTTGTAAGTTTTAAAATCATTTATTGCTGCAGGTTTCAGCAACTTACTCATAGAGACACTTTTTTTTTTTTTGACGGCAATGACTTATGCAAGTGCTATTAAAGATGTAATAAACTTTGGTCAGTAGATACCCATGGGAATTTTGTACTAAGAGATTAGTGTGATAAGGCTAAGTTTATTTGAAACCAGGGTGTTCCAAATGCCATTATTCTGTTTCTTGGGAAACATTTCTCAAATTTGCAGGACTGAATTTCTGTCCTCAACCAGAGACAAATAGCACAAGATCAGTCACTGAGGTGCTCGACTTGGAGGTGATCAAATCCCAACTTTAATCCCATTTTCTGCTTCTTTTAGACCAAAACCGTTAGCTTGAATTTTCAGTAATTGTTCTTTATTTTGTTTCTTTGAAAAACTTTGGAGGCCTTGGGCTTGACCCAGTAGGAGTCTCAAAAACTTTCATAGGAAGAAAAAAGTTTTCTCCTCCAGCATTAACTGCCTCGTAGTTACAGGAGTGTAACTAAACACTGTGGAAGGTTATGGATTCTGTGCCAAAATCAAGCAATTCTTGGTCAGTGCTTTGCCCCAGCTTATGCTGTTGGAAATTCATTTCCCTCATAAAGCTGTTTTTTAGGTTTCAGTGTAATGCAAGGTAAATTCAAATGTAAAGCTAAGTGTCTCCCTTAGCTTTGCACGTAGCAATCATGTCATTGGGACTGTACTTGTAGCATCTGCAAACTACCATCCTGCTATTGTACCAATTATTTTAAATCTGCACAGACTTCATTCCTGAGGGCTTGTAGCCTTTTGTTCTCCCTGAATGCAGTGAATTTTCAAAACAGCTCTCACGTGCAGTCGTCCTTCTTGCATGCTGCTGTTCTCTCTCTTCGGATCCAGCTCTGACCCCACCTTCCCCTGGAAGACTGGAAAACACAGGCACTCTAATGATGTAAACTAGCCAACAGCTTAATTTCAGTTGTTAGTGGCCAATGTGTCTGCTTAGTCCAAATGATCAAAGAACTGCCCCTACCTTTCGCTTTGTGGGACCAGGGAGCTAGCTTGTTTGTAATAGCTTGGTAACTCTGAAGTAAAGTTAAATGCTTGCTACGCTTCACCACATTTCATGGATCAGCAATACTTCCAGATGTAAGAAGCTGCTATGTGGTACAAAACTGCTTTCCTGTGGTGGTGGGGCTACCCAGTCTAACTGTATTGAGTCTTGCATTTCTTTTTATGCTTGCACCATCTTTCTTCCTCTCTGTTTCTGGCTTGTGCCCATTGGCAGGGTTTGGAGCAGGAGAGGGGAGATACTCTTTCTGCTTTTCTCTGTTGTCCACCAGATGAAAAGTGCGTTTCTGATGGTTGCTAATGAATGTATATTTAACACGTTAATGAACCTGTGTGGAGAGGAGTAAGGATGGTGTCAGGCTGCTGCTGGTTAAAAAAGAATACTTTGTTATGTTGTGATGGTTGTCACTGATTGTCTTCATACTACCACCTTCTTGTTGGAAAGACCGCTGACGTAAATTCCTAATCATGCTAGTGGTTTTGTGTTATCAAATCCAGTGCAGTGCCAGTCCAGTGCCTTTTGTCATGTGCAGCAGTGGTCTGCTCTAGATGTTTCTTTCTAGCTTTCCTTGCTTAATAGCTGTTGTACCAGTAAAGCAACTAATGTAAATACTGCTACACAGCACATGTGAGGGTATGGGTGAAACTATGGAAATCAATCATCAAATTCATCTTTAAGTAAATTTAATGTGTTCTTTTTCAAGCCCATGTGGAGCCTTAACCATTATAAAAGTAAATATTTTTTTTTGCACTCCATTAATTTCGGTAGCAGAGGCTATGTGATAAGTTTGTCTTGTCTAAGGGCAAACGCTTGAGATAATTAACAGATACAAATGTTGTTTTGGAGCTTGACTGATTAAATTCCATGACATTTGATCAACTCTCAGCCCAGAGCTGCTGCAGGTAGCTTTTAGCTTAGTGTATGCTGTTAAAGAGAACGCTTGAGATGTGGAAAAGTTCAATTGGTGCTATGTTATCTTGTGGAAGCCATAATTAACGTCCCTGTTCAAAAAACTCCTAAGTGTGCTTGCTTATTTTGTTGCGTATTGCTAAGGGACATATTTAATGTTACTGCTGTAGTAACTGAGAACCAATTCTGCCAATAATTTTAGCAGCATTTGTACAAATCCACTGATTTCAGCTTCATTCAGCTGGCTTGTGTGAGTGCTTTTCCGTGTGAGCTTAGGCTCATCACATGGAAAATGGCCTGAATCCTATGCAAGTTCAAATGCAGCAAAATGGTGAAGACATGCTACGCAACATAGACACTGTGGACTAACCCCTCCCCCCTTCTTCAATGTCTTGGTTATTAGAGCCTTTGGCTTGGCACATGTTCCCTGACAAGCTGAGCCAGACATTTCAAATCCCTTCATACAGAACAAATTCTTGAGAATGGTCATCACAGGTGGTATTTGTGTTGGCAGCTTCGGAACAGAGACCAAGGGTTGAACGGTAACAGAAGCAGCTAAATTAACTTCTAATGCGGGAGGGACATCCTTTTCAGCAGACTTGCAGCACAAAAGTTGGGCTAACAAGAGCTTTCTCTGTTACTGCTTGGGCTGCAGAATAAAACCCATTAAAAGCCTATGTATCTACCCATGAAGAGCTCCTGCTCTGAGTAATTGCAGCATCTCCAAGAAAAAAGCAAATGCTTTTAACTCTTCAATAATGACCACAAGCAATTCAAGAGTACTAAGGACTTTCATAGACACAGGCGTGTGTTTTAGAAGCCTGTTGATGTGAACCAAGCATTAGTGTAATGGTGTGGTTATGCAGGTGATGGAAAACAGACACAAGGCTGTAATCTCAGTAATGAGCTGATGCTTTAGTAAGCCTCTGTATGTGCATTTGACAGAATACATTTGGGATCTCACAAGAATCTTCTTGTGCTGGCTCAGCATAGACTTTCCTCACCTAATCCATAGGTTTCAGCTCTGTTATAGGACTGCTTGCCTGCCCCTTTTCCCTCTGTCTTTACATAATGTCTGTTGCTTCGAAATTAAGTTTTCCTTTATTCCATAAGCAAAGGCAAAATGGCAGGTCTCCTTGACTTTGAAGGGATGACTGTTTCAGCCTCGAAATAGTGCTAGACATGTGAAGGATGGGGAGCGATGAAAAGCCTACATGCCATGGTCCTACATCTACTAGAGCAATTGGTGTGTTTCTGTCCTTATGCTGTGAGGAGCATAGAGGGTACACCTGAGGCTGCCCAACTGGTCTTTGATGGGGACCAACCTCCTTGCCTGTTTAATCAGAGCTTTGGTATCCTAAGAATACATTTTAAAAAGCACAAACACTCTAGCAGGATGCAATAAATAAATAAATAAACAGCTTGTCCAAATCTAAGATAATTATTTCCCCAGTGAGAATGAAACACACTTGCAGTTTTTTTCCTCTTCCTTCTTTGCCTTTTCCTCACTTGAAGAGCAACAAATAATGCTCCACATCTGGGCAAGAGGTTTAATAATTGAGGGAGACAGGATATTGTTAAAAACTTTGGTCTGTCATTCCTTTTAAAGTGTGCCACGTACTGCCTAGTGTTAAGGTACCAGATTTCCTCCCTAGGCTTAAAAGCGGTACCCACCACATTGTGTACCAGCAATTACTGAAACTCTGTTTAGGTTTTGCAAGCTGTAGGATTTCCAATTCTTAGGATACCAAAGCTCTGATTAAACAGGCAAGGAGGTTGGTCCCCATCAAAGACCAGTTGGGCAGCCTCAGGTGTACCCTCTATGCTCCTCACAGCATAAGGACAGAAACACACCAATTGCTCTAGTAGATGTAGGACCATGGCATGTAGGCTTTTCATCGCTCCCCATCCTTCACATGTCTAGCACTATTTCGAGGCTGAAACAGTCATCCCTTCAAAGTCAAGGAGACCTGCCATTTTGCCTTTACTTATGGAATAAAGGAAAACTTAATTTCGAAGCAACAGACATTATGTAAAGACAGAGGGAAAAGGGGCAGGCAAGCAGTCCTATAACAGAGCTGAAACCTATGGATTAGGTGAGGAAAGTCTATGTTTAACAAATTATTTATATATTGTGCTTCTCCTGATGTTTTTTGTGCAAATAAAGTTGTGCTCGGTACACATTATTATACAAACTTTCAATTCTAGTATGGAATCACTAACCATGTAGTCTCTGGGAGCAAGCTTCATAGCTTTTCTTGGTATCTTTTGTTGAATGCAGTACTACCTCTTCATCTGCATACTCTTAAATCCAACATAATGATCTAGTTTCCCATAAGTGAGACAGATGTGCTATAGAACTTCTGCATGTTACAGAAACAATCCATTTCAACAGCAGAAAGATTGTTTTGAGAAAACACTTCATGAGAAATGGTAGCGTGATTGGTATGTTACAACTCCTGTTAGCACTTCTCTGAAAAGAATAAAGAGAAAAGGCAAAATGAGATCAATCTGTTTTCACAATTCCTTAAATAAATGTTTAAGAGCAGAGAGATTGGCTATGGGTAGAGCTTGGATTAGATGTACAGTGGTGTCTAGAAAGAATAAGAGATGTAGCAGTGTGAAGTTTTCTGTGCCGTAACCTTCTTTGTGCCTTTCAAGAACGCCAGATCAGTCACATGAGCATCAAACCTTCATTTCCTTTAAACAAAGGTGTGTTAAATTCCATACAATATCAAAACTCTTCTGTGCCCAAGTGTCTTGCCACGAGTAAAAAGCTACATGGTGTAGCTTTTCTGTACACTGTAAGAGTGAGGCTTAGCGAGACACATGTCACAGTAGACTCCTGAAGCTATGTTGTTTGGTTTGAGAATTCACAGATTAGTCTAGAAGAAGTCTAGTGTTAGATTTCATACACAGTCTAGGCTGTAAAACTTATATGTTTCATTTAACTAACTTCAGATCAATGGAAGATCTTTTTCCTTTTGCTTCCTGGGTTTGATTGTTATTCCAGGTGTGTTTCTTCATTTTCTTTCTGTATTTATATAATGTCATTTATATAACCAGCACTATCTGGGAAAAAGAAGTACGGGTCACAGCTGAAAAATAAAACGTACAGAGCATCTGTGTCAGCCTTTCTGATATACTGGAGGTTTTGGCTTTCAATTTTCTGGCCAATTGCCTCATTTTTTAATAGGTTAACCAGAGCTGAGTTGGAGGGTACAGAGAAAAATAAATTTTCAGGATTTTATAATGTGACAATAAGAAGAAACACATAAAATAAGTTTCCACAGTGTGGCTCATACCAAGGTGAAGATAAAACCTTGCATTTTGAGTAATCGAGCTGTTCTCAGCCAGCTGCAGCCAAGGATTCACATATCTTCTGTCGAGGACATGCTAGAGAGGAAATAGTGAGCTTTTTGCCTTAAAATAGTCTCCAAGTTCTAATAAAACACTTGTTTCAATAAAAAGACTAAGTCTAGCAAACATCAGTGCTATCGCTGGCTCTTGGCTCTGGATCAGTCTTCGCTAGAAAGAGAAGGTCTAATCCTTCTCCCTTCTCTGCAAGCAGGAGCTTTGCATTTTCCAAGGAACTTGTGGCGTTGGAGTGTGAAAACCCAGCCTTTACTCCAGTGTGAAATCAGGATTTTAGGACCAATGCGTTATGACCCTTTGTTTTAGGTGATGTTTCTGACAAGGCCTGTGGATGTGTTTGTGACTGCAAGAAACACATTCCATCCAATTTTAAAACCAGGCGAGCATGATGGCATTTGTGTTAACCTCTTCAGTGTAATAGCTAGTCTAGTAAACTCAGTGATCATTTTGGTGTCCCTTTGCCACACTGGAAAGAAGTATCCAGTTAACTGAGTGAAGAAAACACATCTAGTGCTCTGAATGCACGGAACGCTGATTACAGCCTGATTACTACAGATGTGTCTCTCAAAGTCCTTTCCATTGCCAGGAGTCCTGCTCAGTTTCTGCCTCTGTGTATTTCTGTGTAACATGGGGTCTCTGTTGTAAATCTGAGAGCATTTAATATTGTGAGTAAAGCTAATTAAGCTATTAAGCTGACATGAAGAGAACACGAAGTAAAACAAAGATAGCCATTCTTGGCTTGCATTCACAACACAGCTATATTTTTTTGCACTTTTTTGATATGATGACTCATGCACAAGTATAGTACTATTTCTAATTAAATGTTTAATTAAACAGAAGGAAGGTCTGCTAGGTTACATGGTTGCTGCTTTTCTTGTTATCCCGGAAGATGACAGCATTGGGACTTACCATGGTTATTTGTGTCCTGCTGAAAATATTGATGTAATGTTCAGAATAGCTGTATAAGTGAGCTGTTGTTCTTCGAATCGTTGGAGCAATTTTGTCCTGACTAAACCAGTGTTGCATATGGAGTCTGTACTACAGATGTGTCTCTCAAAGTCCTTTCCATTGCCAGGAGTCATGCTCAGTTTCTGCCTCTGTCTATTTCTGTGTAACATGGGGTCTCTGTTATAAAACCATCAGTACTGGTGCTGCTCTTAAGACACCAGGTTTCAGAAGCTAAAAGGGTTTCATTACTCAAATGATGCATATTCATTGTATTTACAAAAAAATATAATAATTACAGCTTTCAAAAGCAGAATTCAATTGTGTGATGTTCTCTGCAGTGGCAGCCATATGACTTGTATCTGGTACAGTGATCAACCGTTACATGTCTCCAGTATGCTACAGGACCCTAGAAATGCAGGATGCTTTCCAGACCCTCTTCTTTTAGAAAGGCTTGAGTTCATCTCTGTACTTAAGCAAGTATTCCTTCATAAGCTTTCAGGTTACCCTGTTATCCAAAAGAAAGTATTACTATTGAAAAGAACAAGAAGTTTGTGTACTTGACTGGGGTAGTCTGCCAGAAAGTGTCTGTTCTTTGGTTTGGTTTTAATTCGTATTGTTTTGTCCACTCTAAATGTCCACAGTGTGCTCCTGCTCCTCTCCCTCTCCTAGTCTCGTTGCACTGTGCTTTGGGAGAGGAGCAGAGCTGGGGACGTAGAGACTGGCAAGGGTGAAAGGCTGTTAAGTACTGTTCATACTTGGCTTCCTCTAGCAGCATTCATGTGTCAGGACTGAAACCATCTGCAGGGCAGGGATGATGAATTTCCATCACCCGTGTCCTGCTATCTTTTCTCTGCTGGAAAGGGGGTACTGGTAGAATGACAAGAGGAGATGGATGTTGCCTAGTACTGGGATCCTAGGGCGAAAGTCCTTTGTGGAGCTAGTAGCTCCAATGTGAGCTAGTCCAATTGACGTTTGTAGCTGGCAGAGTGTGATTCAAGCTGGCAGTGTCAAGAGGGTGCAAGCAGGGGGAATTTCCAAGGGAGGTTAAATATATGCATGCAGAGCATTACAGTCTTTCTCAGATGAGGGGCTTGAACGTGGTGCTGTGGGAGCTGGGATGCGAATGTAAGCGTGTGAGCCTGTGCGGGAGGACCCTGGAGTGCTGAGAGGGGCTTGTGTGAGAAAATTTAACTGTGTTGTGTAGGCTCAAAGAATGTAACCTGAGATCGAGACAAGAGCATGTTAAATGGATGGCTAGAGACAGGACCAGGGTTTCACAGCAGGTGCATGTGGGAAGGAAGAGCTGGACTTCTAGACCTAAAGAGCTGGTAAGACTTTTAATAATTTGTCAACCACCATTCTTCACATTCTCTCAGTTTTCTTCAGAGGATAATTATTAGCTTGCATTATTCTGCTTGGCTCAGCTTGTGAGACACAGTGTGCATCTGCAAATGGCATTAGCTTCAGCATTTGGCTTCTAGTACTTTCTCATAAAAGACTTCAGCCACTATTGTTTTTAAAACCTTAGGCAGCTCACAGTAGAACTCGTGAAGATATGCTCAGTGGATGCCCTGTGATACCAAGGACGAAGGGCTTTTTTACAGAACGCTCTCAAAGTCTTATTATGTAGACACTCTTAAATTAATGTTTGACAAAAGAAATAAAGTTAAACATACCAGACTGTAAAATGCCAAGGCATTCCTGAGATGTTAGAATAATATGTATGCTTCTCTCGAGTCAGTGGTAATGCCAGCAATGGGACAAATGGCTGCTGAAGAATGAAACCAGCTACAGGCAGCCCCCACACACCCCCTGTTATCCTGTGAACTGTGTCCAGCAGGTCCCCAGTGTGTTGCAAACATTCAGGAGGAGCATAAAGGCTTTTTATGTAGGGTGGCTGTGAATAGTAGATGCTATCCAGAAAAGAATTGCTGCACGTTGTGGAGTTCATTAATGCATGTGTGGTCAGTGAGAAGGTTGAATGACAGATTTCTCTATTAACTGCTTACACAGACAGCTGACAATTCCACCACTGTGTGCTCAGCAGGAGTGAGGTGTTGGAGAGTCCCTCTGGAGAGGAAAACTGGTATCATCAGCTTTGAGTGATGCAATGATTGGGAGGGGAGTGAAAGAGATGTCTGCAAGAATTAAGTACTGGAAGAAGGCCTTCTCACTTGACTCAGAAGGTGGTATTGCAGTAAGGTAGGGTTTGTTCTACCTAAAATATTTCAGGAAGAGATTTACTAAGGGATACAATTATCTGTGCAAAATTTTGGGAAGCCCACATAAATTTTTCTTATGGGCACCGCTGGTGCATAACTCTCAGATAGTAGCAGTGTCACCAGGAGCGGGTAATGCCATTATTGCCTGCCCCCTTTGGGGTGAGACATGGCGGAGAGGGCGAAGGAGGGTTTCGGGAAGGGCTGCTGCACTCGGGCTGGCTGTGGATCTGGCTGGTTTTTGGGCTGTGCTGGAGCTGAGCTGGGAAGGAGGTGAGAAGCTGTGCTTCTCTAAGAGAACACAGATCTAACACAGGGGTCCTCAAACTTTTTAACCAGGGGGCCAGCATGCGGATGAAGTGGCAGACAGTCATCTGCGGCTGCTTGGTTTCCCTCCCAACCCCCAGCAGGGGGGTCTGTAAATACCAGGGGTCGGATTGAGGACCCTGGGGGGCTGTATCCGGCCTGCGGGCCGTAGTTTGAGGACCCCTGAATTCTAACATGTTACAGACTGAAAGGAAAATGCTGAAGATAGTATTTTAATGGAAGAGTGTTAGAGATGAGTCTTTTGACTTCCTATCTGAAGTGTAAGTGATCCTGTATGATGCTTTGAAGCTCCTAGTTCATGTTACTTTCCAAATGAATCCAGTGTTTTTCTGTGAGCTCTTTCTAAGAAAACCAAAATTTCTGGGACAAGCCATTTTACGTGTAAAGCCTAGTAAAAAGATTAGAAATAATTCTAAAACAGAGGCTCTGGGAACCAGGCAGATAAGAGGGAAGCTTTGGTTCTTGGCCTGGCTGGTTTGCGTAAAAGCAAAGGGAAGGACTAAGCAGTGAGAGTTTTGGATAGGTACACACATGCAGACTGTATATGTATCTCACACCTGTTCTTGTCGGGGGTGAAAAATGTGCACAATCTAGTTGACAGTGTTGAGTAGATTTCAAAAGTAGATTGCTCAGTTAGCAGTGTTTCTTCTGTTACTGCAAGGTTTGTTTTCTTTCAGGTATCCCAGCTTTACTTTGCTGTAGACTTCTGCTCAAGCCTCATATTCCTTAATGACTGTTTGTAGCACTGCGTATCAGTGTATCTTTTTTACAGCACTTAGGGGGGGTGGCGAGGAAGTAGGACTGGTGTAATGGATGGTGACATCACCATTATCTTAACAAGCAGAAACTACATTCCATTTGGCAAGTGCCTTACTAGATCAGAAGTGCCTCAGTGTTTTCAGGTAGAAGTAGAAAATATTTTAGGTTTTGTACGTAGCCTGACTGACATAGCACTCATTAAGTCCTTTGAAAAGCATTGTCTGCGCACAATACAAAGTAGATAGGGGTATGAACCTGAAGTCAGACATGTAAAAGCAACGTGTGCCTTTGCTATTGCGATGACCTGGTAGCTGTGTGTCTCTGAGTGGAGGTCTCACCTTGGGGCTTATGAATGCTGTAGCAGTTTTGGAGTTAAATTTCCTTCTTTTTTTTTTTTTTCCTTTTTTTGAGGCATAACAGATGTTCTATCATTTTAATGACTCTAGGTACAGTTTAATTTATGTAAACCCTGTTACACAAATTTTCCAAAGTTATATAAATACCTTACTCTGTATCTGCAAAAACAGACAGTGTCTTTTTTTTTTTTTTTTTATGGCCATGATGGTGACTTTTTTTCCTTGCTATCTTTTTGGTTTAAGGCTATTTAGTAAGTAAAAGTAACAGTGAAAATATTGTTCTTGAGAAATACCTTAAAGTGGATCCTGGCTTTCTACTTTGTTTAAAAAAAACCCCACACCAAAAATAAACAAAAAACCCACTACCACCCTCAAACCAGCAACAACGAAAAAAACCAAAACCAATAAAACCCACTAAGGTTGGTAATAGACTGATACACAACAATGATTACTCTGGACTTATGACTGGCATAAATGGTTCAGAATAGACCTTGATGTTACCTGCCAAAACAGGGGCACTTGCAGCGGTGGGACTACTAAATTTAGAAGGTGGCACTGAAACGGGTACCTGGGCAAGTTTTCATTGGCATGAAAATAGAGTAGTATCTGAAATGACTCTTCTTTTTTTATTATTATGCTGGGCAATAGCAGTTTGGAGTGATGAAAAAAACAGATTCTGTAATGGTGAAGATGAGTTTCTGAGCAGCAGTGCCAGGATTTCTGCAGATGCTTTTCTGAAAAGCACAGGCATAGGAAGGGCATGAGTTTGGTTGAAGTGGTGTGAAGACACAAGTAGGAATGGGGAGAATGTCAAAATAGATCACTACAGCTTCTTCTGCATACCAGCAAAGGGGCAGGGAGACAGTTCGCTGACAACCAGGAGAAGCGGCTTTGGGTACAGGAGACAACAGCTGGTTGTGATTCAGGACAGTCAGGTATAAGTTATGTGCCTTGCCAGGGTTAATTATTTAGAGAGCTAACTTTCTTCAGCTGTGTGTTGGCAGCCTCCTTGCCCTGAGTTGGGTGAGTAGTGCAATGCAGCTGTTGCACAGTATCTTTTAATGACTGAGTTCTCAGACAGCATTTGTGTCATCTAGGGCAGCTTGAAAGTGTACTGTGGGCTACCCGTCACCTGACTGCTGGTGGTACAGGTTTTGCACTGACCTTGATGGGCTCGAGAAGTCTGTAGTGACCAGCATTCAGGCCTGGGCATTTCTCCTCTCAAAGCAGTGAGTTGTTACTCAGGCGTGATTGCCTCCTTCTGAACTAGGTCAGTAATGAAGGAGGAATAACCACTGGACAAAGGTGTGCTTCAGGTAAGTGTGAGAAGAGTTGTGCTCTGTGTACGCCTGTGTTTGTCCCGAGTGGTAGAAACCTGAATACCTATGTCACTTAGCTCTGGTGACAAAGTCCCATTTTGTGTCTTGCACTCTGATCCAAAGCATGCTCAGGATGCAATTGTGTTTTGACATAGTGTTACTCCAGGTAACACTGGCCTTTCACATTCCCCTCACCCTCGTGTTCGTTAAGTGGAGTGGAAGAACATGTGCCAAAAAAATCTTGGGGGTGGGAGGGTACTGGGAATGTCTAGAAAGGATAAAAGTGAGGCTAGGGTCCTGGGGGGGAGGAGGGCAGGAAGCCTAAGGGTGTAGATCTGGACAAATATTTATCCTTACACGATTGTCTGCCCAACCTAGCATGGCAGGTATCTGAATGAACAGTTAGAGTTTCTGAACTGTCGTTTCAGAAAGTCTTACTATCTAGCTTGCAAAATATATGAAGGCTTGTGCAATCTTCTGTAGGGAGAAATTCAGTATCCCAGAAGGAAAAGCCTAGGTTTGTGGTTTTCAGATATTTTCAGTTATCCACAGTTAGTTTTAGTGTACAAATAATATAATAAACCCTTTTTAAACTTAAAAACGTTGCAGAGTGTGAGTGAAAGCAGGTAGAGATAATATTCTAATAGGGTTTGGAAAGAAGATTTAATTGTAGTTAATATTCTGAAAATAAACAGACCTTATTGGGGGGGAGCTTGTAGCTTATTGAAAAAGAATCAAATGGAATTGGTGATAATTTAGATTGATCTGTGGATTAAATCCACATAGGATGCACATTTCTGTGCACTGATTGTGACACATATTTTTGACTGACAAAGAGAAAGCCACGGACTCTGTCAGGAACCTGAAGTGGCATGCTTGGACTAACCTAATTAAGGTAAGACCTTTCAAAACTGTCAGCTGCATACATAGAAAAAAAAATTAGGTAAACTAAGTCACTACTATTATAGTGGTTGAGACACTGGGGTTTTTTAACCTAGGTTGAGATTGTCGTTGCAGGAGGAATTGCAAATGCGAGGCTCTGTCATCAGCAAGATGGACAAATAAATATCCCACTTATTTTAGTTCTGCAGCATTTTATAGTGAGTTCCAGGAATCACATTTTTTATTGTTGTTGTCAGCCCAAGGCCTGCCTTTTAGTGGAAAATAGGCAAAATGTTCCTTCAGAAGAAGGAATGAAAAGTTTCATGTGTTCAGCACTTGCATGCACAAGCAACCCAACCAACCCTGTGAAAATGAATGGAGGAATGAGATTTTTCTGTTCACCTGAAAGAACCTGGTGAAACTACAAAGTTAGGTTCCTAAAATAAGAATGTTCTTTTAAGCCCACAGAGTTTATTTTGTAAGGGATAAAGGGGAGAGAGCTCTCTGCAGTTGCAGAGAATGGGGCAGTGTCTTATATAAAGACTCCATGGAAATGGCAAGTCTTCATTGCAGCCTGGCTCTTACTGCCTGTTGCCTTTTCCCCCTTAAGAACACAGATTTGAATGTGTTTAGAGCTTGGTTGCATTGCATAGATGTCTTGATATGCCTTCAGTGTGTCCATAGCAGGTTGGTGAAAGCATGCCAGAGCTAGGGAATACAAGTGTGGTGGGCTGGTGCTTTGGGATAATACCCTCTTCTGCAGTATGGTGTCTGAAGGCTGTGGTATGGCTGCTGGTGCCTATAGCCCTGTGCCAGTCACCTGTTGGAAGAGTTGTAACCGTTTTAAGGATGAGCAAAATGGCTTTTGTGTTACCTTTGAATTAACGGTAAATTGAACATAAGCACAGCTGGCAGGAATCTGCAAGTCTGCCTTTGAAATTTGGTAGCTCTTAACTAGAAGAATTTTTCGGTATGGTGATAGTTTCTTTGGTCTGCGTTGCTTATTTCAGTCACCTGCAGGAGGGAACCGTAAGCTTTGCATGGGGTAAAGTGAAAAGAAAACTTACTTGTAAGAGGTTAGAAATTACATTAAAGAGACCGTAACTACCCTGTCTTGAAAAAATGAGTAAGGGCCCTGTGTCTTCAGCTGTGGGAGGGTAAAAAAAAAAAAAAAAGACTTTTTATAACTTCCTGTGAGACTGGAAGTGCATAATTACTACAGAGCGTAATGGTAAAATACATTGGACCTTGCACAGTGTCCATGGCTTCTACAGAGCTGGTGACACAGTGAAATAGTATGTGTATCAAGTGTTTACATATGGGCAATTATGTTAAGTGTTTTCCTAAGAGATGACATCTGCCGTAATTGCACGATAATACTGGGATTAATGTAGTCACTTAGCATCAGGTGGGCACCAGGCAGCTCCTCTCCATCTGCTCTGGTTTTGCCTGCTAAGTTTATTGGTGGGTGAGTGACTTTTCCAGTGTCACATAAGCTGAATGGGCAGGGAAAAATCACATGTGTGTGATGGGAGTACTGCCAGATCCCTTTCTGTGCCAAATGTATCCAATCATCTATGGTAATACACATCCTTCTCGTCCTAGCTTAGGTCATAAATGAAAATGGGCCTCTTCTCATGTGCATGCTTTTATAGATATTAGCACTGTGGTATTAGAGGCAGGTGGTGGTTTAGTTCCTGTAGATATTCCTAGCTAAGCAAGTACGGAGACTAATTAGCATTGTGCAAAGATGTCATGTCTTTCATGTCATCCTAAAGTAAAAGGGACGTGGCTTTGGAATGGTAAGATGTTTGGTGCAGGAACCTGTCCACTTCTTATTGAGTCTTTTATTGAAACACAAATCTTGTAATGATACTTTGTATCTTAACTGTGTCCTATTGCTGCAAAATAACCTCCTGCTGATAGCCTTATCATTTGTCAATGATAAAATGTAAACACCAGGTGTAAAGAATACCTACCATGCTCTCTTGCTCTATTTGATTCCACTGTAAAATAGACCACATGGTTATGTATGTTTATATGCTCTTGTGGGATGCTAATCTCTACCTCTTTTTCAAGGAACAGTTTTACAGTCAGACACTGTTAAGAGGTTAATGTATTGGATTTTTTTCTCGGTACTGGATTTTTGATAGATTTTTAGGATAACTGCAAGAAATTTTTAAGCAATGCTGCATTGCACTTAGCGCTTTTTATCACAGATTGTTCACTCTTTGTGTAGGCAAATACTGCTGCTGTGCTATTTTATCAGATCGTGAAACTGAAGGCTAGTTTCTGCTTAAAGAGGAACAAGAGGTTAACATTGAAATTTATTAACTGTTTATTCCAACCTTAAAATTCTTCATAACCTTTATGGAAATTTTGTGTATCACTTAAAATGAAAAGGGCAGGCAAGGAATTTCACTACTTTATTATACTGGAGGTTTCTCTGAAATACTGAAATGTTTAATGACCTCCAAACATTTCTGTAAGGAATATATTATCCCCTATTGAATTCCACAGAGTTATTTCATCAAACAATAAACCACTGGGTTTTTTTACTAACTCCTGCATGAGTTTTACAGAAATGTCTCCCCTGTCCCATCTTGTTAAAACACAGAAGGCCAGTGAGCAGGGGTGACAGCTCCCAACAGTTTTGGATCAAGAGAGTCCCAATAAATTATGGACGACTGTCCCCATTCATCATTTGCACTATAAAATGGAGCTAGATGGAGTAGAAGGGATGTCCTTGGTTGTGGTTATGAGGTTCGCGGTGGGATGCCTAAAATGACATGGAAGCGATGGGAAGAAAGTCTTAAAAGCAAGGGGAGCATTCTTCTGCATGACCAGCTGCCCTGCGTGGAGGCAGTGTGAGCAGTTGTCCAGGAGGTCACGTAACTTTTGGTGAGGTAACCTGATATAAGACTAGTTTTCAGCCATTTCTCAGAGTCTGCAGACTGAGGGGTGACTGCAGGTGTTGCCAGATAAAATTCGGCAGGGAACTGCTGTGTTTTATAAGGCAATTCTGATTTTGCTTCCATTTTTACTGCATGCCAGAAGCTGATGTTTTCTCACCAGCTGTTATTCATTTCTTAACTACATTTACACCGAGTTGTGAAAGGTTTTGACTCCGTAGCCTGTGCATTTAGATTGGGAGTCAGATTGCCTTTTGCTTGCTTAAAATTGCTTACCTGAATGTGCAAATAAAACTCGAGATAAACTTGTGGAGGCATGACTGATGAGTTTTCGGTGCTCAATTGGGTACACTGACTATATGAAAAATGAGGCTCTTTTCAGGGACAAGTTGAATGTGTAAAACTGCAGTTTGCTGCTTTATCATCTCAGCCTGATGCTGCAGTGGATAATTAAAATACATCAATAAGGCATTAGCGATGAAAAAAATTTTTTCTTCGTTTGCAGAAAGCACGCGACTATGGAAATTATTCTGTATTTTAGCAAAGTTCTATGAAACTAAATGAGAAAATATTCAGTGCCTGCTGAGCTGCCTGCCATGTTGGTTAGCAGACAGAAGAACTTGCGTTTCAGCAGTGGCTTGCATTTGGAGGGGAGTCTTTCAGCTGTTTGAATTTGCTTTTTAATTTTTATTAATAAAATGCACATTTCTGAAAATGGTGAAAGTGTAGTAATAACTTTAGAGTCTGAGGCCTAAGGACGGGCCCTAGAACTTGGTCTCCTTATTTTTCAGTTCCACAGTGGGTAATGAGCTGGCCTCGTGCAACATTTCCTAGGGAATTCGCTTGTCTTTGATTCTGGTTATCAACTCCTTCAGCTGATCATTAATCTCCAGGAAATGTTATGGAACTTGAGCCTTATTACTTACATGGAGAATTCATCTTGTGGTTAGCTTTTCATGCTTAAGATGTTGCTCTTGAATGCTGTGTTTCTTGGTAAAGAAAAGCTGCTTTGGGAGGGGTACAGTGAGTTACACACTGATCATAAGGAGTTTACATTTTCTGTTGCATACATAGTGAAAATGCTGTAACAGTCTTTTATTTTGAGTACATGTTGCTCTACATATATGTGATACCTGTTTCATGAGTTGTGGATAGCTAGTGAGGAGCTTAATTATGGATATGTCTGTCTAATTAGACATGCAATGAGCTTTGTCTCATTCCCTCTGATGTTTGTCATTCGTTGGCGCGTTGCAGATATTAAATGGCAAAGAGGAAATGAGCAGAAAATAACACGCATTGCAAACAAAACTGTTGTCTAACACGTAGTACCAGGAAGTGAACTTTGGATGGTCTGGTTCTTGGAGAAATAAAACAGCTTTTGGAAAGGATTTTATTATAGTTTGTTTTTCATGGAAAATTGATGGGAGCGGGAATGAGCAAAAATGGTGGAAAAAGGTGCCCAGGACCCTTGAAGCAGTGGAGGTGAGATTGAATGGTGGTGCATTGCTGCCTCTGGCCATTACCTCTGCTCTCTGGTCTGTGCTGGCGTCCTTAGCAGACTCATATCTATTGGTTGTAAACAGCCATGGGGGAAAAAAGTAGTGTCAGAAGGATTTCACGTGCCATGACTGAGCTGGCAGGAAACCAAGTTAGGTGTAGACAGCCATTTTATCGTGGTGGCAGACAGAGGAGGGTCCTAGAGGCACGTTTTGTGTTGTGTACTTGGCTAGCACTGAATGAGGAACAGACAGAGCTAGAGGGCCACAAATCAAGTCGCAGTGACCTGGGAAACGGAGATTATATCTTGATGGCATGAAACGTAGCACTCAATAATGATGCCTTAATTTTCTCTCCCCCCGCCTTGTGTTTTTGCTTCATGCTTTCAGTGAAGTTTTAATAAATTTTAGCAGCAGCAAAGGCCACATAATCACTACGTGACTTAGGCAAGAAACATTCAATATATTTGTTAGGTAGAAGGAATAATAGTAGTGCACAGATACTGACCAAACAGTAGTTTACTTCCACACACAAGATACAGGCTGTCTTCCACCGTGCTTTCAAACACCAGAAATAATGTTTTGCCCTCCAGTGGTTAGCAACCCCCTTATGTGTTTTAAGTTTTTAAAAGGATGTTTAGAGGCTTGTAGCAGTCAGTCTTGGGTGGCCACAGAGGAAGATAAAGCAGGCAGCCTTCACAAGGACTCATTCCCCAAAGTGAAGGTGGTAAGCTGATAACACTGGTCCTGTTCCTTGTAATCTCACATAATCTCTTGATCTTGTCAGAAAGGGGCTCTTATGCATTAGACTAATCATGATATCAGGTCAGTATCAGTGGCCTGAGAAAACCAGTACTCAAGTGTTTTCTGTCCCATATGCAGTCTACATGCTGAAATGTTGCTGTGAAAATTCCTGAACTGTTAGGGATGATAAGCAATTATGTGATAATCGTTTCTGTCTACAGCTTGACCCTTGCACACTGCTCTATGTACTGTGAGGGGTTTTTTGATGGGAATAAAGGGAATTTCAGCGCTGTTGGAGGTCTGTGTCTATTAAAAGGGCCCGTCATGATGACTTTTTTCCTCCCTTTTATTTACTTGGATGTGGTACAAGTGCTGCATGGCTCCTGAAGTAGCAAAATGAATAGCTCACAGGAGAGCCTCGTTAGTCTTTAAATGAAAATAATTGAGTTCTTTTAGCCTATTAGTGTTTAAGAATAGCCTTCTCTAAGTCCATTACCTCTGGGATAAAAGCCGTATTTGCAGCTGAATAAGCAGCATGTACAACTGGACTTGTTGCTAGGGAGAGAGGCTTTCTTAGTTCTTGGCCAAGTGGAGTGGCTTGTGTAGTTGATAAAAACTGGATGACCTCAAGCTGCATTCTTGAAATCCTCTTTACTCTTCAGTTGACAGTCTGAAAATATTTCCGTGAATGACTCTGGCTTTCTGGAGCTGCTCTTTCCAACTCGGACGTGGGAAAAGAAGCTCCTCCTATCGAGGCCAAGTCTACAAGGGCAACACTCGTTGCAGGCACTCATCTCATCCAAGTGAAGTACCCAGAGCCCAGCCATGCAGGGCTACATCGAAGCCTGTGAGATGTGGGCAGAGTAGTTGGTTAAGTTGGCAGTCTTTCCCATTTTCATCACTGCAGCGAAGGGCTAACTTTCTTTTCTGTGCTAAAGAGCACTGCAGACTATGTCCTGCCTGGGAAGGCAGATTGGTAGCAAAATATGTAATAACTGATTGCAGGGAATAAAATAATTTAGAGCACCTTCATGAAGTTTTTAGCCTAGCTTTATCACAGAACTCACAGTTGCTGGAGTCCCGAGCTACAACTGGGAAGTGAACCTACGGTGCTGTGCCTGGATTTTGCGCCAACACTGTGTGGACTAACCCAGCAGTCTTGGGTGGTGGTGGTTGGCTTTTGTTTTTAATGGTTAAACCCTGGCTTTGGTGAGGGCATTGATACTAGTCTCGATCAAGATTCATTCCAAGGTTGTTAAAACAGACTGGGCAGTGTAAAAAGTTTTGTTGAGAGGAGTCTTGCCCGAGTACCTTTAAACAGGACATTTAACTTTGTCAGCAAGAAGGTACATTAAAATGTTTTTTGCTTTTTAACAGCTGAAGTTTGCAACAACTGCATGAACACAGTGCAGTGGAGAAGAAACTGAGATGGGTGCTGTACTTGAGTAGTATAAGAAACTTCAATACAGCAAGTCCATGGCAGTGTCTTTATTGAGCTTGGGTTTATCAGATGGGTCCTTTTCCCCCTGTGGAAATGAGGACAATTTGGTTTTAAAACTCTTCTTTTAAGAACAGCAAGTTCAGGAGTTGATACTGGATGGGTGAAAAAATGGTAGTTAATAATTTTTAAAAGTTTATTTGCCAAAAAGGGCTTGGTGGTTGTTGCTCTGATATCTGCTGTCTTACTTTCCAATCTCATGTTTGTTGCAAAGACATTGCACAGGACAGCAGGGACCAGGACAAACTGCAATTCTTTTGATACTAGCATGATATTAATAATAATGAGTGACAGAACCCCGAAAATCTCTACGGTGTCTATAATGTGAGGCTGTGTCCTACCCACCCTTTGGATAGATGCTATAGCTGTCTCAACTTAATAGAGACAAGAATCCCACGAGGCTGATGGTGGCTGTCATTCGTTTGACGGGCACTCATATTTAAAAGGCCTTTTGGCCAGAGATATCTTAAGTCTTGAGTATGTGGTACAAAATAGCTGTGTATCAGTTAAAATGCTCTGAAACTCAGTGATGGGGGCTGTGTACTGAATATCAGACAGGAGCATTTGCAGGCTTTTTTACTTGTGTTGTTTTTCCCAGATGATAAAGCCATTTGTGTCTGAACACAATTTTCTGTATCCTAAGTTTTTCTTGACACTTCAAGCTTTTTAAAATCATTGTGTAAATGGGAACACAAGCCTTTTTTTTTTTTATGCTTGGGAGGGAGGTCATTAAATTGAAGTACAAATTGGTGTTTCACAATAAAAATCTACTCAGTCCCTTAAAGTGGAATAGTACCTTGTCAGTTAATCTTCTCAGCTTTAAAGGGAAGAAGAAGACAAGAAAGAAAAGTTTCCCTGGAGTGATCATTGATACAAACTCTTATGAGAAGGAAAGGAGGTGGTTTAGAGGTGGGGGTTTCTAATTCAAAGTTGTGGAAAATAGCCTTTTGTACCCTAACACAAACCCTGCTAAAAATAGATGGATAGTGTTGCTTCAAATAAACTTGCTGCTATTTGTGTTTGAGTGACTGTGTTTAACATCTCGCAATTCAAGGGAGCTCTCAGGCTGGAGAGCGTATTTGTTCTGTTTGTGCTAAGTGTATTCCAGGGGGGTCCCACTTCTTGAGTGGGGCTCCAACAGTGGATTGTAGCAGTACAATTTATGATGACTTGCTTAATTCTGCATAGCTCCAAGCCTCTCTTCAGATATGTCCACTGACATAGGCAGAAAATGAGTTTGAACCAAAGTCTTCCATCTTAGGTTTAGGCTGTCACTCAGTGGCTCTCTGTGTTGGTCTAGTTTTTCATATTTAAATGTTTGTTGGGCTAAACAGCAAGCATTTGTGAAGGTTTCCTAGCTGGATGGATGGGATCTGAGATGTGAGGCCACGGTGTTCTTCCTCTGCAGTGGGAATGTTTAACCCGTTTCTTGTTCCTAAGTGTTATGTGCACCCAATCTTCCCTGACCTGTGCCTCAGGAGGGACCTCTCCTTTGGGTGCTCATAGGAAAAGGTGGGAATTGTGCCTGGCTTTTGTGCATCCACAAATAACTAAATTTCTGTGTAAAAATGGGAAATCACAGCAGCATAATCCCTCTTCCTTTAGACAGATGTTTCCCGGGACAGCTATTCGGTGAAAAGCCTTGGAATGGCTGAAATCTTGCTTTTCCATAAAACCAGCGTTTCATATTAACCCCCACATCCAACTCCAAAACCTGCCTGTGAGTCTAGATGTCTCTTCTTGGATTGTTATGGGGGTACATTCAGAAGCCGTTCAACTGTCTGCCTTGCTTAGGTTATCCATCCAGCTACATTAAGCCAGTTTGTGTTCCAAATTTCCTTGACAATTTTATATTTAAAATGTAAAAGTTACCAGAACTGGAATAGGAAACTAATGAAGAGAGCTCCAAAGCTATAAATAATAGATGCTGATTGTCAAAATTGATGCTAACAGTTTTACAACATGATTTGATTGATGTAACAGTTAAAACGGCAGCCTTGAACAGGATGCTTTTGTGAACAAGTTAATTTATCTCAGCAAATGTGTTCACATAAATGTTTTAAAATGAAAGGCACGATAAATCTGTCTAGAACCTGCATGCAGTTGAGGTGGCAAACCTGCCACCTGTTAAAGATTGTAATGAACTGTTCTTTATTTAACAGAAAAAGTCAAATTAATGCTGTCACTTGCCTTTGCTGAGATTTCCCTTGTCTCAGGCACTCTGAGATATCATTTAGCAAATGCTTCTAAGTGGAGCAACTCTGGTGTTTTAATTAGAATTGTAGCAAACTGGTGAAGGCGGCCATTAAATCTTAAACGTAGCTTTTGTGCAGCTCAGCCATGAGGATGGGCTTTTTATTCAAAGCCACACGGACCCAGTGTTTTGTCAGGAGATGAAGGATGTCCAAGCTCATATTGTGCCACGAGATTACTGGGACATCAGTTGCTCTGGACTTTTTCTGAATGGAATAAGATATGTTTCTCAGAATAAACCAAAAATGTACTAGTATGTTAATACCTCTGGGTATGACAGTGAGTGTGGTGGGTTGACCTTGGTTGAATGCCAAGTGCCAACCAAAGCTGCTCTATCCCCTCCTCAGCTGGACAGGGGAGAGAAATCATAATGAAAAGCTCACGGGTTGAGATAAGGACAGGGAGAGATCACTCAGCAATTACTGTCATGGGCAAAACAGGCTCGGCTTGGGGAAGTTAGTTTAAATTATTACCATTCAAATCTGGTAGGATAATGAGAACTAAGCCCAAAACTTAGGAACACCTTCCCCCGCACCCCTCCCTTCTTCCCAGGCTTAACTTCCCTCCCGAATTCTCTACCTCCTCCCCCCAAGTGGCACAGGGGAACAGGGAATGGGGGTTGCAGTCAATTCATCATCACATGCTATCTGTGCCATTCCTTCCTCCTCACTCTCTTCCCTGCTCCAGTGTGGGTTCCCTCCCATGGGAAACAGTCCTCCACAAACTTCTCCAATGTAAGACCTTCCCACAGGCTGCAGCTCTTCACACACTGCTCCAGCGTGGGTCCCTCCCCCAGTGTGCAGTCCTTCAGGAGCAGACTGCTTCAGCGTGGGTTCCCCATGAGGTCAGAAGCCCAGCCAGCAAACCTGCCCCAGCCTGGGCTCCTCTGTCTCTACAGGTTCTGCCAGGAGCCTACTCCAGCGTGGGCTTCCTATAGGGTCACAGCCTCCTCTGGGCATCCCCCTGCTCCGATGTTGGGTCCCACAGCTGCAGGTGGGTATCTGCCCCACCGTTAACCTCCACGGGCTGAGGGGCACAGCCTGCCTCACCATGGGCTTCACCATGGGCTGCAGGGGAACCTCTGCTCTGACACCTGGACACCCCCTGCCCCTCCTTCTGCACTGACCTTGGTGTCTGCAGAGTTGTTGCTCTCACTCATTCCTGTCTTCTGCGGCAATTTTGCTGTGCAGGTTGTTTTTCCCTTTGAACTATGTTATCTCAGAGGTGCTACCACCATTGCTGACGGCCTTGGCCAGTGGCGGGTCCATCCTGGAGCCTGCTGGCATTGGCTCCATTGGACATGGGGGGAAGCTTCTAGCAGCTTCTCACAGAAGCCCCCCCTGTAGCCTCCCTCACTAGCAAAATCTTGCTTCACAAACCCAATACAGAGGGAAAGCCTTTGAGTGCATTAAGCTCTGTAGGATGGGGCTTAGTGGAGGGTTTTTTTTGCAGCAGCGGGAGAAGGGTTCACCCCAGTGTCCTTTCTGCAGCCTGTTTTCAGAGGGGAAGTAGGAGATGTGGAATATCTTGAAATTTTCAAGGACTTGAAACATCTGCATAAGGACAAATGCCATCCTCCAAGAGTCCATGGAAACTTTATGTGCTGGTTTTTTACCATTGACAAGTTAACCATGTCACTTAAGGGCTTTAGTTTGGCAATGTTTTGGAAGATTACAACTTCCTAGGATCCTTCTTCCTATGCTCTTCAATGAATCACCACTCTTGTTTTCCATCCAGGAGCATAGTGGATGCTTGTTATGTAGTTCCTTGATTGTCTTTCACCTACTGTGGATGTATAAAACATTTCTTGCTGAGTAAACAATACTCAACTTCTGGTTAAGCTATGCAATGACCACACTGAAGCTCTCTGGTGTTGTAGAAGTGATGTAGAAGGTAGAAAGGTGCTAGAAAAAGTACAAGCAGTGTGTAAGGAGGTGGAATAGCAAGGGAGAGACCTGTGAAGAGATATATGGTCTTGATCAACAATAGCCGTTGCTAGCAGCGCCGAGTTATAAAATTAAATCCTTTAAAAGTAGTAATGAAACCTCATTAATTACTTTCATTGTCTATTCTGACTTCAATAGGCTTTGAAGCAGCCTTGAGCCAGTGGCTCAAGTGTGAAATAGGAATTCAGGAGCTTTTCTGTTTTTCTTTTGAGTAAACTACATTTTGTCCCATGAGGTGACAAAATGTGACAGTTTTCACAAGCAGCTCTAAATCTGAGATACCCCCTCCCTTTTTTTTGCCATGTCATAATCTGTACCTCATTTTCCCATGATGATCCCAGCCTCCAGCTGTAGTCAGTGTACTCTGCAGCTGTGAGCATGCCAGAAAACGGGGCCAGTTCTGGGTGGGCTCCAAGGTAAACATTTTTACTTGCAGATTGGTGGACTAACAGATTTGACATCTTTGCCCTGTGTTTTCACTTTGAAGAAAATAAAATGTCCAACAGAAATAAATGTACATCTAAAAATGCTTAGAGTGTCAAGGCTGTCTCTCTTTCAGAAAAGCAGACTCCAGAGTGTTGATAGCTGATGACTGGTCTGAACTATTTTTTCTTGTTAGTTGGAGGAGAGGCCCCTTTTCAAAAATAACTCCAGGCAGGGAGCAGTGCAGTGGCCAGAGTATTAGTGTGTTTGCCAGAAAACCTGGAATTTGGTTTCTGTTCACCTGCTGTGTGAACTTTGTCTTAGTTTCTCCTTTTGCATAAATTGCAGTTCATCCTCTGCTTTTGTAAGGGCTGCCGTGATCTCTCCTACAGGCTGTGAAGACCTTCATGGCCATTTATATTTCGGTGATTTATTAAAATAGCAACATGGAATTTAAACGATTTATATTAATATTGTTTGGAACAGAGCAGCTGCTACAGTGCAGTTAACAATGTTGGCCTCCAGTCACCCTGAATCCATTTTTACCCTAGACTGTCTGGCACTCTGCAAGATTACCCCCCAACAGCTCTGAAGAAAGCTTGTCACGCTGTCTTATGGAAAAGTTTATAAATGCTAGTTTGGTACTTAAATATGAAAACTTCTAAAAAGCTGTAATAAAACCAAGGACACTCACTTATTCTTTCTGTACCTTTAGAGAATGTTGTAAAATACCTTTAGTGTTATTAGGAGAAGCGAGTAAAAATCTAGGTTACAAAAGTCTTATTTATTCTCACTTAACTAAATGCTATTTTGAGACAGCATAATCCTGAAAAATATTGGCTATTTTTAAAAGACAGCTTTAATTCAAAAGGTCAGCCTCCCTACAGTCCCTGGTAAGGTCCAAGACTGGGTCCTTCTGGAGCCTTTTGGATATGGGGGGAACAGCTGTATAGCTTAGCTTCATCAAGGCTTTGAATATGGTCACCCATAGCATCCTTATAGCCAAACTGCTGAGATAAAGGCTGGAAAGTATTTATTTTTTTTTTCTTATGGTTAACTTTTGAGTATAGCCCTTTCCAGCTTGCATTAGCCTATGACTGTATGATTTTCATTATGCACGTTGTAAATTCCTCCTGGAGTAGCAAACTGGCCTTCCTGTCCTGGCTGTCGAAGGAGGTAAGTAGGAAAGCAACATCCAAGGGGAAACAATAGGTTGATTAAACTAGCAGTGAGAGGATTTGTTTGTGATTGTCCTTGAGTGTTTTTTTGCATTATCCTAGGCTGATTTTGTGGTCTAGATCAGTTCATGCACTTGGCCCAACTTGAAAGAGCCCTGAATGCAGGGTGCAAGTTGAGGATTATGAAGAAACCGTGTGTACACAAAAAGCCCTCACTGAAACCTGTTTAAGCAAACTGCAGAACTGTGCATTTATTCTGCATAACTGAACTGGTCTGGAGGTTTGGGAGTGTTGTGATCTTGACTTGACCTAAACCAGCTCCCACTTAATCCTGGCTGGATTTTATAATTATTTAAATTAGGGCTTATCTGGCATGTTTTATCCTGCATCAAAAGAAGTGTGACCAGCAGGTCTCCCTGTCTACTTTGCTCTCGTGAGAACCCGCCAGGAGTACTGCATAATAAGGACATGGACTTGTTGCAGCCAGTCCAGAGGAGGGCCACGAAGATGCTGGAGCACCTTTTCTATGAAGGCAGGCTGAGAGAGTTGGGGTGGTTCAGTCTGGAGAAGAGCAGGCTCCACGAAGACCTTATAGCAGCCTTCCAGTACCTAAAGGGGCCTACAACAAAGCTGAAGAGGGACTTTTTACAAGGGCATGTAGGGACAGGACAACGGGGAATGGCTTTAAATTGAAAGAGGGTAGATTTAGATTAGATACAAGGAAGAAATTCTTTACTGTGAGGGTGGTGTGACACTGGCATAGGCTGCCCAGAGCAGCTGTGGGTGCCCCATCCCTGGCAGTGTTCAGGGCCAGGCTGGATGGGGCACTGAGCAACCTGGTCTAGTGGAAGGTGTCCCTGCCCATGGCAGGGGGGTTGGAACTAGATGATTTTTAAGGTCCCTTCCAACCCACACCATTCTATGATAGCTAGTAGTTTAAGCATTGCTCTCAAAAAAACCATCCAATGGTTGTATTCTGAGCAGGCTTACATAAATATAATAGGAAACTTTTTTTTTTGTACAGTGAAACCTGCAAGTTCCGTATTCTACAAAGCTCTTGCTTCCCTTCTTCCCAGCACTTAAGAAAGCATTAAGGCAAAATGAGCTATAGCACCCTGCAGTAACTTCCAGATGCAAATAACAAGTGTTTGATTTATGTTGTCTCTTCAAAATTCCACCTCATGTTGTGATAGTATGTTTTAATTCTTAGATAGATTTATGTAGGTATCTATTTTGACCAAGAGTCTAGTTTTTAGAACACCTTCATCTTGCTAAAAGCCTCTGCTTTTCATGGCAAACCATGTCAATGTTTTGTATACTTGCATCCATCAAGTATCAAATGGTTCAGTTCTTAAGGCAGCTTTTAAGCAGCCAAAAATCAAAAATATTTTGATTGCATAAAAAAAATTTAAGGATACTTTTCAACACATTATTAATGCTTTGATTAAGAAACAGATAGATCTCATGCAAAAGCTATAAAAATGTGTGATTCAGATGAGTTATAAAGATGAGAAGCTATCTGAGAAAGTCCAGTTGTAAATTGGAAACAGTATCACAGAGTGGAAGAGGCAGACTAATATGGTGAACTGAAAGTAAAACCTGGAAAAAATCTATTGTACAGAAATTGTACTGCTTAAGCAGTAATTTGTAATCAGTGAAACAGAGTTTTCCAGCTGTGTAATTGTTCATGTAGCACAGAAGACATGACCCCAGTCTCCCTGGGATAGGATCACTGCTAATTAATGTAATCCCTTAGACAAGGACCAGCAAAGTATCTTACACTAGATGCCAGAAAGTTAAGTGAGCTATTTATTGTGTCAATGCAGTATTTATAGTGCAGTAACATTTATAAATCATTCTAATAAAATATTTACTATATAGACAAAATATAAACAAAGTATAGATGTTAAAACAACAAGCAATATAAACATTAAAGAAATTTGCAAAAGAAAGCTAATGGTTGCCATTAAGCTATAAAATTTTTCAATGTGAAACTCTATTTCTTTTCTTTAATAAGATGATAATTTTTATAGGACAGGCAAGCTCCACTGGCATATTCTTGCTAGCCAAAAGCCAGGAAGAATATTTGCACAGGAAAGGAAGAAACTACTTCAGTGGAATTGTCTCGTCTGCCATCTTTTTTTACTTATGCTTTTAAAGTTGTTCTTTATGGGTAAGTTCCAAGAAATCTGCAGCAACTTCAACCTTTACTACATATTGACCTGGAAATGGATTGTCCTCAGGTGGGATACTTGGCTGTGTATAGCTTTCCTGGAAGAAAACTGTGTGTTGGGGTTGGAAAGGATTTTATGTCTTAAATTCAATATGGAAGTCATAAAAAACCCTTATCCAACCAAACAAAAAACACCCAACAACAAAAACCCCAAACTGAGCTAACTGGTTTGAATCATTTCTTTTCTCAGGGCAAGAACTGTTTTATATTAATCATTCCTGATAAATACTTGTCTTTATCTTGTGCTTCAGAGCTAGTCTCTGGAGGCTGTACTCTCCAGCTGT